>NC_043706.1:55436793-55523364 GCF_006229205.1 Suricata suricatta
TATACACAATGGAGTACTACATGGCAATGAGAAAGAATGAAATCTGGCCATTTGTAGGAAAGTGGATGGACCTCGAGGGTGTCATGCTAAGCGAAATAAGTCAGGCAGAGAAGGACAGATACCATATGTTTGCACTCATAGGTCTAACAGGAGAACAGGAGAAACCTAATGGAGGACCAGGGGGAGGGGAAGAGGGAAATAGAGTTGGGGAGAGAGAGGGACGCAAAACTTGAGAGACTATTGAATACTGAAAATGAACTGAGGGTTGAAGGGGAAGGAGGAGGGGGAGGGGGAAAAGAAGTGGTGGTGATGGAGGAGGGCACTTGTGGGGAAGAGCACTGGGTGTTGTATGGAAACCAATTTGACAATAAACTACTTTAAAAAAAAAGAGTGAGATGCTTAAATGGCTGAGCCACGCAGGCACCCCTTTCTTACATTGTATCTTAAGAATTCTTCCATCATAATGATTTTGTGCAAGATCAGATTTTTCTTTTTGTTCCTTTTTTTTTTGGCTTCTTTAGCATACTGTAAAAGGTAGATAATAAAAAGTCTCAAATTTTTATTAATTGTTCACTACTTTGGATGACAATATTTTTCTAAGTCTTGAAATTAATTTATTATAATTTTTTCCTGTAACTACATATTTACTTTCCTGTAACTACATATTTAGCTTTCCTTGAGGAAAAGTAGATTTTGGAGAAGTGTATGTGTGAGGTGGGGTGTCTATAGAGCAGAAAAAGTAGAAAAACACCAAAGAGAGGTAGATATTCATTCATTTAAAGAATATATGTTACTATTATTTTTACAAGCTAAACGTCTGCCATAGTGCTTAGTACTGAGCATCCACAGCACAGAAGGCCCCATTCTTGGCCACAAGGACTTGCTCTTTCTGAGAGGATCAGATTAGTACGCAGACAATTTAAATACAATGTGACAGGTGCTAAAATGAGTACTATGGGAGCCCATAGGAAGGACACCTAAGCAATTTTAGTGAGTTAGGGGGGCTTCTGAGGAGAGATTTGCCTACATGAATAAGTACATGGAGAAAGACAGGCAGTAGAAGCTAAGGCTGGAAAAGGAAGTTAGAGTTCAAGGGCTTTGAATAACAGGCTGAGATAGATCAACTTTTAAGTGACAGACATGGAGAAGGACATGACTGATGAGGCATATTTTAGGAAGATTAGTTTGCTTTGTATAGGATGACCCCCTTGTGTAACAATCAACTCTCTAGTGATGTAAGCTTAACCTTATTGGGATCTTACTATATTTTCATCCCTAGAACAGGGGTTGGCAAACTTTGGCAGTATACACTTTGCTTTGTGGCCATACAGACTCTGTTGTAACATCTCACCTCAGCCACAGACAGTCCACAATTGAATGGACATGGCTGTATCCCAATTAAACTTTATCTACAAAACCAGGTGATGGATCAGATTTGGCCCACAGGCTATAGTGTGTGACCCCTGCACTAGATCATTAATTGCATGGGGGCAGAGATCGGCTCTGTTTTGCTATCTGTGTAATTGCAGGGCCTAAGCCAGTTCCTGGCATACGGTAATTTTTCATTGAGCATCTGGGGAATAAATAAGCCAGTCATGGCCTGGGAACAAAGAAGTGGATGGATGCAAAGAGACTTGGACAGGGAAAGGGCTTTGAGGATGGAGAGGTAGAAGCAGATGTGACAACATCTGATAAATGTTGGTTTGAAAGATGAAAGATATGGTCGCCTGGGTACTTGGTCAGGTAAGTGTCCAATTCTTGGTTTCTGCATAGGTCATGATCTCATGGTTCGTGAGTTTGAGCCCCACCTCGGGCTCTGTGCTGACAGTGTGGAGCATGCTTGGGATTCTCTCTCTCTCTCCCTCTCTTTCGCTGCCCCTCCCCCATTCATTCATTCTCTCTCTTTCTCTCTCTCTCTCAAAAAAAAAAAAACAGATTTAAACAAAACAAAAGTAACTAAAAAAAAAAAGAAAAATGAAAGATAATAGTAATGGCAAACATTTTCTGGAGCTCACTATGTGCCAGGCACGCTTCTTAGCACTTAAATAATTAAACATTTTTTTCAAATGCTTATTTATTTTCGAGAGAGGGAGAGAGAGAGAGAGGCTGATTGGAGGAGAGGGGGAGAGAGACAGAGAGTGAGAGAGAGAGAGCTAGAGAGCGAGCGTGAGCAGGGGTAGGGGCAGAGAGAGAGGGAGACACAGAACTCAAAGTAGTCTCCAGGCTCTGTGTTGTCATCACGAACTATGAGATCATGACATGAGCCAAAGTTGGTTGCTTAACCGACTGCATCACCCAGGTGCCCTTCATCTTAGCACTTTAAGTTTATTAATTCAATTAATCTTCCTTGTGACCCTATTAGGAGGATATTATTATCATCCTCATTTTGCAGAGGAGGATACTTGAGGAACAGAGAAGTTAGGCAAATTGCATGGCTAGCAGTGGGTGAGGGCCATTATATGTCTCTCAAACTATGGAAATATTTGGGGTTTCAAAGAAAATGACTGAAAGAATATGGTACCATTATTGGTAATAGGGACATCTGGAGAATATAGTTTAATGGCAAAATCTAGAAATCTTTTAGTTATAGTGAGTTAGAGGTGACAGCAGGTGATAAAAGGGGTTTTTCCCTTTAAGTATCTAGTGACATGGCCCTTGAATTTGATGTGAAGTGAGGACATTGGACAGATTTGTGAATTAAGTAGAACAGCAAAATGGCTGAAGCATCTACTATATGATAGCTAAGAATATTCAAAAGACAATGAGGAAATCACTGATATTATACATAGAACAGTTTTCTTATATCAAGTCCATTCCAAAAATGTTAGTTAGCTATCCTCAGTTGTTAATACCTAAAGAACAGTTTGTGGGTTCCTCTGCCTCTAAACATGGAGGGATGAGAACACAGAAGAAAGCGCTAGGCACTGCAGAAATATGAGTAACAGCTGGTCACGATGGCAATCCAGAGTTGAGTACTGGAGTGTTTTACTAATACAGTTAATTATTTTACATCTGTGCATTTAGGATGAAACTGATCTAATTTCCAAATTGCAGATAAACTGGGTTTTATTGCCAATTTTCTAGTTTAGAAACATCTATGGATTAAGTTTTCTTGTTATAATAGATATTCAACATGAAGAATTTCATTTTCTTGTAATTAGGACATTCTGAGCTTCTGAGGTTTAAGATGAACATTGAGTCTAAAAGTTAAACTGGAAATGAGATTATGGAAGATTTAATATTCTTTGAGTATCATTTAAACATCATTCACTTTCTTACTAAATATTCACCAAAGGTTGAGTATGATGTTCCACTCCATGTTGTTACCAGGGTGAATATACAGCAGAAAACCTAGTTTTGCCTCCCTTATGATAATTTATTATAACAAACTGTATGAAATATAGATGATATATGTAAAATATACTATTCCAAGTTCATTAGGGCCTCACGTTAGTGCCAGGTACCTAAAGTTTTAAGTACTTCATAGACAGTAACTTCTTTAACACCCATATTAACCCTATGAGGTAAATGCAATTACTAGTTTTCAGCGTGCAGTTGAAAAACAGAGACTTACAGAAATACAACCACTGCTTAACCTACTTTCTCAGTTTATCACATTGATTCATACTGGTTTGCATAAGAGTGATTCTTTTCTATATGTTGTGACTAATGAGGGCAAATTCTTAGAAACAGCATTATGAGATGAGAGCAGAAAGGAGAGTTCTTGGAGGGGGGACACCTGGCTGGCTTAGCTCATGGAGAATGCGACTCTTGATCTTGGGGTCATGAGTTTGAGCCCCACATTGGATGTAGAGATCACTAAAAATAAAATCTTAAAAAAAAACAATTCTTGGAGAAAATGTACCTTGAGCTGGGTATGCAAGAAAGTTATGGTTATAGATTTGTGGGTTTTCTGTGCATAAGCAAAATCACAGACACAGCACCTAGAATGAAATCTATGTAATGGGATAATAAATTCATATAAAAATGTAATTAATGGATGTTATTTAGCAATAGATGGTCACATAGCCTAAAGGACTCCGCTTCCATATATACAATGTATTTCTCTGCAATTTGAAGGAAAAGAGAAACATACCTGAATCTCCTCCTTAGAACATCTCTGTGTTGAATGCTTTCATTCATGTCAGTTTGCTTTCCTTTATGATTTATTTCCATTTCAGTAATAAGCTGGGAGAATAAGGTAAGTGTGATATGATGGATATCACGTTACCTGTCAAAATTTACTGGACATCAAATGACATGTTCAAAAGCTGAGCCTTTGAAAAATATGCACATAAGCACTAAAACAAATGGATCTCACCGTACAGTGGAACGTGACAGCATGTCACGACTGAACATGCTTACAAGAAAGTGTTGGGAAATAGGACGAACTGTCCTTATGGGACCTCTGTTCTCAGCACTGTCCTTGTGCATGAATCGTCCTTATGGGACTTCTGTTCCCAGAACGCTGGGAACATGGGGCTTGATGAAGTCCAAGGAGGACGTGCAGGACAGAGCTTTCCTGGTCACCAGCCAAGTAGGACAAGAAACCATGGCACCGGAGATATACCCATGCACAGCTGCAAGCCGTTCCTGTTCTGCCTTTTCTTTATCTGTATCTATTGTTCTGGTTAAACATTTACTGCTGACTAAGCCTTTACTGTGCTCTCCATGCTTGTAAAGAGGGTATAAAATAAGATGCTATTCCTAATAAAGTTTGCCATTAGCCCTCAGCTCTTGGTCCATCTCCATCTCTTTCAGGGACGTCCACGGTGCCCAGTTTCTCTGGGACCGTCCACGCTTCCACTGAGGAGCGTCCCTTGTTCACGTTCCCATTTGCAGGGTTTGGGAACATCCCTGTTTCCATCTGCCATCAGCCTTTGGGAACGGTCATTGCGTCTTGCTCGTCGGCTCCCCAGAACCCATCACAAAGGCTGAACCCGTCACAAAGTTCTCTCACAAAGGAGAACCTACCACAAGGAAGGGTCACTATAAACACTACACCTTCTGAGTTTCCCCATGGCTTTCCTTTCTTTGGTGAGAAGATCACTCACCAAACTCTATGATGACACCTTATGGAGTGTTCAAGAATGAGATGAAATTACCTGTACACACTAGTAAGAGTATTGGCCGTTGTCTCTGGACCTGAGTTCTAATGGTTCTGTTCTCCAAGTGTTAGGGCCTAAACATTATTTTATGTTAGCAGTTAGACTCAATTCCTTTTAGTGAGGGAACTGTCTTTGGAAATCTATTACATGAGCTTGGAGTAGAAGGTGGACGGTAGCTATAGTCATGTAAGCATGAGGCTGGACTATCAGAGGAAGATAGACAAATTGCTCTGCCTGGGGCCAGAAGGGAGATTTGGTTTGTTCTAACCTAAAGAGTCAGTTGGAGCAAAATGAAGCAACGACAAGAAGATGAAGAGTAAGTATTATGGAGTGGCCATCTACTTTTTCTGCATTGGTGGGATGACCAAAACACAAGTTGAAAGTTGTTTAGGTGACCATAATATAAACATTTCCCTTCTATCATTGCACGCATCCTCTTTCCCTGCACCAGTGTAAACAGTCTGATCTATCTCCAAGTGTGAGTGGTTTTGCTAATTTAGTAGAAATCAAATAAGTTGTCACATTTAGGCATGCATTGTGCAGAATAGAGTCTGCATGGGTGGAAGTGAGACATGGCAACAGAGAAGGTTGAGAATATACACAGTCCTCCTGGAATCTGCATTAATCTTTGAAAGATCTTTGGGCTTTCACAGTTTATGTAGATGTCAAGGGCCTGGTAGAAAGCAACTGACATCTGAGTTACACAAAAACCAAGAGAGAAAAGATATTTCTCTTAAAGCCCAGTAACTGGGAAGCTTGCTAAAATCTATACTGAGTTCTTACTTCTGTTATTTTCTTGCTACTTAAATGACAAAGGAACATAAAGTATGAACTTCTTTTAGAATTTACATCCTTCAAATACATTTTCCACAGGTGGCATCAAGTAGTGAATTTGCATAGTTTTAGCAGCAAAGAACTGAAGGTGGGGAAAGACTGGAACAAAATATCCCCACCTTTTAAAAGTAGTTATCCGTAACTGGTGGAATCATGAATATATTCTTATTTTATACTTTATGAATTTTACAAATTAGACAAAGTATATTATATGTACTATTGTTTTTTAATTCAAATATATACGAATGTAGAAAAAAATATTAATAAATGTCCTTATTGCCTAGCTTCAAGTGATCAGTTTTTAGCTTGTTAGTTTCATTTGCTTCTTTGTCTACTATTTTTCTCTTTTTTGGCCAATTTTTTTTAATGTTTATTAATTTTGAGAGAGAGAGAGCGAGTGAGAGAGAGAGTGAACATGCATGAGTAAAGGAAGGGCAGAGAGAGAGAGGAAGAGAGAGAATCCAAAGCAGGTTCCATAATCAGCATGGAGCCAGACTCAGGGCTTGATCTCAAGACCATGAGATCATAACCTGAGCTGAAATCAAGAGTCAGATGCTTAACCCTCTGAGTCGCCCAGGTGCCCCAGCCAAAATGTTTTGAAGCAAATCCCATTTATTTGTAAATACTTCCGTACATAGCACAACATAAGAAACTTAATATGAAACACAACGAAATACTAGTATCATATCCAACAAAAATAACATTAATTCCTTATGATCACCTAATTAAAAAACCTTTTTTTAATGTTTTTATTTATTATTGAGATAGAAACAGAGCATGAGTTGGGAAGGGTCAGAGAGAGAGGGAGACACAGAATCTGAAGCAGGCTCCAGGCTCTGAGCTGTCAGCACAGAGCCGGACACGGGGTTTGAACCCATGAACTGTGAGACCATGACCTGAGCCAAAGTCAGCCGCTTAACTGACTGAGCCACCTAGGTGCTGCACCTCTGATCATCTAATTTTCATGTTCGGTTAATTAGGACTATCTCAAAAAATTTTTTTTTGCTGTTTTGTGTGTGTGTGTGTGTGTGTGTGTGTGTGTGTGTGTGTGTGTGAGTGACAGTTCATTAGTATCCAAACAAGTCCTACAAATGCAACAGCATAGAATGCATCTTAAGGCTTGTTACCTAGATAAAAAATTCTCCCTCTGCATTTCTTTCCATCTATATGGTTTTTGTTATTTGTCCAGGAGAATTTGCCATATTCTGGATTTGGCCATTTATATCCTTAGAATGTCATTTAACTTGCTTTCCTTTATTGCCCTTATTTTTCACAGTCTTGTAGATATTGAAGCTTTTTTAATACTTTAGAGATGGTGCTGTGTGGTTGCAATGACATCACATCAGGAGGCATATACTGTTTGCTCTATGTTTAATTGTGACTGGCCAGTTGGTTCAAGTGACCTTAATTAAGTGGACTAGCTTGATCCAACCATTGTATAGTTTTGTCAACTTTTCACTAAATGATTCAAGCAGCCATTATTTCTGTGGTGGTTACAAAATGGTGATATTTCTAATTTCTGTTATTCATCCTGCACTTAAATTAGTTTGGTAAGAACTACTTCTCATAAATTATCAGTCTAGTTAATATTTTTAGTATTAGTTTTCTATTGTTGCATAATAAATCACCCCAGACCTCACAGGCTTAAGGCAATAATAGCCATTTATCATTATTATTATGGACTCAAAATACACCGCTCTGTTGTCAGGCTTCCCACCTACAAATTCTTTCTCTATACAACTGCCGGGGGGACTATATAAAATAGAATGTGACCATTATTAAAACTTCTTAGTGGGAAGAATAATTTAATCTTTATGTTTCACAACTTAAGGAAGGCAGAAGTGCCAATGACTCTTTACCTAGCTTTGAAGTCACAAGCTGTCATTTCCAGAATAACCTATTATTTATACAAGTCAGCCCTATTCAGTGTGGGAGGGGACTGCAGAAGGATGTGTTCAGCAGGAGTTCCACCTGGACGCTGGCTGCTATATTCAAAAATAGACTCTTTACAGAAAAGGAAGGTTGAATCTATCTATCTTAACCCTTTGTCAAATTTCAGAATGAGTGGTACACTAGCAATCTCCATAGGTGCTGAGTTTATTTTTCTTTTTAATCCCTTGGTGGAATGTGTGTATGGACTATCATCACAACTATGTGTATTTTATATACTGGCCTGTTTGAATCCATTATGAACATTATTCTCTGAGATTCTGAAACTGTCCCAACTTTGGCCAGTGGGAGTCGGTGTAAGTGGGCTTCTGTCTTCTTTTAAAATGACCCCATAGTCTTTGACCACTCTCCTGCTCTCAGATACAAAAAGACATCTGGGATTGTATCATACATTTCCTGCCCCAGAGTTGAATGTCCAATTATACATTTTTATAACATTTTTATTTTTTTAGTTCTTTGAAGTTTGTGTTTATTTTTTGTGGAAAGCAGTATTTGGAGAGAATAGTTTTGGTACTGGAGTTTTCAATGCTACTGAGTTATTGTTGTTTCTAGATTTCTTTAGTGGACATAGCTAGGAAATAAGTACTTTAGAAAGAGAAAAATTAAGTCATGAATTCATAAGTTATTTCTAGTTCAAATTAAAAATGATAAGATTTTTACTTCTTTCATTTTATGTCTATATCTCTTTACTTTTATGCTGAATATCTTGGTTCCTAATGAGAAATACTAAAATAATTACTCATTTGGTTTAGATCCAGCCATTCATTCATCCATCATCAAGTTATCTAGCTATTTTCATCTGTAGTCTGAAAATAATACTAATGCAACCACCAAGATGCAACCCACTTTACAGTCAGTTTTAAGGTTAATTGAATTAAATCACTCCTAGGTTATGCCACCAACTTGAAACACAGTTAGATTCATTTATTTCCTTATTTTCTTTCAATGCTTATGAATTATTCCTTTTCTTTTTTTTATTTTTCCAGGTGAAACATTTACCTAGCTCCTAATAAAAACTATGAAGCAAATTGTTTTTTTAAAAGTCCAGGTTTTGAATTTGTTACTTCTTATTCTCTTCCTCATCCTATAGGTAATCATTTGTAATTTTTTTCTTGTAATCTTTCTCTGTTTCCTTTTTCCTTAGAAAAATACAAGCAGGTGTGTATGTGTATTATGTATACCTGTATGTATGTATTCATATCTATTTATCTATATTCATCATTTCCCTTTCTTATATACTTCTCTATCCTACTGTTTGTCACTAATGTATCCCGAGGAGGGCTCTACAGCAACATAGTAACATATAAAGATTTTTATAGCTGCGTCCGTTGTATAAATGTTCTCTGGCTTTACCAATCTGATACCTAGTGATAAATGTCTTGTGCAACTGTACAGTTCTCTGAAATGCTGAGCAGGGAGAAAAGCAGGAGCAGAGAGGGTGACAGAAGGCCATGAACAACTGATGAAAGACTAAGAAACATGTTGAGCAGGAAAGAGATAAAAGCATTATTTTCAGCAAGATCTCCAATGAGGAGAGTTTAGGAGGCAGGGTACTAGTTGACCAAAGACTGCCCAGTCCAGCAGAGGAGCGCTGGTTAGACTGCACTAAGCACTGTTGCAGGAAATCAAAGAAGAGGACGAAATGGGCGAAGAATTCTTAATCAGGTGAGTTTGGCGGGGCCCTGGAGAGTCTATGATTGAGCTCTATGGAGTTTGGCAACCTCCAACATTTTATGCAGATTTCTGGGTCCCTAGTATGTTTGTTTTTCTGAGGAAAGGATTTCTAGATCTCACCTTATTCTCAGATAGCTGTGAGCCAAAAAAGAATCAGGAAACCCAGGATCAGTGAGGTTTGATATTCAGCGAAAGATTTATGTTGTTAATGAGCCTCATTTATGAACTTAGTATAAATCTCGGGTGCATTTCACTTCTTACATCCACATTCTCCAAACTCCAATTGTACTTACTGCTGCTCATTTTTAGATTTAGCTTATTTTTGTAAGTTCTGGTTTTCCTTAAAGGAACACACTTCACATTCTTCTCAGTCATCATCAGATGACTTTAAAGTGTTAAAAGAAACTGAAGCATATTAAGACTTTTGAGTTTATTTGAGGAACACTTGATTTGAACTGGGCAGATTCCAATCTACCAGATAGAAAGGAGCCCCGAGGAGCTATACCAAATGAAAGCCTTCTACAGGCAGAAGGGGTGGGAATAAGGAAGGCAGGATGGCCAAAAAGCAGACTGGCTATTGCAAGGTCACTTTCTTTTAGGGGATGGCAAAGGTCTATCAGGCAGATTGTCTAACTGGCGCTGTTCAGGCAAATCCTGGGTGATTGGTTTCAGATCCCATTTCTGGGAAAGCCTAAACTGTAATTAAGTCTGGTCTCGGTTTGGTGATGTGTCACGTAGCATAAGCTGTTCCATTTTGGGCCTGTTGTCATGTTTTTAACAAAGGTCAAGCAAAGTGCAAATTAAATGAAGTAAAATCAGCTTAAAAACATGCTGTACAAAATACATGTACATAGATGGATAAGCTACAACTAAACAAATCTTTTTCTTTTCGTTTTCTTTTCTCCTTTTCGTTTTCTTTTCCTTTCCTTTTCCTTTCCTTTCCTTTCCTTTCTTTTTCTATTTTTTAAATCCTTGGCTATTGACTAACAACAGAAACAGCTTACTCATTCTCTGTTGCATCAGAGCTCATCCCAAGAGCATAAAGGCCTTACGTGAACTCTGCCTTATTATGCTCTCATTGAGAAATTGCGTTAGGACACAGCTGGACCTGTGGATGCTGACGTGCGGGGAGCAGGGAAGCAGGGCGGTTAGGGGCTTATGGAGCCCCAGGCACAGTCCCAGCCTTATCAGGCCCCACCTCCCACCTTCCTTGGCACAATGCAGCAACCCTACTCCTGGCTGTGACACAGGGGACCAAAGGGAGCATTTTGAATTTTTTTAAAAAAAACTTCATACCATTCAACTGTGCATTGTTAAGATGCTTTGACCAGCTTTGAGATTTTTACTTTTAAAATTTATTCCAAACACCATGAAATTTATGCTTCTGGGTTGGGACCTGCCTCTTGAGCATTTGAAAAATGTTTTATCTTGTGTGTTAGTTATTTTGCAGAAAAAGACTGAATGTTAGCTTTGATGTGTCTATAACAGTACCCAGAAATTCAATTGAATAGTACTCTGCTTCAGGAAAAAAACAAAAATGGAGAGCCATGTAAAGTTAAAAGCCTAGGATAGAGGAAAACTTTTTAAACACCATGGAAAAGTATATTACAAAGAAAACATCTCTTAAAGAGTGGATTCTTGTTATGAGATTAGAGCAGAATTACAAAACTTATCAAAAAGAATAAAATTCTCTGTAAACTGCTCCCACCAGAGCTGAAAGTCCATGAGTGGGAACCTTACTATTTTTAAATAGCTTTCTGAGGAATAATTTACAGACTATAGAATTTACCTCTTTTAACTTCAGGGAGCTATCCTTTTAATGTCATTATATAATACAAGAGATACTTCTGACTCTACAGTAGCGTCTCACATGTAGTTAATATGGTAAACATTTCATTATTATTTCCATAAGAAAATCACAAACACTGGTCTCTATTTTGATAGAGAAAGCTTTCAGCTTCCCAGGAGGAAATGTGTCAGAGGTGTGCATGATTAACCAAGTCCGTTTGTTATTCAAGTCAGGGTCTCACGTGAGACTGTGAGGTACAGCTTTCCACCCACACAGGAGGTTATGAAACCCCCAGGTACTTCCAATTTGGAGAACAAATGAAGTGTCAATTGAAGACACTTCATTAAAAAAATTAAGAATAAACAGATTACATCCAGCAGATAAAGAGATACTTAATACTTTGTTACCTTGTCTATATTATTAGTTGCTTTTAAATTCATTTCTTATTATTTATATTCTGGAGAGAATTTTAACCCAGGGACGAGGAGATTTGGTTTTGGGTCCTGCTGTACTACTTTTAAAGTACTGGTTTATCCTTTTGATTCACACACAATCTCTGGGGCTTAGTTGCCCCATCCATTAAATTGGGACTAGAATCTCTGCCTTGACTAATTTAGGAAGCTGTGATTAGGAACAATGGAAATAATGTATGCAAAACATGCTCTGTTAGCCAAAAACTGCTATGCAATTGTATGGTATTACTTTTATTATCATAATTCAAGAAAATTTTGTATATGAATCAAAATAATCTGCAAATAGTTCTAAGTGTCTGTCTACACTTGACACTATATTTTCTAATTAAAACATGTAGCATTTATTTACTTATTTATTTGAATTTTTTAAAGTTTATTTATTTAGAGAGAGAGAGAGATTGGGGGAGGAGTATAGAGCAAGGGAGACAGAGAATCCCAAGCAGGCTTCGTGCCTCCAGCACAGAGCCCAGTGCGGGGCTAGATCTCATGAACCCTGAGACCATGACCTGAGCCAAAACCTAGAGTTAGACACTTAACTGCTTGAGCCACCCAGCTCTCATCCAGGCACTCTGACAGATAAACATTTTAAATGGGAGCATCAGTCTGTGTTTTCAGTTTGTGTGAGTAGAATACTACTTAGCATGCAAATAAATTTCTTTCTTAATAATGTTGTACTTACTGAACACTGGATGCGCTCTCCATGCACGTCCCACCATTGCTGCATTTCATTAAACTGCAAGGAGAAATGTCACACTGGCCAACGCTGCGCCCAGCATTCGGGCGGCCCTCAGGACTTCCCAGGCTTCTGAAATGGCCATTCTTCTCAGTGCGAACTTCAAGAGTGAAAATGCAACCTGGAAGAAAGGCAAAAATACTTCTTGGTAAGAAAAATAATATAAAAAAACAGAAAAGCACAGAGAGAAAATAAAAATTATCTATAATATTAACATCCTAGAAAAGACAATTCTTAACACTTCTGTATATATTGTATACCACTAATTATTAACATACATATATACACAGCATTTCTTCCTATGCTTAGTTGTATTTTCTTTTAAACAAAAATAGAGTCCTGCATTAAATTATATCGTACATAGAATTCCAAACATTTGTATTTTGTAAATACCATTAACTCTTTTTTAATAGCATAAACTATTTTTAAATGATGGCATAATAATCTTTTATATAATAATGCTATAATTCGTATCATTATATATATATCTTTGTGCATTTGCTAATGCTTTTCTCAGTATCAATTTCTAGCAGTAAAACTGTGAGGGCAAATGATATGGATGCTTTTAAGTGTGCCCAAGTGTTGTAGATATTTTGCACATTTGTATCTCCCTGATCATGCACAGGAATGCCTGAATCTTCAGAGTTACCCCAATGCAAGAGATTATTATGTTTCATTTAAAAATGAAATAAATCATAAAATGCTCTTTTGCAATTTTTACTTGGGGTTGAAAACCTTTTAAAAGATTTATTATGCATTGGTATTTTTTCCTTTTCATATGCTTATTATGTAATATTTTTCTCAATCCACCCCTTTAAACATCAATCATAAAACGAGTGTATTCGTTTTTTGTCATATATTGTTAATGCTTTCTTCAGCTGAACATTTGTCATTTAATTTGGCTTATGGTGAAGTTTTTATTTTTTTGTAGAGAAGTTTATCATATTTATGTTGTCGCATTTATCTTTTTTCCCCTCGGTGATTTGTCTTTGCATAGATTCTTAGAAAGTTCTTCGCCAGGTATAGACTGCATGACCTTACGTATATGTGCAATCTAAAAAAGTCAAATTCATAGAAGCAGAGTAGAATGGTGGTTTCCAGGGGTGACGGGGAGATGTTGGTTAAATTGTGCAAACTTTCACTTAGAAGATGGATAAGTTCTGGGGATCCAAGATACAGCATGTGCCTATAGTAAATAATACCGTGTGTGTACCTGAGATTTGCTGAGGAAGCAGACTGTATGTATTCTCACCATATGCACACACAAGGTAACTATGTTGACTTGATCGTGGTACACTGTTCTCAGTGTGTATGTGTACCAAATCATCACACTGTACTCCTTACATATATACTATTTTATTTGTCAATTATACTCAGAGCTGGAGGAAAATGATCTTTAACACCCCAAGATTAGGCAAATATAAACAAAAAGGGCAGTTCAACAAAGACTTTACATGACACTGTTTGGGATCCTGAAACGTATTACAATTTTTCTCATCTCCTTCAGCACTTCGGGTTTGTTTATAAAGTACTTTTAGGTCAATATGGTTATCAACCATAAATAGTGTCTTTAAAATGATAAAAGAAAGACTGGACTGGATTTTATTTTTGAAACTTTCAGGAGCCTGAAGCATGGAATAATTCCTCCTGGTGAAAAAGATGGGTTCAGTTTTGAAAGGTCAAGAATTTACTTTCCAACTTAATTCTCACTGGCATTTTCACTGACAAGCACCATTCTCAGCAGGCGCTGATATTTCCTTATTGTGAGAGAAGTGATTGTTCTTCCTCAGATTTAACCTTTGTTATTTCTCCAAGTCCTGCCATCTGCTATTACACAAAAAAGTACTGTACAAAATGAAGAAATTAATGAATGCTACCAGCTCTACACCCAATAACCAGGTGACTTAACGAAGCAGGGTTTCCCATGCTTTCTGCATAGTGAAACGCACTGAGCAGAAAGCACAAGTGTAAGTGCAGCAGAGTCAGGTGGGTCTGGGGTCAATTACAATGTCTGCCACATAACGGGTAGATGATCCAAATCTGAGTGTCGACCTTTCCACTTTTAAAATGGGGACAAGAATATCTGCTATTCCATAGACTAAGGAATCATGTAACATACATACTGGCCAGTCTGATCCCTGGCAATCGGTAGGGCTCGTATTCCATCCTGTCTACCGCATAAGCTCAAACCCTTCACCAACTTTATAAAATTGTTTATCTTTTTGGCAAAAGTTCAAAAGAATTTATTTTAGCTTTTTGTAATCTTTATAATCATGCACTGAGAAAAACTTGTTAAATGACTATAATAAGTATTAAATTCTTAAGTTGTTCATTTAAATTCACATTTCCCTTATATGGATACATGAAATGTTTTTGTTATGAAGAAGTACTAAAATATATTTTTGGTTAAAAACGTGGCAATGCAATGCTATATTCAGAGAAACATTTTTGAATGTGTTCATTTTACAGAGAGATGCTTCATGTCAGTCAATATATACAATTGATGCAATTACAGTAGAAGCCATATGTAGAATATACATTGTATATTTTCAGTCTTATTAATATAGCAAAGTATAATCTGCTTAGTATAGCACCACACAACAGGTATTCATAACATACTTCCTGCAAATGATAAAGTAGTTATGATAAAGACTTTGACGCCATAAGCCAGACTTTGAAGCCATAAGACTTTACTTTGGAAAGTAAAACTAGCTAGGTTTCACATAAGTGGTATTTTTTTGAGAGTAAAATAATATTTAAATTATTGCAGTAAACTCATTTTTCTCTCCTCTTATGCGTTCTGGTTTGAAAAGTACCCTGCAATTAAAGAGAGAGACGGAGAGAGAGAGAAGGCTGAACTAGCAAGAAATGGACTGTGCTGACAGTGTAAGGCACTTTTAGTTGGAATAACATGTTCATAACAGTGTTAATGATTCTGAATTTACTATCACATCCAGTCTATTTAGCTGCGTGATAAATGTTGAGTAATATCCCTGTACCAATGAACTCTACATGCTGTAACACTAGAATAATAGAGAGATGGGATAGTAGATTTCCCCATGTTTGTTCTAGTCAAAAGTAACTTTTAATTCTACATCATGATTAAATAGATCTGTCAGTGAAAGCAGCAAATGTTAGAACACAGATGAAAGTGATGGATCTTCTTCCCATAAACATGTGCATGGGCACAAGCATAATTGTATGTACGACTTCAGGAGACTCCAGGCCCCGCTGAATCCCATCCATGGACGTCAGCCTGAGAGTCTGGCAGCTCTGTAGTGGCTGCGCCTCTGGAGAGGACGGGGGATTCTTGTTGAGGCAGGTGAGAGAGTAAGGCCGTCTCCTCCTGGCATATGTAGATTAATCTGGAGGAGGATTAAATAATCTCAATATTTTCATAAATATTAAAGTTACAGGGAAATAATGGCTCATTATAAACTGTTTCCAGAATAGTTTCCAGAACAAAACCAAATAGGTTTTATCAACAGCAGGGATTTGTATTTTATTATTTTTTTAAAATATTAAGAAAACTGATGTTTTCATTTTTGAGAGAGAGAGAGAGGGAGAGAGAGTGTGAGTGGGGGAGGGGCAGAGAGAGGGAGAGAGGGAGACACAATCTGAAGCAGGTTCAGGTCATGACCTGAGCTGAAGTTGGACCAGTTAACCAACTGAGCCACCCAGGAGCCCCAGGATTTGTATTTTAGACTGAGAACTTATTGAGTAGAGTCATTTATCACAAGTGTTTATAAAAATACATAAGACTAAGTCATATAATCTCTTACTACATGTGATTTAATCACAACTCTAAAGACAAATGCAATGACCTTAGTCTAATTATTAAATTTTTCCATGCAACTTTTATTTGCTTTGTTATAACTAATTAATATAGTGGCTTCCAAATCTGGGATAAACTTTTTGAAATGCAAATTTTTAGATTCCATCATAGATATTTCAATGAAGTAGTTCTGGAGTAGGGTCTAGAAATCTACATTTTAAGACAGTTATGTATATTGTTCTTCACAGCCAGTAGACTCAGCTTTTGGGACTCACAGGTCCTGCTGTGCTCTGGCTGTTATGGTACACTGGTAACAAGTACGTGTCCATGGTTTGCAGAACATAGTGAAGGCAAGGCAGACATCAAGGGAGGATTCAAGAGACAAGTGATAAGATTAGGGGCTCTCAAGGTCATGGAACTTCCATGACACTGGATTAAGTGGCATTTGCCAACAAGACCTGCCCACTTCCATCCTGGGAACCATGACAGCTGACACACTTCCAGATGTGTGCAACCCTACGGTGTCTGTCAGAGGAAGGGGCTGCTGTGTGAATGCTGAACTCAGGCTCACCATCATACTCAAGGAGAAAATGACGGGTCTGATGAGAGCCTCTGTTCTCATTAGCAAGGTGTGCAGAAAATTCATACTATAATAGAAGGGAGAAAGTTACATTAAAAAAAAAAACGCTCAGGAAGCACTGGACCACATCAGGGGTGCCTGGGCTCTGTTGGTTAAGAATGCGACTCTTGAGTCGGACTCAGGTCGTGGTCTCACAGTTTGTGAGCTTGAGCCCTGTGATAAGCTCAGTGCTGACAGTGAGGACACTGCCTGGGATCCTCTCTGTCCCCCTGCCTCTCCCCTGCTCATGCTCTCTCTCTCTCAAAATAAATTAACAAACTTAGAAAAAATTAAGAAAAATAAATTTGACAACGTCAAATCCTATGACAACAGGATAGAGTGATAATTACTAGTAAACACACACTGAGTGCTTATCATGTATTCCGAGCTAAGCACTTAACGTAATTATTTTATTTAGTTGATTAACTCAGAAGAGCCCTATAAGGCAGATATTTTTCTCTCTGAGGAGAAAAGAGAAGATAATGGAAGCTCAAAGAGTGTCAGTAACAGGCTACAAGGTACGCAGCTGCTATGTGGCAGAGCCTGAATCTGAAGATGCCCTGACTCCAGATCCCATGTGCTGTCCGAGGAGCCAAGAAAGAGGAGAAGTGTCTGACGGGCGCTGTGCCACCTCCCACCACCAGCACCATCCTGACTGCTAACACCGCGTAGGCACTGTAAACAGGGTGCCAATCTTGTGTTGTCTCACCACTACCTCCATCTCAGAAGCACATGGCCAGAGAAGCGCTGTTAGGATTCCATTTTGTAGATCAGGCCAGGGAGACACAGGGGGTGACAAGCCAGGGTCATGAAGCTTGCAGGTGGAAGCACTGGGGATAGCCCCAGGAAGTTGGGTCTCAGAGTCCACACTCTTATCCTTGAAGCTATACCCAGAGTATTTATGTAAGTATTGTGTCTGTAATAAATGACAGCAAATTTTGAGGACCCGACCTCCCCCCAGGGTCTCCACTTCACTGGGTGGAAGATGTGCTTCACATTTACCCATCCCTTTTCTTGAAGATAGTATTTGTAAAAACTCACTGATTTGTTATGCCTTTGCAATCCTTTACAGATTATCTCCTGCTGTGAAAGAACTATCGCGTTATTACATGGAGCGCAGTGTCTTAATGTGCTTTAAACTCTTCTGTAAGACACCCTTTGGGGAATCATTCAAAGAAAAAGTTTCTTGCACAGCCTTGGCAGAATGAACTAATTTTGTTGGAATATGATGGTGGATTGGTTGTGTTGCTTTCCTGTGTCTCACATCCATGGCCTCCTGTATCCGTGTTTAGGCAGCAGTCCGTGAAGGTGGGGAGAAGGATGCTGCCAGGCAGGCGGAGAACCCAAGTGCCTAAAATGGTTTTTGATGGCAGCTCCTGTCCTGCAGAGATATGTGGCACATGCTGGTCCCTATTCCTTGACTTCTGATGCAGAGCAGGCTGGTCATAGGTGGTGGCTGAGGACACTGTAACAAATAGCTCCTCGACCAAATATTCGGAGACTAGGACCCATCAAGAAGCATATTTTCACCAAATGCTCTGTTACAAGAATTCAAAGCTTGTCTGTGTCCTATGACTGTACTATGAATCAGCTTTGTGGAAGAAGGTCTGAGTCTATTTCCCTTTCTGAACACAGGGAGACAGACTGGCGCAATATGATTATTTGCACAAGCATAATGCTCCCCCTTAATCCTCTTGACTTGTGGTGGCCTCTGTGGTATGGATCAGTTAGCTGTAGTCTGTCTCTCAACTTTGCATCAAGTACATTCCAAATTTAACTGGAGTTTCAATTTTTACCATGACCCCATGAGATTTACCCTGCTTGTTCTATATTTAAAAACATCTCAGGGCGCCTGACTGGCTCAGTCATTTAAGCATCTGACTACAGCTTAGGTCATGATCTCATGGTTTGTGGATTTGAGCCCTGCATTGGGCTCTGTGCTGACAGCTCAGAGCCTGGAGCTTGCCTGGGATGCTCTCTCTCTTCCTGTTTCTCTACCCCTCCCTCACTTGTACTCATGCTTGCTCTCTCTCTCTCTCTCTCTCTCTCTCTCTCTCTCAATAAATAAACTTTAAAAAAAGCACCCTACACACACAAAAAAAATCAGCCATACCCCTGATTCCCCCACAGCATGCTCTTCTTTCCTTTCTTCCCCACAGAACTTATCACCTTATACTACTATATAATTTACTTATCACTTTTAGTGTTTATTGCCTTTATCCAACTGGAATGTAAACTCAGGAGTGCATGAATCTTTGTTTGTTCTACCTAGTATGTAGATAGCAAGCAAGTAATAAACATTGGCTGAATGTTGTCTCTTATAACCAAGCGTTGATCAGGTCTGATTAGAAAGCAACCTGTATTTCTGGTTTTGGAACTAGATGTATATTCGTTACAGTTTTTTCTTGTCTCTGAACTTGAAACTGATAGATGTAGTGTAAAAACCATCCAAGCCTTACCTTGAAAGCCATTTT
This sequence comes from Suricata suricatta, assembly GCF_006229205.1. NCBI lineage: Eukaryota > Metazoa > Chordata > Mammalia > Carnivora > Herpestidae > Suricata > Suricata suricatta. Next base: position 55,456,223 of record NC_043706.1, read on the forward strand.
TAAAGTCAGCTCCATTGGGTAAGAGATCTGGTATGTATTCACTGTAGCCACCTACATAAAACTGACTGACGACGTTGAGACGAACCAGTCTTCCTGGGGAGATGATGGATTTATTTTTATGATCATCTACCTTCAAAAAGAAAAGAATTCAAAATCTATTAAAAAAAGGAATTAATTCCCCAGGGTGAACTATTAAGATACTGTTTTGTTATTTCCCATTAACATGGCATGAAAAATTCACAGAGACCTGAATTTTGAAAAAATTAAAAAAACACCTCACCACTATATTCTTTGCTTCTCTGGTGTCTGTTACCATGGATATATTAATATAGCAGTCATGGTTTTGCATTTCAATCAAAATCGCAGTTCTCCAAAGATTAAGAACTAGCATCACACTGTCTTCCTCCACCTAACCTTGCCCCCTTCCATATTCTGTACACCCACCAGATTCATTTATCAAAAAAAGTCAATTGACTCTGGTTCCCAAACTCCTTCTTCAATTTCTCAGTAGCTCCCCCATTTCTCTTTATAAAAATCTAAACTTCTTAGAATGACATCTAAGTCCTTTGATAATATAGATCTGGTCTACACTAACCACCTTTTCTGTTCCTCCCTACCCAAAAACCACAATGAACTATTTGCATTCTTCAAGCTCACACTGAGCACTGCTGTTTTTCTGAACCCCTATTTACTTGCATTTATGCTCAAGCATCACCATTTTGGGGGAGCATTTCCTGAGCCCTCTCTCACCTTATCTATGTTAGTTCTCCCTCTTATCCCCAAGGCACTTAATTGCAAGCATGCCTCTAGTCCTCGGCTGTATGCACTCGTCTATGAACTCCCCGGGGGAGGCGGCATGGACCTGTTCGCTCCCCTCCACTGCACAGATCTGATGATAGACGGCAGTGCTCGGCAAGTCTCTGGGACAGATGAAGGACTGACATTTTACCTTCAGCCAGCCCATCTGGCAGGACCTTCCCAGACGGACCGTGTGGGTGCCAAGGCTCAGATCCAGGGGGTCGCTGCTGATACTTGCTGTGCCTGCTCCCAGGTTGTACGTGTAAACCACTCTGCCCTCGCGCAGACCCATGGCCAGGAAGTCATCGCGGTCCAACCCTGGGATGAGAAGACGTGGGGGGCATGCTCACTGAGAGAAAATTCAGGAGTCTAGTCAGTTTATTGTCTAGTTCTGAGGTACAGATAGCATTCAGAAGTTACAACAGACATCTAGCCTCTCAAGGGCACTCAGGTATGTGTGCATCTGGATATTGTTATTCATACCCCCAGAAACTGTCTGAACGCTAAGAGTTTTTCTTTGAAGCCATGAGGGTCAACCCAGGGGAATGATCAATACATAAAAAGTTGGCATTAAAATCTCCTTTTTGTCTGAATGTAATTCAGTGTGCACTTTACAATAAATAGGACTTGACAATACAATAGAACTACTCGGATAGTTCAGAAGATTCAAAAGATTGAGATAACCTGGCTTCAGCTTTGAAATTCTGATTTGAAGAGTTTTGAAAATTTTATTTCCATAATTGCTCAGGATCTGCTGTAATTGTCCTATTCAAAAAGTTCTCGACTATTTTCCCAATGACTTTTTAGAGGTGGGTTGTTTTTGTGTTCCCTTTTCTCATTCTCCCTCCACTAGTTCAGGACTTTCCGTGGAGAATAGTGAATTGCAGGACCCAGAGCACTCAGGATACACCTCACATAGACCCATGGGAAAAGGGGCAGGTGGTTGGGAGAGACCCAGCACCAGGTACTGGAGGAAGGGTGTGGCAATGTGTTTGGTGGCATGAGAAAAGTTGGCGATGGTTAACAGTGTAATTTCTGGCACGTGAGCGAACACCCTTTGGTCAAAGCAGAGCTTCTTAAGCTAGGAGGAGGCAAGAGATCTGTCCATAGGGCAGAGGGACCCAAATATATTATCTAATTTCTGAAAGCTGTGTTTGAACACCGAGGTTTGCAGGTAGGAAACTGAGGCAAGGACTTCTGCTTGGAGGAAGAACACACAGCCTGATAGAAATAGGAGATTTAATCATGGGGCAAAAAGCAGAAGTCAGTCCTTGGACAGAGACAAAGTTTGTTGTATTCACAAGCTCCCCTCTCCTACACATCTAAGCACGATAGCATGTGGGCTGTCTTGGCTTCTGTTGTTAGGCTAAGCAAGGTAAAGGAGACAAAGATGTGCAGGGGTGGGGGTTTCCAGATAGCATAGGAAGGCAGGTTTCCTAAGGCACTAGAAAGTGGAAGACAGAAATATTATTTAGAGATACTTGAACTCTACCTGTGCTTTCCTCATGGGTCTGCCATGGGCCCTGACCTAGGTTATTTTGGGAGCTCCTGAGGTGAGTGTAATGTGCAGCCAGGGTTGAGAGTCACTGTGTTAAATGCCATACCATTGCCTAAACACGCTGGGAACTCGGCAAATCTTGTTCTCCCTCTCTCTGGTGATTTCTTTCCACCTGCAGTGCTGCAGTGGGTTAGCTGGGTTATAAATTTAAAATAGAAGTCCAAGGAGAAAACAGATTCAGGAAGGCAGTTAGGCAGAAATCAGAGAAAAACCACAATTAGAGAATGGAGAAGTCTTTCAGACAGAGGTTGGACTTTAAAAGTCACAGGGAAAGAAGGCTGAAGACAGAATTGTAAGCTACTTTTCTGTGGGCTGTGAATGGGGATATTTTTGAGGATTCTAGTGGGCATCTGAATTGTCTTTTCAATTGTTCAGATTTTTGGAATGGAGATGGCATTTTGCCAATGGAACTGGTGGTAGGAGAGTGATTTATTTGAGCCATATCCTTCTCTCCCTTCTTCCTTGTTGCCAGTCCTCTTCCTCAAGTCATGGAAAGCCACTATCATGCCAGAAACAACATGATCCTGAAGGCCCTCACAGACTGGCTGGGAGGAGATGGGGGCAGTCGTTATGCCTACAGTCATGTCCTGGAGAATACAAGCAGGGATGTACCAACAGGAGAGAAGCGAGCCAGGGAGCTAATCAAACTGTCAAGCAGATGATAGCATCTAATTTACATACCATGGGCCCATCAGGGTTGTTTTCCTTTCCTCTGACACACTTTTCCCTCTGGATCTTTCCTCAGTTGTAATCCCTGATGGTGGATGATGGAGTAGATAAGAGAAAGGAAAGCAGCTAACTACCATGGTTGGTGCCTGGAAGGTGAACGTTGTTTCAGGGAGTTGGCAGTGCTCTAGGGTGATTTTTTGCAAACTTGGAAGTCCATCACAATTACTCAAGGAGCCTGTCAGAAATAGATTCTAGAGGTGCCTGGATGGCTCAGTTGGTTAAGTGTCTGATTTTCCAGTTAGGCTCAGGTCATGATCTCGTGGTTTGTGGGTTAGAGCCCCGTGTTGGGCTCTCTTTCTCTCTGCCTCTCCCCTGCTCATGCTCGTTCTCTCTCAAAATAAATAAACTTTAAATAAACTTAAAAAAAAACCCAGAAATAGATTCTAGACTTACCTTCTGCCCCTGTGTGAGAATCTTTGATGCTAGGTCCTGGAAAGTGTGTGTATGTGTGTGTATTTTTAACAGCTTTCCCATCTGTTTATGAAGCCTGACTAATATCAATAACTCTAGGAAGGCCAAGTCACAGGATCCATTGTCACAAAGGGCTTCATGTTCAGAAGGGCCCTCATGTTTGGTATAATGCTCTGTTGTCACTTTTTGAAATTCTTTGTGCTGAAGGTAAAGTCCATGTGATGACGAAGCATGAATGGAAACAGAGGCATTACATATATGCAAATGAATGTTTGTTGTTTCTTGCCACCCCATTCACATGGAGTGTTTGTGAACAGAATTCCCCCAATACTGGGAGTTCAGTGAGACTCAAAATGAGTGCACGGTAAGTGTGTTGCTTCTAAAGACTGAGCGGGAATGACGCTGACCACCCTAAGAGCTTTCTACTTGAACCACAACTTGCTTCCAGCATGGAAAGGCAATGGTGATCTCGGACACTTGAAAGACCAAGGAGCGTAGCCTTTCTTTCTTACTTTCGTTATTTCCCTGCATTGGCGAATCACACTGAAAATGGTGACATCAAAGGAAAGGGCGAGAGAGGGAAGCCTACAGATCCCCTTCTTTTTAGTCCTTCCTTACATACCAGGAGGCCGAGGGGAAAAAGTGTTGACAGAACGTGGGTGTATCAAGAGGCGAAATAAAGACAATTGCCTTAATTTTGTGCAGCATCTCCAGTGTTCTGGTAAGAATGAAATACACGTGCAGGTACAAGCTCTAAAATACCAATTACGTAATTTTGGTGATTCTGCATATGAGTTAAATACTCTTATATTTGCTTCTTAAACGGACACAAATAGCAACTAAAAGATACCATAAAGGTTGAGAGACTACTGAGTTAATAAAGAAGTTCTTTCATTACCTTTTTTTTTTCTTAAAGTTTATTTGTTTTGAGAGAGAGGGAGAGAGAGGGAGAGGGAGGGGTTGGGGCAGAGAGGGAGGAAGAGAGACTCTCAAGCAGGCTTAGCACTAATAGTGGTACTAAATTCACAAACTGTGAGATCTTGACATGAGCTGAAATCAAGAATCAGTCGCTCAACGGACTGAGCCACCCAGGCACCCCTTTCATTAACTTTTAATGGCATTTTTTCTTTGCTTTTTCAACAAGGGACCCTGAATTTTCATTGTCCAATGGGCCTCACAAATTACACAGCCTTGCCTGAGGGGGGTCCTTTGTTGCCTTCATCAAACAGACTGGGAAAGATGAGAAATGAAAACAAGATTGACCTGCGCATCTGAGGATGTTGGGAGGTTTGGTAGGTAGATGAGATGCGAGACTTGGGGCAGATCTGCCTCGGGTTTGTGGGGTGGTGCTAACGCACACACAGATCCTCAAAGGTCATATAGCCGCTAAGTTGTGCTCTTTTTAAAAAAAATTTTTTAACGTTTATTTATTTTTGAGAGAGAGAGAGAGAAATAGAGTATGAGTGGGAGATGATCAGAGAAAAAGGGAGACACAGAATCAGAAGCAGCCTCCAGGCTCTGAGCAAACGGTCGGCACAGAGCCTGATGCAGGGCTTGAACCCACAGACTATGAGATCATGACCTGAGCTGAAGTCAACTGCTTAACCAACTGAGCCACCCAGGCGCCCCTGCTAACTTGTGCTCTTAACCATTGTCTGTGTAGCAGAGAAAGAGGAGCATGTGTCTGGCTGGAGCTGTGCCACCTCCCATCACCAACCCTTCCTGAGTGTTCTTCCCTGAGGAATAAAGGAAATAACTAAGTGATATTTAATGTATAGTTATCAGCACAGTGCCAACCTAGCACATAATAATTTCTTACTAGATATGTGATTTTTCTTTTCCCCTTGACTATGGGCTGACCTTAGCTTTGTGTATCCCATTTTCTTCTGTTGCTTCATTAATACAAAGCCTGGGAAGTAGGTACTCTTGTTCCCTGGTCTGTGACCCCAAAGGGACAGCCGTGGAATTTTTCTTTTTTCCTCTTCCTAAAGCTATAGACCTGGTCACCTCAGTGCATTAATCTGATCTAACTAAAATTTTTTCGAGGGTCAAGGATGGAGGTGAAGTGAAGTGACTTGAAGGTATGGTTTGTTAGCAGCCATTTATAGGTCTTATGTCACTTTCCTGTAATTTATTGAAGTGAAAATTTCTTGCCTTCAAGCACATGATAGGTTTGGCAGGCTCAGGGGAAAGGAACACCAAGAGGCTGACACCAAGATGGCCGACAGACTGCCATCTTGGGACTTTCCTGCTGAACAATACCAAGATGGCCGATGGACCACCGTTTTGGAACTTTCTGCTGGCTGCTAGCTCCCAGAAACATGTCATTTGCCCTAGCCTCATCTCTTCACCTTATAAGGGGGCCCTCCATCCCCAGACACACATCAGAAACTACTGACCTATATAAGGCCCTGCCCTTTGTTCTCCAGTGCAACTTCCCTGGTCCATTCTGTCCGGACCTGGGAACCTCGCCCGAGAGTGCTCCCAGTAAAGGCCTTTTACATTTATTTCTGACTCTGTAATAAAGGGTGCTCTGATCTCTTTTCCCAGTCTCTTGGTATTGTAACTTTTTTACTCTGCTGATTTTAACCTTACATATAATACTATAAACAATGACATATTTCAAATGACCACCACTAACTGCATCCTCAAATTTAAGTGTTCCTTTATAACATTATTCTTTGAGTAGCTCTGAAGAATATATGGGCAATTTCTATTTTTATATTTGTCAGTCCACCAAGTTACAGATATTTGGCATTGATACTATTAGACAGAGATTTTTAGTGATTGACTCAGTGAGTTTCCTCATGAAAAGAATTGGAACTGAGCTCACTTGTCATGCAGAATACAAAGCCACAGTGAATCTTAATGAAACCAGGCTTAGGAAGAAGATTTTCAGACAAAGCAAAGGATATTTATTGAATGTTACTTAGGAGCTGGTGCTAAGAAGGAAGGATTTAGAGAGATTATGTTTTGCAAGTGGTGAAAGGGGAGGAAGGAAACAATAGGAGAAGACTTTGGATGAATAGTAGTTAAGAATAACAAGATCTAGGAAGTGAATAAAAATCCTTTAAGAATGCACAGAAAAAAACCAACAACCCCAAAACCAAACAAACTTGGTCTCTCATTGGCTAGAAAGAAGAGTTATAACTCAATTCCACAAATATTGTTAAGCAGAGAGCTTTGAAGCGGGTGTGTTGTGGTGAACCACATTTAGCATTATAACAACTCATAATATTGTTTACAGGAAACCTCATGGGGGAAGAAGATGAGATGCTGTGGTCAGAAGAGCATCTGGCCTCATAATGGACAGAGAACAGCGACTTAGCAACAGAAGCAAGGACTTAGTCTAAGTGGAGAGAGGGATGGTAGCCAGGGTAACAATGATGAAAAATGGAAACAAAGGAACCCTTGTGCACTGTTGGTGGGAATGCAAATTGGTGCAACCACTGTGAAAAACAGTGTGGAGGTTCCTCAGAAAATTAAAAATAGAAATACCATAAAATCTATGGATATTTATCCCAAGAAAATGAAAATACTAATTTGAAAAGATACATGCATCCCTATGTTTACTGCATCACAATCTACAATAGTCACGATATGGAAGTGTCCATTGATATATATATCAATGGAGTAAATAGGGAGATGGGCAAGATGGGTGAAGGGAAGCGGGAGGTGCAGGCTTGCAGTTATGGGATGAATAAGTCACCAGGATGAAAGGTACAGCATAGGGAACACAGTCCCTGGTTTTGGAACAGCATTGTATGGTGACAGATGGCATCCACACTTGTGGACGTAGCATAACATATGAATTGAATGAATGGCTATGCTGTACATCTGAAACTAATGTAACTTTGTGTATCAAATATACTTCAATTAAAAAAATGGAAACAAGGTGAAGGAGGCTGCCATGGATATTCTGGAAGGAAAGATCAAAGAAGTTGAATTTTACTGGATTTGTTTGTAGTTAAAAAAAATTTTTTTTAACATTTATTCATTTTTGAGAGAGAGATAGAGTATGAATAGGGGAGAGGCAGAGAGAGGGAGACACAGAATCCGAAGCAGGCTGTAGGCTCTGAGCTGTCAGCACAGAGCCCGATGTGGGGCTTGAACCCACGAGAGGTGAGATCATGCCCTGAGCCAAGTCGGACGCTCAACCGACTGAACCACCCAGGCACCTCTATACTTTGTTTTCAAACCTAAAGTTTTTACTGTTTATATCAGCAGTTCTCTAATCTGGTTGGAGCACATCCATATAGCCTCTGATTAACTGGAAAGTATGGACAGGAAGGGGAAATTTATTATATAGGAGAAAGGAAGGGTATCAAAGGTTTCAGATAGTAAGCTCAGGAGAAATACAGGTCACTTTAATCTGAAGGAAAATGAAAGGGACAAAAACAAAGAGTGAAAATAGGTAGAACTCTGCAGCACCCCTACACACCATATGGTAATTGTAATGGAATTTTAATGAGAAAAACATGCAAATTAAGCAACAGTTATTTTAGTTGGGCTAATCAACTTCACCTCAAAGGAAAGCCTGAAGAAGAGTACCTAGTGGTTGGAACTATTGATTTGTCAACAAAGTCCTTAAGAAGTGGAATAAAAAGTATGAAGGAGCCAACTGAAGCCTATGCATTGGAGTGAATTGCTGGGGGTATGTGTCCTGCTGTTTCTCCCACTGATTCTGGTCAATCACTGTCTGTTGTAAATCATTAAGCTGCACAAGCATGTGCTCTCACTTGGTCGGCTTAGAAGGGTAGCCCAGAAATCAGAACCTGGGAAGAGGCAGAAGCTCACACTCAGGTGCCCTGGTGAAGGCTCAGCACTGTGGAAGGGTTGTCCCTTGGATTCTTGCGCTCTTCCTTGGTTCTGCTGAGGGAGCATATTGGGAGTCTAAAGAATTTATAGAGACAGTGCTGTAAAATCCCTGTGTATTTCGGTGCTTACCAGTTAACCTGAAAGTTACTAGTGAGACTTTTAAGGTCCAGAAGCATGAGAATTCTTGTTCAGATATCTAACAATCTTTTAATTCCAATAGAAAAAAACTTTCTGGAGTATTTCATTTATGATAAAATTTTGATTTATTACTAGAGAAAGAGTGTTATTTGTTCTTTCTTCAAACGATTTTTCCAATATGTTGAGGTATTAACATGTATTAAATCTGATGATAATGTACTTGGAACCCGAGGAAGTAAGCAGCTCCCCAGGCAAGTGCATGGGCATTTAATCTTGGGCTCCTTGCTAACTGAACCTCTGGCTACTCATTTCCTCCTCTCTTTCTTTCAAAAGATGGTGATGATCATATTAACTGTCTCTAGTAATAAAGTTTTTTTTTAATAAGATCTTTGCAAATGGACTCAGAAATTCTAAGTGACAAGTGGATTTCTCCCTCCCTTCTTCCTTTCCTGTCCTGAGTGAAGGAAGAGATGCTAGAGGAGCCACCAAGAGGATGCTGTTTCTTTCCGGTCCAATGACCCCCGCGTGGTGAACAGCTCCTGGTTCCCAGTAGGAGTTCCCTTCTGAGAAGTCAGTCCTTTTGTAAAGATGCTTTGTGAGCATATTTGACTATTATTCCAGGGCCTGTACAGCTTTTAGATTTCCGAAAGAAAGAAGCTGCCTTGTAATCAAATATTCTTGACATTGGTTAACTGATGCTGACACAAGGACACTGAGATAACAAAGCTTTAGTTGACGGTTCAAATGGTCCTGAGCATGTATATTCAGGTTTCAGAGAAGCCAAATTAGATAGGAATGAAGATTTAGATTGGCTATGAATGATTTCAGAAAAACCCTGGAAGAAGCTGATGAAATTAGAATCAAAGCTAACGTGATGCAAAGCAAAAATAGATCTAGGCTGATGTGTGAGAAATAAGCATCAAAAGAATGAAAGTTTCACCCACTGGAACAATTCATATTGAGTGGTATAAGATTCTAGACCCTCAAGCCATTGTTACTCCATAGTCAGTGACAGTGTCTGCTTTAGTGAGTACTACACGACACTTAGGGAGACTGGAACATACATTCTCGGTTTATCTTAAGATGTGCACTGTGCACCTTTATGGTGGCAAACCCTTAGCTTCCTGTTCTGTTGTTATGACCATTAAAGTAAGGATATTCTAGAGCTTAGAGAGCATCAGAACCATACATAGCCATGTCCCTGATGCTTCTTTGTTGGCCATTGTGTACAATGGAGACCATGTAGTTTCTACTTTAGGGGATTCGATGATTAAAATGTGGGCAATGGTGACGCCTGAGTGGCTCAGTCAGTTAAGCATCTGACTTCGGCTCAGGTCATGATCTCATAGTCCATTGGTTCAAGTCCCATGTCGGACTCTGTGCTGACAGCTTGGAGCCTGGACCCTGCTTCAGATTCTGTGTCTCCCTTTCTCTCTTCCCCTCCCCAGCTCACTCTGTCTCTCTCTCTCTCAAAAATAAAATAAAGACATAAAAAATAATAAAATGTGGGCAATGTAAACTGGCTACTGTTTGTGACCAAATCAGGATGATCTCCTGGCTTCCAGCTGCCCTGGTGAATGGACAGTGAAGTCAGAGTGAGAGTAACAGCAAATATAAGGCTGTGCTGAGAGCACATGAAAATGTGATAAAATGCATTTCCTGAGACTACATATGGCCCATATTTTCTGTGTTTTGAATAAAAAGAGTGGAGACAAGAAAAAGTGGGAAGCCTGGATCTCTCTTGCTATTTGCTGTCAGAGATGAGATCATGAAAATAAGGGCTGTAAGCACCAGTTTGTGGGTAGACTGAATTTCCATAAGGTACTCACTCCTTGGAAGTATAGAACAAAGAGTGAAGATGTGGGCTTGTGGCTGACTGATTTGCACTTGGCCCCTCCTCTTTTTTTTACCCTCTGGATATTCTTCTGTGATGAGATCAAGGTTACTTCCATTGAACTATGCTTAAATAAACATTTCCTCCTATCTATCTATCTATCTGTCTGTCTGTCTGTCGGTCGGTCGGTCGGTCGGTCGGTCTGTCTGTCTGTCTACCTACCTACCTGTCTGTCTGTCTGTCTGTCTATATATCTATCTATCTGGAAAGGGGGGAGGTTTGCAAGGATCTACATATTTTTGTCATTTTCAATGCCATTTAAGGATTGGTCAAATGTAACAATTTTCATGTATTTCTCAGTTAGTAAAGGGAATTAGTTTAATGTTTTCTGGACAATCTTAAGAACTCAAATTATGTAATAACTTAGACTACACTAACATTATCATCCAGGATATTTGATTCCATGAAAGCTAAGATTTGATAGTTGGAGGTCATCAGGAGGAAATTCTCATAATTTCTAGTCACTCTCACGTGATTACGTCAAAAAATAATGGACATTTTTCTATAGTAAAAAATATCGGAGATGAGTGTACACTGTCAGTTGTGTTACAAGATGCCTCAGGGCTGTGGAGTTGGGGAGTGTGTAATAGTAAGGAATTGGCCACCACCTGCTCTCTCATTCCTCAGGCATCTTCCTTCTGCCCGATCAGAATCCAGGCACTACAGAGAACAGGCTGAGCTGATTGGATTTGGTGACACTCCCCCTTTCATTTTTCTTTTTCTCTACCGTAGATGACCTTCATTTCATTTTTTCTCCCAGAAAAACATCAAGCTATATTTATGTACTCTTATTTCTGTTACAGTTAATAACCAAGTGCTTGAAGTAAATAAGGAATTAGTTGGCATGAAATATAAGGTAGCCTTTCATAGTTAATTACTGCAGCACAGAAGGCCTATGTGCCAGGGACAGACAGAAAGCTATGCACAGAAAGCACCTAGGTATGTAGATCAAATATCCAGGAAGTTAAATATTTGTTTTCTGAAAAATTCTATCACTGTATTATACCTTTAAAATATAGGCTAATGTTGAGATTTTTAACTTACATTTCAAAGATGTGAATGGAGATATGTGGGCCCCTCCCACCCTTTATTTAGGTCCTACCTTCTTCGCTACAATCCACATCAATCTTGATATATAGGATTACAAGCTAGCCAGGAGAGTGTCTGTCTTCAGAGTCTTTCAGTTAGTGGGCGAATCAATAAACATGTAATTATTGACTTCTCACACAGTACCAATCATGTGAATGATGCAGTTGAGGAGTCAAAAGATATTAAAGGCATGGATTGTCCAAAAGGAATTTAAGAATAATCTTGCTGATGGACAAGGTTAAGATTAGGAGAGTGCCACTATTCTAATGTTTTTGATTTATGAAAATGGTAGCTTTATATGATTTGAAGTGGGGATAATGGCGAAGCATAATTATCATGGGACGTGAACTACAGATTCTACACAGGCTCTGTGTGGATCGGCTGTAAGGAGGCCTGAATTCATCAGACAATGTTGGGCAGTATCGTAAAAGGTAAAGAGAACTGGCGTAGGCATTCAGGCAAAGGAAGCTGTGAAGGTAGGGAGAATGGGGGAAACGGACTTCAGATGGAAGAAACTGGCTGCTTATATAAACTGTTGAGCTGGGGACAAGCTGGGCCCAGGCTGGGAGATAACAGACCTGGGAACATGGGCAGTGGGGGTGCTCCAGCACTGACTGTAGGGGGCTCGTTGAAATGCAAGGCACAAGGGCATCTGGTTGGCTTAGAACGTTAAACCTCCAACTTTGGCTCAGGTCATGATCTCATGGTTTGTGGGTTTGAGCCCCCCATTGGGCTCTGTGCGGGCAGCTCGGAGCCAGGAGCCAGCTTCAGATTCTGGGTCTCCCTCTCTCTCTACCCCTCCCCCATTCCACCCACCCTCACTCCTGGCTCTCTTTCTCTCTCTCAAAAAAAAAACATTAAAAATTAAAAAAAAAAGAAGAAATGGAAGGCACAGAATGAGAAACACTAATGGTAACAGATTCTTTGTTCTACTTGGATGAGAGTTCTACTTTTCATATTCCATCTTTTATATCAGTTATATACTTCTTTTCATTCAGTGATGGCTATGTTCCAAGTATGTATCAGACTCTAATGGATGCTGTGTATACCAGCTGTGACTTCTTAACTCTGATTTTATACTGTTGGTTAGCAAACTTTTAAGTACATATGTTGTGACTCCCTGAATTGATTGTAAGTTTGAGTGTAACAGAGACCATGGATTTTTGCATTTATTCTTTCAAAAACCATAATAAATGTCTGTATGTGACATCTACCCTTGATATAAAAGAAAAGACACTGTTCTGGCTCCCAAAGAGATCCAGCCAGTTAACATAAGATAGAATAGTTGTTACCAGCAAACTGCAGTGACATTAATTCTTAATTTTTCCTGGAAGGGCTAAAGACTTCAAAGAAGAGTGATCTTCTGAGCTGAGGCTTAAAAGATAGAAGTGTTTTGGAGGCAGGAAACTGAAGTGTGGATGGCTCAGAAAGGTAGAACAGCCTGGGCAAAAGCTCAGCCTTGGAGGACATAGGGACACGGTGCAGAATGTAGAAATGTACTACTATTGCTGGGTGCAGGGTGGAATGAGAGAAAATGAGATTGTGCAACTAGACGGGCAGAATAAATATTATCCAAAGGATCTTAGCTGGTGCATTGTGAAGAAGCATGGTGATTACACAAGACGTTTGGATCTGAATGTTAGAACAATCCCCTGTAGCAGGTGGGGAACAGAGGGGGAGGGGGTGTGACTGGGCAGGGAGACTGGTAAGGAGGTTATTGCTATTGCAACAGTCTGTGATGGACTAAGCACCATGAGAAGACAGGATCAAGGAGAAAATACAAAAAGCAGCAATTGGAAGTCAAATGGACAGACTTTGGCGTTTGATAGAACACGGGTAACAAAATGTAGAGAAGACAAGGACCTTTTCTGTCTTATTCCCAAGTGTATCTCCGCACCCAGAAGAACGCTTCATCTAGGATCCCAGCAAATATTTGTCAAAATGAATAAAAGGGAGAAATCCGGATGTCTCCGGGGTTTCTAGCTGAAACCCAGTTTATGTTGGCAGTCACCAACTGAAGAGATACAGGAGGGGAAGATAATGTGTTCACTTGTGGGCCACTATGAGACATGTTGGTGGTTTCCAGAAGAGCCAAACTGTAAGACACACAGTATAAGGGAGTGGGGGGTATGGAAGGAAAAGAGCTAATAAGGGAAATGCCAAGTATGACTGCAGAAACACAGGAACAGGGTTAGGCTGGGTTACAACCACAAGTTGAGTGAGGCATTTTGAAGCTGAAATGTCTGACAGCGTAATTTGTCCAGAGAATTCAATGAGAATGAAATCTGGTAAAATCAGTGCTCAGCTTTGGAGATCTCAGGGAGATCAGTGTTGGGGAATGAAGGTCCCTTGCCTTTTTATGTGGGTGTGTTAGAGATTAGAGGTTGGGTTACACTTCCTTTATATAAACTCTGTGGCTCTATACGTCTTCAAACCTGAGAAACATAAAGGCAGCATATGAAATGAGATTTTAGTAGTAAAAACCAAAAGCAGGTCAGAGATTGATGTTAGTAAATAAGAAAAATACCTAAATGTGGAGATAAAACTGGTAAGAACACTTAGATCATAGTTTCTTATACAGCATAGACAACTGCAAATTGTATTAATAGTAATCATAATAATAATTATTTTTTAAAGTTTACTTGTTTATTTTTGAGAGAGAGCAAGAGAACAGGGGAAGGGTGAGAGAGAGAGAAGGGGTTTTGAGAGAGAAGGAGAGAGAGAATTCCAAGCAAGATCTGAGCTGTTAGTGCAGAGCCCTATGCAGGGCTCAATCTCATGAACGATGGTATCATGGCCTGAGCAAAACCAAGAGTTGGACGCTTAACAGACTGAGCCACCCAAGCACCCCAATAATTATGTTTTATTTTTCAACATTTTTAAAATGATTTTTAAAATTTATTTTTGAGAGAGAGAGACAGCGCGAGCAGGGGAGGGTCAGAGAGAGAGAGACAGAATCCGAAGCAGGCTCCAGGCTCTGAGCTAGCTGTCAGCACAGAGTCCGACGTGGGTCTTGAACCCTCAAACCATGAGATCATGACCTGAGGCGAAGTGGGCCACCAAACCGACTAAGCCACCCAGGTACCCTCCAATAATTATGTTTTAAAGTAACGTGTATTTCTTTAATTAATAGCTTTATGCAACATAATGATGAATCATCCCAACATATGACATATGGGCAATAATTACATATCTTAGTCCATATCCATATATGGTCTAATTTAGCTGGTCTCTATAGGTTTTGAGTAGTTGCTCTCAAATATTAGTTGCATAAAAAGCACCTAATGTGCTTGATAAAATTCTATCTTTTGACTTAGGAGGGTCTGAGAATTAGTACTTTAATGAGTACCCTCATGTGATTCTGACACAGGCATGAAGAGGTCCTACTTAGAGAAACACGGCATTAAAAAGCTCTTTAGTGCTACTTGCATTTTTAAGCTGGTGTTCTTGCTCCCTCATGTGGTCCAGTGTGGCAATACATATTTCAGATTCCTCATTCATTCCCTGGACAACAGAGCTCCAAAATTTATCTACCTATTATCTACCCTTTATTTAGCCTTTCTATAAACCTAAAAATGCAAGCACAGAGTGAACATTCATGTCCGTATATGTAAAGTAGATGCCCAGAGAAGATAAAAAAATGTCACATGAAAGATTCCACAAGGTACAAATGCTGTGGCTGAAACACTGCTTTTTTGTTTGTCTGTTGTTTTGTTTTGAGAGTTATGAAGGGATCTCTGTAGAAGAGTACAGAAGAGTCAGTTGGTGGCAGCATTTTCATGGACCAGATGTTTATCCTTTATTTGGTTCTCCCTCTGAATCTTTCAGAATTTAGAAGATTTGTTTTAAAGCAAGGCAGATCCAGGGTCTTCAATGCTCATTTGAATTTTTCATTAGTTAGGTTTTTTTTGGGGTGTGGTGGTGGTGGGGTGCCAATTACAAGGATATAATCAGTAAACATGTGATGAAGGATGTACAGAGTGAAGCGGGGCAAACATTCCTTCCTTCTTCTTTCCCTTTCTTCCTCCCTGCCTTCAGGCAGTCATTCGACAGATATTTATTGAAAGCACCTGAGAGGCTTCGTGGGTGATGCAGTGATACCTGGGACACCATTTTTATGAATAAGAGACATTTTGCAAACCAAAGTTTGTAATAAAGGGTCTGTGCTCTAAGTGCAGCGCAGGCTATCAATGCTCAGAGGCAGGGGAGATGGATGGAAGGGGGGAAGGGTAGCCATTGGGGAAATCCTAATGCAGAAGACGCATCTGAACTGGAAACCCCCAAGAATGGTTACTTTTTAAAACCTTTGTGCAACTGTGTTATTGTCTTACATATCATACAATTATCTGTTTTTATGGTGGTTCTTTTATTCATTCATTCAATACTGCACATGTGAGTGTGGGTATGTAAAGTTGAGGAGGGCTGGCTGGGTCTCTGTCCACATAGACCACTCTAAGCAGTGGAGACCGACAAAAAGAAACTATCTAAAAAACAGATAAAAGAATTATAAATTGAGGTATAGGTTTTGAAGGAAATACACAAGAAGTTGGGCTACAGGATAACTTGGATGCCGTGTGGTAACATTTACTGTTGTAGAGATGGCCAGGGACAGCCTCCCTGACAAAATAGCTGTCATGTTTACTGAGTCCAATTCCATTTGAAAAGCTTTTCTTGTATCAGCTCTGTTAATCCTCACAACTCCATCGGAGAACGCGCCATTACTAAGCCCATTTGAGAAGTGAGGAGACTGAGGCACAGAGGCATTAAGTAACTTGATGCATAATTTGTAAGTGGTTGTGTGACTGGATCCAAGTTTACACGTCCGGGCCCACAGGCTGCTCAGAGCTATTTCCTGTCATGGCAGAGGAAAGAGCTGGCCCAAAGTCTCTGAGACAGGCAAGTGCTTGGTGGTTCGGGTGCTGGGAGAAGATCTGCAGGAGAGGAGCGAAGAGATGGAGAGAGCTTAAGGGTGGAGACAGACCCAGGGGCTGGATCCTGAAGGCCTCTGAGAACAGGGTAAAGGAGGTCTAGACTGCATTCTAAGTACAACGGAAAGTCACAGGTGGGTTTTAACCAAGGTTTTAAAAAAAGTAACTCTTGGTGCTACTTGGAGAATGGACTAGTGGCAGAAGAGGCAGTGGGCGGACTGGTTAGGAGGAGGTCATACAGTTTGGCAGGAGGGATGGGGAAGAGTTGAACAGACTTTGAAGGTGGAATGAGCAGCACTTCACATGACAGAGAGGCCCCCACTACATCCGCCCAGAAGAGGCTGGAGGTGGACGCACCACCTTTCACCTGGGATATGGGCACCTTTCAATCATGTGTTAAAGCGGAGACCAATATCCTGCCTTAGAGACAGTCACTGAATGAGTTGAAAAGAACAGAATAGGGGGCACCTGGGTGGCTCAGTTGGTTGAGCGTCTGACTTCGGCTCAGGTCATGAGGTTTGCAGGTTTGAGCCCTGCATTGGGCTCTTTGCTATCATCACAGAGCCCACTTCAGATCCTCTGTCACCCTCTCTCTGCCCCTCTCTCGCTCTTTCTCTCAAAAGTAAACATTAAAAAAAAAGAAGAGAACAGAATATGTTATTTGCCCTAGCACAACAGAACCACTGATGGTTGGGACAGAGGTCTTTTTTGAGTGTAATATGTTGGTTTCACACTCGAGAGTACTGAGCTCAGAGAAGGGAGGTGCTTAATTGCTTCACTAGTCAGCTACTGACTTGAGAGTAAAATATGCGTGCTTTTCCCTGATCCCACACGTGCATAACTGGTTTCTACTTAAGACAGACAGACTAACTTATAAGTTGATTTCCCACCAATTCTAGGGCATTGGAGTACTTTATTACAGGCTGCACTTTCTTAATTATTTACGTCTTTAATTTGGAATGGTTTCCTTCGAGAGCAACCGTTCCCATTTCACAACACATGATGGTGAAATGATGTTCCTTCTGAGCATTTCCCTTCTGTCCTTATGTATGGAAAAGAAAGAAACAGGAAAGGACAAATCAATAAGCTCACCTCTCACGTGACTTATTCACTGTCTCCACCCTCATGTTTGCCTGTAGGATTTCTTGCCCTTGATTACAAGAAGTAGACCTGGTGTGAACTGGGCTTCTGAAAGGGCCAGGGAACTTCTGAACACTGGACTACAAGGAGCATGCTCGAGGCAGAAAACAGGAGGAGGGTGCACTTAGGCATACGTCTCCTTTATCCACAGCCAATTGGAGTATCCCTGAAGAATTTCTAACATATTCTTAAAGGAGCTAAGCAAGTCCTAGAGGGTTCAATTAGTCTTACCATGGCCCTTCTGTCCAGTGAAAAATATTAAGTTATTTTGCAGTGCTGAGTGATTATTTGCCAGCTGAAACTTCAAGTGGAATTCATAATCGAAGCTGATGTCTGGAATCCGTGAGTAAGCCAGGAATGAAGTGTATCCAAAGGCATCTGTGCCACTGAACCTGGGCTGAGTGATATTAATAGCTGTGGAAAAAACCCAAACGAAATAGTTAAAATAAACCTGCACATGTACTTGTAAAAGGAGGGCAATGTTTTGCTGATGCATCTGGCCGGATAGGCTGTTTACTATCACATTAATTAGACTTAAGTACCCTTCAGCATTGAGTAACTAAGTGACTCAATGGGGAATTTCAAAACCAGAACAAAGGAAGTGCAGTGTTCTGAGGTCCTGTATATAACCCTTTCCCTCACATTGCCTTTCTACATAATGAAGAATTTACTTAAAAAGCAAAGCCCTCTATTGTGAAGAGTAATTTTAGAAATAAAAAAGAATCACTGGCAGCCAAAGTGTTTGTCCAGGTGCTTTGTAAATATGATTTGGCATTCAAACACCAGCTATGACTTAGACAGGAATTCACAGTGTGACATGAACTGTGCTTTTCTAATCCTGCCCTTCTGTAAGAGACAAAGCCGTAAATCGGGGTGGGAAAGGCAAGACATGGGCAGGAAACAGATGAGTTTCCGTCACCATATTGTGAGTGACCAGAACTTTTCTTTAAGTAGGAATCTTTGTGGGGGGCCTGGGTGGTTCAGACGGTTGAGCGTCCGGCTTCAGCTCAGGTCATGGTCTCACGATTCGTGGGTTCAAGCCCCGCAAAAGGCTCTGTGCTGACAGCTCAGAGCCTGGAGCCTGCTTCAGATTCTGTGCTCCCTCTCTCTCTGACCCTCCCCCACTCATGCTCATGCTGTCTCTCTCTCTCACAAAAATAAATAAAACATTAAAAAATTTTTTAAAGTAGAAATCTTTGTTTAGAAATATGTTTATTCTTACTCTGTTAAGATGCTTGTTAAAAAAATGAATGCATGGGAAAGAGAGTGGGGAAGAGTGAGGGATACAGATCAAGGGAGACTACTGAATACTGAAAATGAACCATTGACTGAAGGGGGAGAGGGAGGCAGGGAGGGGGTGATGGGCATGGTGGGGCGCACTTGTGGGAAGAAGCACTGGGTGTTATATGGAACCCAATTTGACAATAAACTATTACAAAAAAAATGAATGCATGGATTCCAATAGGACTGAAACTGTAGGGAGATTCAGTAGAAAGAGGAAATGGTTAAAAATGAAGTTCAAGAGCCAGTGTGGACAAAACAGAATTTAATTGAGAGGTACTGCTAGCCAGTTAGGCACTTTTTGTCTTGCCTCTGATCTTCTCGTTTCCAACTTTGCTGTTATTGCTCTGTTTCATTTGTAAATAGTCCTAACTGGCTTTTATTTTATTTCCCCACTCTGAGAAGACTACAGGAAACAGGAAGGGACTGACTTTTGATCCAGATCCCTGTTTGTTAGGGATGGTATTCCCAGATTAAAAGATGTTCCTAGGGTCTATTTTTATTAGTTTGAGACAGCTGGACAGAGGGAAGAACGGCTTGTTTTCATTGCTCTATATCGCTCCTTTCACCAGAGATCCTGGCTCTCCTGGGAATTTGTAAAACTACAAGTTTTATAAGCCTTAAGAAATGTCCTCACTCTGGTACCTAATACTTAAAACAGAAGAGCTTGTTATGTCTGGTTATAATTGTTTATACAGCAAACACCTGTACTATACTGAGGAAAGTGATTCTACTTATCAGAGGGTTTTATTTGTTTGTTTCATATAACTATTCAAGCAGGTAATGTGTAGAATCAGCCGAATAAGATTGTGTTAAAATCTTATCATTTTTTTCCTTGGCATGCGTGGCCTATGATGTTATTTTTTCTCAAACTCATCAGAATCTGAAGCACGAATTTGAGACCTATCACTTCCTGTATTTATTTTTTAGCTAATGAAGTCATGTATGGTTTGCATTGCAGAGGCAATAAAACTGTTCCTACTGGGGATTTTGCTTGCGGTAGTGCTGTAGGTACAATAGTTGAAGGAAATGAAATATACTGGCATGAAACAAAATAAAAAACTAAAAGTTTTGATGTTGCCATTAAAAACAGGAGAATTCAACTACATTTAATACTAAAATAGAGGGATTTTATTTTATTTAGGAAGGACTTTTAAAAAAGATTTCTTCTTGTTAATAATTTACAACTGGGTCTACTTAAAGGGTTCATACACTTAGGTTAGATGGAGAGATACACATCTCGTATGCACCTCACAGTTGGATGCTGTGCCAGATACTGGCAACACAAAGACAATAAAGCACGATCTCAAATCTCAAGCAACTAGTGTGTGGTCAATTAACTTATCCAAATGACCTGGATAAATTGTTGAATTTATCCAGTTGAGTTGAAAGGTGATGAGCAGAAATTCACCTCGCAGATAAAAAAGGAAAGATTATATCAGGTTGAAAGAACAGTATGCTTCCAAGTGGGGAGGCCCAAACAGCATGTCCTAGTCAAGGAACTCATGGAGTATTCACTTTTAGAATGAAGTATAAAAAGGAAAAGTATGACTGAATGTAATGAAATAGACAGGGGTCAAATTATGAAGGGTTTGGCATTTTCTCTATAATCTTTGAGTGGCTCGGCGATAGAGTTGCCTTTTAGAAATGTCATCTAGTAACGAAACGTGAAGGATGGATTAGATGGAGAGAGCTGGAGCAGCAAACTTGGTTAAGAATGAACTTAGGACTGGGGCACCTGGGTGGTCTAGCGGGTTCAGCGTCTGACTTTGGCTCAGGTCATGATCTCACAGTTCGTGGGTTCGAGCCCTGTATCAGGCTCTGTGCTGACAGCTCACAGCTTAGAGCCTGCTTCAGATTCTGTCTCTCTCTTTCTCTCTTCCCTCCCCCTCCCCCACTCACACTCTGTCTTTTTAACATTAAATAAATGTTAAAAAAAAAAAGAATGAAATTAGGACTCTGATAATACCAAGAAATCTAACAATGAGTTAAGCTTACACTGAGTTGTAAATGTGAGGAAATTTACAGGTCACTCAAGGAATAAGGTAATGTGTGATATTTATATAAACAGTGAATAGCAATGTGACACCACTTCATACAACTGAAAAGAAGTATAGTGTATACTGAAGGCTGAGGATAACGATTCCCACAGGAATGGATCAGTCACATGCAGAGCAGTGTAGTCTAATGCTACACTGTTGAATAATGTAGCAACTCACCACATGTGGCTATTGAGCACCTGAATTGTGGCTCCCCTGACTGAGATGGGCTTAGTATGGAGAAAAGAATGTGAAATATCTTATTAATAACATTTTAAATGCATTAGATATTGGGTTAAATAAAATGTATTATTAAAATGAATTTCATGTCTTTTTTACTTTTAAAAATGTGGCTACTAAAAAACAAAATTACAGAGGCAGCTTCCATTCGACTGAATAGCACAGCAGAGAGAACCACATGTCTCTAGGCAGGTGCATTGTTTCTCTAAACCCTAAGCTGTGATTTACTTCAAGGAGCTTTGTCTTGTGGCAACTCTGAGCCTCTGAAAAGATAGGGCTCCTGAGAGGAAGAATAAGAATCAGGACAAGGGGCCAGAGAATGTCAGGCCCACGTGTGAAGAGTCCCCGGTGTCCTCACGTACCTTGTCTCCATTACACTTGATCAGGCAGGAGAAGGTAGAGGGACCCAGATTAGAGAAAGAGGATTTTCAACTTTACAAACGATTCTCTCCAATTGTTGAAAGTAAGTCCTTTATGATCTTCAACCAGGCAACATTTGGTTAATTTGATTACTCTATTACAGAAATTCCCAGATCAGACTTCTGGAAGTGTCAGTCGTCATCAGATCAGTAGATTGAACAGATTGTAATGAGAATATTTTAGGGCTATTAAATGAATTTTCTTCTTTTGTAATCCCCAGCTGCCTCATGGTCTCCATATGTGAACTTCTGCATTTTTTTTCTTCAATTCTTTTAAAGTTACAGCAATAGGTTGGGACCATGAGGCAGGAAGGGGAATGCTGGGATTTGAGCTAAATATTAATCATTTAGTGTGTGGAAGAAGGGAGCAAAATCACTAACAGCAGACTGGGATGTTTCAGGCAGTCAAAAGCTTTATGTATCTCAACATCACCTAGGGTCATTAAAAATTCTACAGACCTTCAATGATTGGAAAGTCATAATCTTTTTTTTATAACATAACACTTGGTTGTAGGCTCAATGTAGAATCTTTGCCCAAGATATTATAATATGCTTACAGAATACATTTTGGCAAAAATCACCACAATAAAAGGGTATAAACTACTGTCTTCTATAAAATTTGCCATGTCAGAATTTTCTCATTCCCAATCAGCACAGAGAAATAACACATTATTGTTTTGAATGCAACTGTATTTCTCTTTTTTAAATATTTATTTTTGAGAGAGAGCATGAGTTGGGGAGGGGCAGAAAGAGGGATGGACAGAGGACCCCAAGTGGGCTCTCACTGATAGCAGAGAGCCCAGTGTGGGGCTCAAAATCACAAACTGTGAGATCATGACCTGAGCCGAAGTCAGATGCTCAATGGACTGAGCCACCCAGGTGCCCTATATTTTTTCCTTAAAAAATATTTTGTAGTTAGTCCTTAGTCTGAATTCCCAATGCTTTGTGCACAGAAGTGACCAAGATAAGCTAAGGGGAAGGTGGAAAGAAGACACAATACAGAGCTCTGATTGCAGAACACCTTTTCAACTCTGCAATCAGCCATGCCTCCTGAAGCCCACTGGCTGGCAGTGACACATGACATACTAACTGTCACTTCACATTTTGAGGAGAGGCTGCTGAAGGCAGCCAGCTCAGACTTGATTTTGGATTTCTTTACATTCTATGTAAATTTGGGCACGTTAACTTCTCTGTTTTAGTTTCTTTGTCTCTAAAATGAGGATAGTTAAGAGTATCCAGGGGCTCCTGGGTGGCTCAGTCAGTGAAGCGTCTGGCTTCGGCTCAGGTCATGATCTCACGGTTCATGGGTTCGATCCCTGCGTCGGGCTCTATGCTGTCAGCCTGCTTCAGATTCTGTGTCTCCCTCTCTCTCTGATCCTCCCCTGCTTGTGCTGTCTCTCTCTGTCTCTCAAAAAAAAAAAGAGTATCCAAACTTTGTGTGAAGAATGAGAAAAGCAGGTGGCTTTAGGAAACACATCTGAGCCAACCACAAATCTCGAGTGGGCAAGCCTCTGGTGCATGGTCTGCCATCCTTGGGCATTTTCCCAGTCAGTCACTATGGCAGCTAATTTACACCTCCTCTCCCCTCCTCTAACATCTCGCACTCGTTGTCTCTCCATTAATGATCCTGCTTCTTGTTTCACTGAGAAAAATAAACGAAGAACAGAGAACTACCCCATCCTCTGCCGTCAAATGCTCTCTGCCTCAGATCTTTCATTTTAATCCATGTGTTCTGCCTTCTCTCTGTTTACAAAGCTGAGTGTCTGGATATTGGGTCCACCCTTTATTTACTCAAGGACATTGTTTCAGCAAGTCTTTCCCATTTCCCAGGAGACACGCAGTTCTTCTTTATTGAATCAAATACACTAAAATATTTCCGTCTGAAAGAACTACTTTCCTCAACTCCACATTCCTCAGAAAAAACAACTACTCCTTGTTTTTCTGCACATCATTCTAGTAAGACTCTTCTAAAGAATATCTATGTTGACTTCTTCTCTTTCTTTTTTTCTTTCTTATTACCCATTCACTCTTGATTTCATTTCAGGTTAGCATCTCTCTTTCCTTTGAAATTTCTTATGTGAAGGTCACCAGTGAGCACCATTTTTTACATTTAGTGCCAATTCTCTGTTTCTTTCTTATTCAGTGTCTCAGGAGCAGTTGACATAGTTGATTATTTCTGTCTCTTAAAATGCTTTCACCTTTCCTCCCGATCAAATCCCTTCCCCAGTCTTTTTTGTCTTTGTTCAGAACAAAAACTAGTCATAATCTAAATTCTGTCCGTCTCTGCCACCCCAGCCAGTTGACTGGAAAATCCTGTTTATGTTCAAACTACGTCCTCAGTGCTTCTCACCGCCTCCATCAACGCCACTGAAGCCCACGCGCCACCGCCCCAGCCCGGGCTACTGCTTGCTTCTTAGACTGTCCTCCTTTGCCGCCTTTGTCCCGGGCAGTCTCTTTCTCAGACTGTAGCTGGTGTGGACTTTAAAATTTTAATTGCCCATTAAAAGTCCTCTAGTGTTTTCACTTGAATTTTGAAATTAAAAAAAAACCCCAACTCTTTCACCTAGCCTCAAATCCCCACTCTCCAAGTTTATCTCATACCCATTTCTTTTTGCTCATTCTGCTCCAGCCTTGCTAACCACTTGGTGTTTCTTGAGGAAATCGATCGTGCTTCCAGCTCAGGGCTTCTCTCCTCTAGTTTCCAACACCTGGAACATACTCTCGCCCCGAGGATGCATGGCCTGCACTCTGACTCCCTTCAAGGCTCTGCACAGGTGTCCCTTCTTCACAGGGGTCTTCTTCGGCCATCTGTTAAACTACTAAGTCCGGGGCGCCTGGGTGGCTCAGTCGGTTAAGCCTCCGGCTTCAGCTCAGGTCTAGATCTCAAGTTCGTGGGTTCAAGCCCCACGTCAGGCTCTGTGCTGACAGCTAGCTCAGAGCCTGGAGCCTGCTTCCGGTTCTGTGTCTCCTTCTCTCTCTCTGCCCCTCCCCCTCTCATGCTCTGTCTCTCTCTGTATCAAAAATAAATAAAACATTAAAAAAACCTTTCAACTACTAAGTCCTCCTACCCCTATTACTCTCTGACCACAGCCTAATGACAAAATATGTATATGTTCATTTTTTTTTTTTAGTGTTTCTCTCCCCAGTTAGACTGGAGGCCTCATCGGGACAGAGAGCTTGCCTGTCCTTTGCCAATTCCGGGGTGTACAACAGTGCTGGGCTCGAGGGGCATGGGATACATCCTTACCAAATGGTTGGGAAAGGGCTTCCCATGGTGTTGAAAAAAATAGTGACACTGATGTGTTATTTTCTGCTGTTACTGTTTATTTAATATTTTAATTGCTATGTCTTATGCCATTAAAGAAAGAATTGGATCTGTTGGAATAGAAATGGAATTTCTATATCATCACCAATGCTAACCATTGCTTCTTTGAAATTTGTTTTTTTGCATTTTCTAGTCATTTGCTTCTAATGAGTAAGAATATTTCTGGATTTTTACGAAGAGATTAGAGTCTTAATTTTTCAAGTGTGGGCAAAAATTCAAATAATATATTCCATACTGAAAATCAAGAAAGAGACTCCCCGCTTCACAAATCAGTTGTTTTTCATAACTAACTTGAATAAATATAACTACAATCTCATAAATTTTTTTTCTTTTAAAATTGCTTTACATTTAGTATTTGTAATAATGTCTTTTTGTTTATTTTTTATTTTTGAGAGACAGAAAGAGGCAGCAAGAGCAGGAAAGGGTCAGAGAGAGAGGGAGACACAGAATCCGAAGCAGGCTCCAGGCTCTGAGCTGTCAGCACAGAGCCTGACATGGGGTCCGAACCCACAAACTGCAAGATCATGACCTGAGTCAAAGTCGGACACTTAACTGACTGAGCCACCCAGGTGCCCTGTGTAATAATGTCTTTTGAACTTACAAGATAAAAATACTAATTATGTTTCTTGGAGCAATTAATAATAGTTTATGACAGAAAAATTTGACTTTTATATAACAAAATATCGGTATGATTCCCTTATAATCTTGTTTAAAATTTTACAAAGTGGGATTTGAGAAAAGTTCCTTAGGTTTACTAAAGAATTCTTGAAAATGTACAGTGTTTTCAGGATAAACTGTCTATTTTTCTAAAATAAAGCTCATTGTTTTAGTTT
Organism: Suricata suricatta; assembly: GCF_006229205.1. Lineage (NCBI taxonomy): Eukaryota > Metazoa > Chordata > Mammalia > Carnivora > Herpestidae > Suricata > Suricata suricatta. Next base: position 55,481,863 of record NC_043706.1, read on the forward strand.
TATACAAATACAAAGGACAAAAAGAAACCCAAATAAAGCTGTGGCTGATGTTTACTTGGCTTCTGGTTTCCATGTGGGCTGTTGGAGACAACCTTTAGCAGAATGGACGCCAGGGAGCGCTGAGCTAGCAAAAACGCAATTCAGTTCTTCCTCCTTTATTATGTATTTTAATGAAGCAAGCAGATGGTAGATGGATTTTCCCCTGGAAACTGCTGATTTTGAAAGACTTCGGTATGCCAGTTTTGCAAGCATGGTGTTTAGCAGCATAGGCTACTTGAAAATATACATTTAACATTGCCAGGGAAAAAATTCACATACCCTTAGGCAGATGGATACAGTTGCAAAAATACAAGACTACTGCTTGCCTCTCCAGCTTTGTTTTGTAGATTTGGGTGTAAACATCTTTCTTCTCTCTTTGTTCTTAACCTCTTCCCAGTAAGAGCGCAACAGATTTAGCTCCATATCCCTCATAAATGCAATTAGGGTATAAAACCATATACATGATTGCTCTGGTTTCTATTTCTGTTGTTGAATAAGCTCCTTGTCAAGTATGCTTCCACACTGTTCAGCATTAACATTTAGAAATAAAAAAGTGGTAATCTACAAATGTGATTTTCATTTAAAGGGAAGAGAAAAGTAAGTCTCTTCTGAGGTATTATTAACAACAATAGGTGATGGTGACTTACATAGGAAACATACACTTAACCTATTTTTTCTGAACTCAAGATAACACTCAATACCTGAATAAAATCAAACTCTCTATTCAAATGGATATATAGTGTTCAGCTCACCCTCAAGTAAAAACATGAAATAAATATCACTGGTTGATTGCCAGTTCCTGCTCATACTAAATCATTCAAGCATTCTGTGTAGACACAGAATTCAACCATTCTCACTTCTCTATCTAATTGTCAGAGAAAAGCTAAGAATAAACAGAATTTTACATAAAGATAGGAAGACTGATGAAGATGTAGAGTATCATTATTTCCACCAGCCAAAGAAATGGTAAATGATCAGAATCCAAAGCAGCACGTTCTTTTTTAGATGCATAATTCTTAGAAACTAGTGCCATCTACTGGCTTCTCAAAGTACTGCTTTCAATCCAAACCAGATAAAGGTAGCATTTTTACAGTACAATGAAATGTCAAAGAAGAAGAAAAATCTCCAAAAGACATGCGTCACATTGTAGACCTGCACTACAGTTTGTGGCATGAGAACTGACAACCAGGTATCATGTAGCTAAGTACATACACAATGCAGATTTGTACTGGATTAAATACGCTGAGTTTATTGTGATAAAGTAAAATTCTCAGATATTACACACATGGAATATTTAAGAACCGATGTGTTTGGAACACTTTTCTCATTCCTAATTCACAAGTGTCTTCATATTAATGGATTTTTAATTAAAAAATTAAGAAACATCAAGGTTGGAGTGGGTCATCATTCAAGTTCAGTGGAAATTTTTAAATACCTTTTAATCTATTATTTTTTAAGCCATGGATATATAAACATATTTTTATATACTCCAAAGTAATAAAAATAATAGCAATGATGTTACCTACTATGTTCTAGTTGCTAGGTGCCCTCTCTGAATTATTTGATTTCTCATAGTGTCCCAATGAGATGTTCTTACTCTTATATTCCTATCTTATAGACGAAGAAACTGAGATTCAGAGAAGTGAAGTCACACAGCTAAAAAAATTGCAGTCAAGATTTGCACACCAACACATTTGACTGCAAATGTGTTGGAAATGATCTTTCTTTCTAATGATGACTGTGCTTTTTAATGATGGCGGGGATATTCATGACATTTGCTGATTAAAAACCTATTGGTAGATATTTATATTATTGAGGTTTATACCCAAATGGACTTCATACAAATTTATCTTATTTCTTTCCCCAAGTCTTGGGCTATGGACTCATGAAAATGGGTAGTAATCTTATATTCTTTCTTCCATATTTAATAGAAATGTGAATACATTTTAATTGCCTTGCAGGGCCAACCATTTAACTGGTAGTCAAAATATATCAGTGAATTTATCAATAGATAAGTTTTGATAAGAGCTTAATTATTTTATAAAATATAGAGGATATAAGTAAAAAATAGTGGTTAAAAAGACCAGTATGTTTCTAAAGGTTTCTAAGTGTTTGAGTATTTGTATACACACACACACACACATTCTAGATAATTAACTATAATTTTCATTTTGTTTTGCTATTTTGCAGAAACAGTTTAGGAGAAGGAAAATCTAACAGGGACCCAACATAACAGGAATGATTTATCAATAAGATTGATTTATTAAAATAATAAGGCTGATGTACTTTGTGAGAAAGAGAAAAAAAGGAAATTTGTACTAGAGAAACTAGTGGGAGACTATTTTTAAGACTTGTGTGATTTAGCTGTTGAAGTGCTAGAGAAAAGCTGCAGCATACTGCAAAATACTAACTTATTTCTGAGTACCACAGTACATGACATTTCAAATCCATATAACAATGGGAAAATGTTACACTATCAAATATGGCATGAGATGTTATTCTAAGTCAATTTCTAAGACAACAAAGAAAAATCATCAGCCATAATTTGTGAGGTTTAAGTTTTGTATATGAGTGTTATTTTTGAATGGAAAACATTTTGTTATATATAAAAGCCTCAGGACTTCATGTACTAATAGTGAGCAGGTGTCTAATTCAAGCTATAATGGTATAAACAAAACTACAAAAAAAGGATTAGAAGATTAAGAATTAGAGACAGAGTATGCAAACAACAATCAGGAAATATAATGAAATAAAATATTTTATTTGTTATAGCATGAAATATCTGGAATAAAACTTTATTAGGTTTCTCAATGGTTATAGTCTACAGAAACCATTCCTGGCTATTCTAAGCAGGAAAGGACTTTATGGGCAGATGATAGGCTAGCTTATAGAATCAATGGGAAGACTAGAGAACCAGAGGGTAGAAATATTCTGAAATAAAGCAATCTATGCAGTTCAAACATAGCCAAATTTACACTGTGTGAACAGTGTCAGGATACAGACACTGTCATCTCTAGGACTGGGGACAGCTATGTGGCCACCTCAGCTACAAATAATTTCTAAGTATCACTCTATTTTTGGATGACTTTCTTAACATTTGAATCCCGGGGTGACTATCTCATTGGTTTATCCTCGGTCATGTGTGTAAAACAGGAAGGAAGTGCTGTGTAGCCCAAACCAAAACCCAAATGCAATGGCCAACAGATGGTTCTCAGAGACCTTTGGATACCAAGTGCAATATGCATCCTTTATCTAGTACTTATATTTTCAAATTAAAACTTCCTTCTATGACAAAGGAGCCAAGAATATAAAATGAAGAAAGGACAATTTCTTCAATAAATGGTGCTGGAGAACCCGGACAGCCAAATGCAAAAGAATGAAACTCGAGCACTCTCTCACACTGTGCACAAAAATCAAACCAAAATGGGTTAAATACTTGAATGTAAGGCCAGAAACCACAAAACTCCTTCAAAGAACACAGACGGTAAATCCCTGACATTGATCTTGGTTGGCAATGAATTTTTGGAGTCGATACCAAGAGCAAAGGAAACAAAAGCTAAAACAAACCGGTGGGACTATAGCAAACTAAAAGGTTCTGCACAAGGAAACTACTGGCAAAATGAAAAGGCAGCCTCTTAAGTGGGAGAAAATATTTGCAAACTGTGTATCTGACCAGGGGTTAATATCCAGAATACATGAAACTCATACAACTCATGGGCAAAATAAAATTTTTCTGATTTCCAAATGGCTAACATACACATGAAAAGGCACTCTTTGTCATTAATCAGGGAAACGCAAATCAAAACCACAATGACATATCACCTCACGCCTGTTAGAATGGCTATTATCAAAAAGACAAGAAATAACAAATGTTGTCAAGGTTGTGGAGAAATGGCAACCCTTGTGAACTATCGGTGGGAACATAAATTGGTGCAGCCCCTATGAAAAACAATATGGAAGTCTTAAAAAGTTAAAAATAAAAACAAGCATATGATCCAGTAATTCTTCTGGGTATATCCAAATACACTGAAAACACTAGGTGAAAACGATAAATGCAATCCCATATTCACTGCAGCATTGTTTATAAGAGACAAGATTTAGAAACTACCTAAGTGCCCATCAGTGGATCAGTGGATAAAGAGAATGATGTACAACAGAACATTATTCAGCCATTAAGAAGAAGGAAAGAATTGCCACTTGTGACAACACTGACAGACCCTGAGGGCATTTAGCTGAGTGGAGTAAGGCAGACAGGGACAGACAAACACCGTATGATCTCACTTTTGTCTGGAATCTAAAACAAACAAACAAAAACCAAGCTTGAAACACAGAGAACAGACTGGTGGTTGACAGAGGAAAATGTATGAAGGGAGGGGGCTAAAAGGAACAAACTTCCAGTTATAGTCACAAGGATGTACTTCAGAGTATGAGGACTATAGTTAATAATACTGTATTGTATATTTAAGAGTTGCCAAGGGGCGCCTGGGTGGCTCACTTGGTTAAACGTCTGACTGTTGATTTTGGCTCAGGTCATGATCTCACGGTTCGTGACTTTGAGCCCTGCATCAGGCTCTGCACTGACACAAGAAGCTTGCTTTGAATTCTCTGTCTGCCCCTCCATTGTTCATGCTCTCTTTCTCTCTCAAAATAAAGAAATAATTTAAAAAAAGCTTGCTAAGAGAGCAGATCTTGAAAGTTCTCATAAGAAAAAAATTTGTGACTATGCATGGTGACAGAGGTGAACTAGACTTATTGTGATGATCATTTTGCAATATATACAGATGTAGAATCATTATACTGTACACCTGAAACTAATATGTCAATTATATCTCAATAAAAACAAAAAGCAAAACAAAATAAAAATTTCCTTCTGACATATACAACAATCCTATGTATAATTTTTAAAGGTCACACTCTTTTCCAAAACGGAGTCTTTTAAAAGTCTTTTTTTTCTTTTAAAAAAAATTTCTATTTATTTATTTACTTATTTTTGAGAGAGGAAGAGAAAGGGTACAGGAGAAAGAGAAAGAGAGAAGCAGGCTCCCAAGCAGGCTCCATGCTGTCAGCACAAATCCTGATACGGGGCTCAAACCCATGAAATGTGAGATCATGACCTCAGCTGAAACCAAGAGTTGGACACTTAACTGACTGAGCCACCCAGGAACCCCAGAAGTCTTTTCTGCATTTGGTTCCAAGTCCGAGATCTCTGCATAGTGGGCATTTCTCTTCATTTTATGCTGTGATCCTGTCCTGTTATGGATAATGTCTCAACATTACTAAACCCAAGTACTTTACATAGAGACCAAGCGGCACATGACATCTGTAACGTTATATGTGAATTTTCTGGTGACAAAATCAAAGGTACTGCTAATACTATTGTGGTTTGCTGCCCATCAGAGTCCACAGAGGTAGTTCAAAGGAAGGAACTTGAGGTGGGTTAGTTATAATGGGGAATAAGAAAGACAAATGGGAGATGGTGAGGCCACCCAGACACGGCAACAGTGAACAGCTGAAGGTAGCTGCCACCACCGAGGCTCAAAGGACCAAGGGAAGACCTGGTGTTTTGAATGTCCAGGAGGCAGCCCACCTGGCTGGAGCTGGACCCCTGACTGGGGCTGCTCATCGACACTTGGGACCACGGGTGGGGCGGCCAGGAGCTAGTAGTAGATATGGCTACTGGCAGACATGCACCAGAAGCAGGGGATGGGAGATAAATAGTCAGTTTTCTCTTCCTCCTACTCTCTGCTCTTCTTCCTTCAGTAAGAAATGGTAGTTTGCACGCGTCTGAAACATGGATTTCAGAGAAAACAGGCAAACGACTGGCACACATTGCAATGCAAGTGACCCTGAGGCGACGATCCTTACTTCGAGGACTGTTCAGAAGGCCACCTCTGATCTTAGAACTCTCCCCTTTGAATGCTGTCTCCTTGCATGGAGGGGTCTTACTGCATCCTGACTTTAGCCCCGGCACTGATGAGAAATACCTGGTGCGGTGATGCCAGCCTTTATCCCAGGGAGCCTCAGCCTGGGCAGGCCTGCTGGCGAGGGCGTCACGAGGCCCCCTTAATCCTGGACGTGGGAGGCACTACCCCGGAGCAGACGTCTCACCGTTTGTATGTGCGCATGTGCATGTGCGTGTGTGCACACCTACGTCATGGCCTCCGTTAGCGGTCCAGGGAAGCCCATGGCTGTGCTCCTCAGAATAACGTTTCTAGATTCATGACGTAACATACACAGGCTCATTCAGGCTTTTTGAAATATACTTAATAAAATATAACAACTTTGTAATAAAGTAAACTTACGCTTCTTTCATAATGCATATAAATAACAAGACCTAGCAGCAGGTATAATAACTACCGCAATATCAAATTGTGAGGAACACAAAAATATTTTAATATAGTATGTTACAAATTGTAACGTAATAAAAAGAGATCTGATTCTTCTCAGTCACAAAGCCACGGCTACTGCTGATACTCCCGTGGTGTGTTGCTGCCATTCATAATTGAGAGTTTGTTAAATTTCTGTTGGAGGTAGCAAAAAGATGCAACTTTTTATCCCCCTCATTCCATCCACATTCACAGCTTTTTTGGCTTGGACAATCACTTGAATTCTGCCAGAATACTCTTCCTCACCTGCCAGCTAACTGTCCCACTTTGTGTTTGCTTAAGTCTTCCCTTCTTATTAAGGCCTACCTTGTCCGACTCTGTCCACTATATTTAATGGTCCCCTTCACCTGTGCAGTGTATCTTTAAAAACGTTGTCTTGGCCCAGTTTCAAGTTCCTGGTTTGAGGCTGGCCAGTCCCTTTCTAGAGAAGCTAAGTCCATACCCCCAAACACTTCACTTGTTGGGCTCCAGACCACCACACACCACCCTAGTCAGCTGGGGCCTGGTACCAGAGAGAAGGAAGAGCCACTGTGCCCCAAGCCCAAGAAGCGATTCAAGTCAGCCAATCCGCAGGGAGCCCTGGAAACCCAGCTCACCTCAGTTGCCACATATGAACTATCTTCTATAGCTCTGGCTTAGTGCTACTCCATCCCTAGGACAAAACCCAGCGTGTGGCCCTGAGTAACAACCTTTTTTCATTAAGTAGCCCAAAACTCAACCTTTCATCTATCTGAGTGTGCTGTCCTTCCACCAAAAAAAAACAAACAAAAAAAAAAAAAAACAAAAAACAACTTTAAATCTTATAGAACAACTTGATTCCTCCCTGGATTTTCCTTTCTCCCCTTTTCTTCTCTACTTTTTGTTTCATTTGTTTGTTTGCCCTTAGTACTCATTATCTTTTAGTCATTCCCTAGGATGTCTTTCCCCACACTGGAATGAAAACGTTGAGGCAAGATTTCATTTTTGTTTTCCGGTGTGTCCCAAGCACTCAAACAGTGACTGACACATAACAAGCTCTCTATATACATGTACTAAATGAAAACACGAATCACCTTCCCGCGCCTCTTGTGATCAGTCACTCTGGGCAGCATCTTCACTTGAAGGACGACAGCCCATTTGTACATGAACAAAGAACATGAAAAGCCTGAAATAGGATATGGCCGTTATGGTTTCCAATTCAATGGGACCATTTACTGGGTCTCTTGGTAAGAGCTTTTCTCCTCTGGATGCCAAAAGCTTCCACGCTACCAGGGCTCAGACTCATGGAGAAGTGAAGTTGTGAGTAGGTTTTCATGAGAAGGACTATCCTTCTGCAACCCCACAGTCTCCGAATCTGTGCAATATGGCTGTGGGAGACGCAGTTTTGTGTATCAGTTACAGTTTCAAAGCATGCATGGCATCTTGCAAAATAGCATTATGACCCTGAAAGGTGGCCCAGGGGCTGTCACACTCTTTTGCCACTCTAAGAAGCCAACAGCTAAAATAAACTATTTGGACTTCAGCAAAATAAAAAGATTTTGCATAGTGAAGGAAACCATCAACAAAACAAAAAGGGAGTCTACTGAATGGGAGAAGATATTTGCTAGTGATAGATCTGATAAGGGGTTAATACTCAAAATATATACAGAACTTATACAACTCAACACCAAAAAAACAACCGGATTAAGAAATCAGCAGAGGACCTGAACAGACATTTTTGGCCAAAAAACACATGAAAAGATGCTCAACATAAACATTCATTAAGGAAATGCAAATCGATATCATAGTGAGACAGCACCTTACATCTGTCAGGATGGCCCAAATAAAAAATATAAGAATAAAAAAGTGTTGGCAAAAATGTGGAGAAAAAAGAACTCTATACACTGTTGGGAGCAATGTAAAGTGGTGCAGCCACTCTGGAAAAAGGCATGGAGGTTCCACAAAAAATAAAAAATATAAATACCATATGATCCTATCATTCCACTAGTGGGCATTTACCTGAAGAAAATGAAAATACTAATTTGAAAAATTACAAATATTTGTCTACCGTGTTTAATTGCCCCTTATACACACACACACATATACATACATACCTCTATGTTTATTGCGCATTATTTACATTAGCTAAGATATGGAAACAACTTAGTGTCCACTGATAGACAAATGGATATGGAAGATGTGGTATGCATATATGATGGAATATTATGCAGGGGCGCCTCGGTGGCTAAGTCAGTTAAGTGTCTGACTTCAGCTGTGTCATGATCTCATGGTTTGTGAGTTTGAGCCCCATGTCAGGCTCTGTGTTGACAGCTTGGAGTCTGGAGCCTGCTTCAGATTCTGTGTGTGTGTGTCTCTCTCTGCCCCTCCCCCAATCACTCTGTCTCTTTCTCAAAAATAAACATTAAAAAAGAACAATGGAATATTATGCAGCTATAAAAAAGGATGAGATCATACCATTTCAGATATCATGGATGGACCCAGAGGATATTATACTAAATGAAATAAGTCAGACTGAGAAAGACAAATATCACATGATTTCACTTATATGTGGCATCTGGAAAAACCAAATGACTAACAAACAAAAAGCTGAATCAGAGCTGTAAATACAGAGAACAAATTGATGGTCGCCAGAGGAGAGAAGGACAGTGGAATGAGCAAACTGGGTGAAGAGGAATGGGAGATACAGGCTTCTCGTATGGAATGCATAAGCCATCGGGATAAAAGGCACAGTATTAGGAATATAGTCAATGGTACTGTAACAGTGTAGCGTGGTGACAAATGGTAGCTGCACTTGTGCTGAGCGCAGCAGAGTGTAAGAACTTTTGGAATCCCTTCCACTAGGTTGTACACCTGCAACTAATGTCACATTCTATGTCACCTATACTTAAAAATAAAGCCAACTTTTGGATGGTAAGTTTTATAATAGGACCAGTATCTGTTTTTGATTTCTTTTCCTATAAAAAAAATCCACTGATTAGAAGTAATGTTGCACAGGATACCATAATATTTTAAGCTGTGTTGATTAAGTTTTTCAGTAGAAGTGCTCGAAGAAGCATGACTGGTAGAGCAAATAATCAGGATAACAAGACAAGTTCTGGCCATTACCACAATGTAGTCAACCGGCTGCTGGTGGCCAGGCAGTCCCGCTTAAGCCCTGAGACTATATTAGGGGTCAGGATTGTCTACAGCCATTGGAAAATGAAGATTCAGAAGTGTGACTTCTGAAGTCATTAAAAAAATTTTTTTTAGATGTTTATTTGAGACACACACACACACACACACACACACACACACACACACACACACAGTGTGATGGGGGAGGGGCGGAGAACGAGGAGGTGGGGAGAGACAGAATCTGAAAAAGGCTCCAGGCTCTGAGCCATCAGCACAGAGCCCAATGCGGAGCCCAAATTCGGTAACGGCAAGATCACAACCTAGGCTGAAATCGAACCACCCAGGCGCCCTGAGGTCGTTCTTATTGGGCAAAGTCAATGGTAAGGGCTTGCATGGCTTTAGAGTCTTCTACCACAGCCATTTCCATGTGTGACCAGATTGCATTCTAAATCCTTTAATAGTTCAAATTTCTTCCATCAAAAAATACATGTATTTTTCTCACATCCCTTCCAGTCATAGATGGCATTGTTCTTTCTAGGTTTTGATACTCTGGTGAGAATAATTTATCTAGATATACCTTTAATTACATTTCTCCAATTACTAGTGAGTTTGAACACCTTTTATGTATTGGCTATCTGCGCTCTTTAGTGAAATATCTGTTAATATTCTTTACTCATTTTTCTTTTGTGTTTATCTTTATTTTTATAGTTCTTAAGGACTCTCTAGATATTATATTCTTTGTTTATCATACTGTAAATAGTTTCTCCAAATCTGTTTCTCTAGGACTTTAGATGTGATACTCTTTGCAACTCAAAAGTTAATGTTTTTTATATTATCCAAATATTTTCCTTTAATTAAAGCTCTAAAATTTTCTGTTTTGATTAAGAAACTATCTTCTATCTATAGATTGTATGTGCAGTTTCCAAGATTTGGTTCTAACATATTTACTGATTTACATTTTATACTTGTTTTTAATAACTTTAGATTTCATTTTAGCACATAACGTAAGAGAAGTCCAAGTTCATTTTTTCCAACTTGGACAAGAGGTTGTGTCAGCTCCATTTATTATGTAACACCTTCTCTCATAATTGAATAAAACAGCAATTTTTTCCTTGAATACGTCATCATATATACTGGGATCTTTTTCTGGATTGTGTCTTTGTCCTGCTGACCTATCTGTATCTTACTGTGGCAGTACCATATTAATAATGATGGCAGTCATTTAATGTATATTCTTATATTTGGCAAGGCAAGTTGCCCTCACATTTATTCTTTTTAAATATTTTACCTAATATTAATGGGCTGCTTTTATATATATTATTCTATATAAGGTTCAAAAGATTTGAAATTTTATTGGAATTGTATTTTTCATATCAGTATTTGAGAAAATTGGTATTTTATGGCATTTTCTTCTCATCCAGATATGTGGTACTTTTTGTCTAGTCATTCACATGTCATTTAAAAAATGTTTACTTATTTATTTAGAGAGCAAGAGTGGGGGAGGGGCAGAGAGAGAGGAAGAGAGAGAACCCCAAGCAGGATCTGCACTGTCAGTGCAGAGCCTGATGTGGGGCTTGATCTCATGAACTATGAGATCAGGACCTCAGCTGAAATAGAGTTACACCCTTAATCGACTAAGCCTCCCAGGCATCCTCATTCACGCATAATTTTATCATCACTAAAGTTTTATAATTTCATACATAGACGTCCCAGACCCTTCTCATTGAATTTATTCTAAATATTTTGTGATTACAGTTGTGAGTGGAAACAATTTTTTACTTCTATAATATTTTGGTAACTTGTTGGATTATATTTGCTAACTAATTTAGCTTTTGTTGTTGTTTGTTTGTTTTTGCCTCTAAAACCACTTAGTGAGATTGTAGTTTTCTTATACTAATGTTGCTTAATATAATGAATTGAAAAGTATTCACTTTTTTCTATGGTTTGGAAAAATATGAGTGAGACTGAAATAGTTTGTTCTTAATAGATAAGATAAAATACCTACAAAGTATGTATAGAGGTGATTTTTAAAATAGTAGATATTCTGGGGCATCTTCCTGGTTCAGTCTGTGGAGCATGTGACTCCTGATCTCCCAGTTATGAGTTCAAGCCCCATGTTGGGGCTAGACTATACTTAAAAAAATAAAAAAATAACGGAGTTTGGGTGTCTCAGTGCATCAAGCATCTGACTCTTTGTATTGGCTCTGGTTATGATCTCATGAGATCGCAAGTCCCAAGTTGGGCCCTGAGCTGAGGGAAGCCTGCTTGGGATTCTTTCTTTCCCTCTCTCTCTGCCCCTCCCCTGCTTGCACACACACTCTCTTTCTCTCTTAAAATAAATAAATACACTTAAAAAATAAAAATAAATAGTTGCATTTTATTACTTTCCAGATACTAATATAGTAATTAAACAATTATTTTTCACTCATTGGGTCAGTTTGGGTATTTACAGTTTAGTAGAAAAACATGTATTTTCTCTAAGTACTTTTTTAAAAGTTTATTTCTGAAAGAGAGAGAGAACATGAGCAGGGGAGGGGCAGATAGAGAGGGAGAGAGACAGTCCAACCAGGCTCCCTACTCTCAGTGCAGATCCCAGTCCGAGGCTCAATCCCACAAACCATGAGATCATGACCTGAGCCAAAATCAAGAGTTGGATGCTTAACCAACTGAGACACTCAGATGCCCCGCATTTTCTCTAAATTTTAAAGGTGTTTGCAAGTGATGTACGTATTTTATTCTTGCTAATTATTTTCTTTTTAATTATGTCACATTCTCATTCCTAATTCTATTTTTAATCTTATTTTAATCACACTCTTGAGGAATTTTTTGGTTTCATAAAAATTAAGTTCTTTTATACTTTGTTTTATTTACATTTTATTTATTTTAGTTTAGTCAACTCTCTTTTCTCCATTTATTTTTATTTCAACGTTTTATATTTTAATACGGGCACTTACTTCCTATATTTTTGTCTTTTGCTTTTAGGTCTATTTTATTTCTTTCAGCTTTCTCTTTTCCTTTGATCTTATCTTATTCTTTAAAAACATTTAATATTAAAAATTAAATATAATATCCTATGTTAATCTAACCTATTCATTACTATTATTTAACAATAATTAATATTTTATACTAATTATTTTTATTTATTGGTGTTTTATATTAATATTATTTAGTAATAAATAATATTTTCAAATTCCTTAATATCAATACTACACTTTTATATTTATTTTTCTGCTGGATCCACTTTGTTTCCATCTTGTCTCAGTGTTCTTAGATGCTAATCTCCAGGCTCCTGCTTTGTGTAAAAGGGAGAAATCTACCCTGCTGGTATCCACCTAGAACTTAGTATCCTACTTTCACCAAGCTTCCTACCAGCCTCAGAATATACCTATCATAAGTGACAGACTGGAGTTGGAAATAAAGGAAGTTATCTTCTCCAAACCAAATCTCTTTTCCCTTCCTTACAACACAAATATATAATAGACAAGTTGTAAACAAAACTTTGAAATCGTTGAGATAAAATAAGTCTGCAGTAAGTGAAAATACGTACAATGTTGTTGAATAGGAATTTCTGATATACTAAACTTGTTAATTCTCACTTAATTGTTTTATCAATTCAATGCGATTTTAATTGAAATATGCAGGCATGTACGAGGCCAGCATTACCTTGATTCCCAAATCAAAGACACCACTATAAAGAAGAACTACAGACCAATTTCCCTAATAAACATGGATGTGAAAATTCTAAACAAGATACTAGCAAACCAGATCCAAAAATACATTGAAAAAAATTATTCACCATGGTCAAGTGGGATTTATTCCTGGGCTGCAGGGCTGGTTAAATGTCTGCAAGTCAATGTGACACATCACATCAATAAAAGAAAGGATAAGAACGACATGATCTTCTCAATAGATGCAGAAAAAGCATTTGGCAAAATATAGCATCCTTTATTGATAAAAACTTTCAAAAGGGGCACCTGGGTGGCTCAGTCAATTAAGTGTCTACCTTCAGCTCAGGTCATGATCTCAGTTTGGGAGTTCAAGCCCTGTGTTGGCCTCTGTTTGGATACCTCGGAGCTTGGAGCCTACTTCAGATTCTCTCTCTCTCTCTGCTCCTCCCCTCCTTGTGCTTTGTCTTTCTTTCTCTCAAAAATAGATAAACATTTAAAAAAACATGCTCAAGAAAGTAGGGATGAAAGGAACAAATGTCAAGATCACAAAGGCCATATATGAAAGACCCACAGTTAATATCATCTTCAATTGGGAAAAACAAGAGATTTCTCCTAAGGTCAGGAACATGACAGGAATGTCCACTCTCACCACTGTTATTAAACATAGTGTTGGAAGTCCTAGTCTCATCAATCAGACAGCAAAAAAGGAAAGAGTCATCCAAATAGGCAAGGACAAAGCCCAACTTTCACTCTTTGCAGATGACATGATGACATGATGACATATGGAAAACCCAAAAGATTTCACCAAAATCCTGCTAGAACTGATACATTAATTCAGCAAAGTTACAGGATATAAAATCAGTGTACAGAAATTGGTTGCATTTCTATCTATCAATAATGAAGCAGCAGGAAAAAAAATCAAGGAATTGATTCCATCTACAATTGTACCCCAAACCATAAAATATCTAGGAATAAACCTAACCAAAGAGGTAAAAAATCTATACAGTGAAAACTATAGAAAACTTATGAAACAAATTGAAGAAACAAAAAAAAAAAAAAAGGAAAAACATTCCAGTCTCATGGATTGAAAGAACAAATATTGTTAAAATGTCAATACTACCTAAAGCAATCTACATAGTCAACACAATCCTTATCAAAATAACACCAGCATTCTTCACAGAGCTAGAACAAAAATTGTAAAATTTGTATGGAACCAGAAAAGACTCTGAATAGCCAGAATAAAGTTGAAAAGGCTATCATGTTTTCGTTTTTACTTGCTTTCATGTATTTCTTCTTTAATTTCCTGGTTAACCCATTCATTCTTTAGTAGGATGTTCTTTAATCTCCATGAGTTTATGTTCTTTCCAATTTTTTTCATTTGACTGACTTCAAGTTTCATAGCATTGTGGTCTGAAAATATGCATAGTATGATCTCAATCTTTTTATACTTGTTGAGACCTAATTTTTGACCAGTGTATGATGTATTCTGGAGAATGTCCCTTGTGCGCTCAGAAAGAATGTGTATTCTGCTGCTTTATGATGAGTGTTCGGAATATATTTGTTAAGTGTATCTGGCCCAGTGTGTCACGCAAAGCCTTGTTTCCTTGTTGATTTTCTACTTAGATGATCTGTCCATTATTATAGGTGGAATGTTAAAGTTCCCTAGAGTTATTGTATTATTATCAATGAGTTTCTTTATGCTTGTTATTAATTGATTTATATATTTGTGTATTCCTTGTGGGGGAAAAGAATTACAATTGTTAGATCTTCTTGTTGGATAGACCCCTTTATTATGATATAGTGCCCTTCTTAATTTCTTATTAGTCTTTGGTTTAAAATCTAGTTTGTCTGATATAAGTATGGCTACCCTGGCTTTCTTTTGATATCCATTAGCATGATAAATTGTTCTCCATCCTCTCAAAGACACTTTCAATCTTCAGGTATCTTTAGGTCTAAAATGAGTCTCTTGAAGGCAGTATATACATGAATCTTATATTTTTATCTATTCTGATACCCTATGCCTTTTTATTGGAGCATTTAGTCCATTTACATTCAGAGTTGTTACTGATAGATATGAATTTAGTGCCATCGTATTACCTGCAAAGTCAGTGTTTCTGGAGATTTTCTCTGTTCTTTTCTAGTTTGTTGCTTTTGATCTTTTTTTTTCCACTCAAAGAATCACATTTAATATTTCTTGCAGGGCTGCTTTTGTGGTCACAAACTCCTTCAATCTTTGTCTGGGAAATTCTTTCTCTCTCCTATTCTGAATGACAGCCTTGCTGGATAAAGTATTCTTAGCTGCATATTTTTCCCATTCAGCATGTTGAATATATCATGCCACTCCCTCTGGCCTGCCAAGTTTCTGGGGAGAGATCTGCTATGAACCTGGCCTGTCTTACCTTGTTGCTTTCAGGATTCTTTCCTTATCTTTCTTTTTCATAAATTTTACTATGATATGTCTTGAGTTGGAGTACTCTGTGCCCTCTGGATTTGGATGTCTGTTTCCTTCCTCAGATTAGAGAAGTTTTCAGCTGTACTTTGTTCAAATAGATCTTCTGCCCCCTTTTCCTCTCTTTTTCAGGGTCTCCTATGATATGAATGTCATTATGCTTTAAGGAGTTGTTGAGTTCCCTAAGACTACATTTGTGATCCAATATTTTTCTTTCCCTCTTCTTTTCAGCTTTTTCTATTAGCTTTTTCTATTTCTCATAATTTTATCTTTTATATCACTTATTCATTTCTCTGATTCTTCCATCCATGTGGTCATTATATCCAGTTTTGCATCTTAGTTATAGCATTTTTTCTTATTTTGGCCTAACTAGTTTTTAGGTCTTTTATCTCTACAGTAAGGGATTCCCTCATGTATCTGTGCTTTTCTTAAGCCCAAGAAGTATGTTTATGATCGTTGTGTTAAATTCTGATTCAGGCATATTACTTATACCCATTTTGATTAGATCCCTGGCCATCACCTTTTCTTGTTCTTTCATTTGGGATGTTCTTTCTCTTGGCATTTTGTCTAAGTCTCTGTCTTTAGTGTGTTAGGAAAGCCTGTTGGGTTTCCTGCTCCTGAAAGTAATAGCTACATTAAGAAGAGGTCCTATACTGTCCAGGACCTGGTACTTCAGGAAATGCTTCTGGTGTATGCTGTGTGCACTATGTTGTTGTGTTTTGGCTACTGTTTCTTTCAGGTCAGTCGTTTGCAGAGTTTCTCCCTGCATGCACTGGGGACTGTTTGGACCTTGTCCACTGAGTGTAGAGTTTTAACCTCGTGTTTTTGGTCTGCTTGTTAAAAGAGGCTAGATCCTATTTCCCCTAGAGCTGAAGCTTTGCAACACTTTAAGGTTAGTAGACTTGGGGCTTGTGGTGGGGTGTCGGTGGTGGTGGTTTGTGCTGATCTTCTGAGGAGGGGCCGCTGCTACTTTGGTTCTCAAGCCCACTTGCCCTAGTGGAAAAGCACCCACAGAGTGCAGGGGGGTAGGGCTTGGTGTAAGTGGATCAAGCCTTCACCGTGGGTGCTGTGCTGCTCACTGAAGCCCATCTGTGCTGATGGGTGGAAATACAAACAGCATTAGCTGGCTATCTCATCTCTAAAGGAAGAGTTCATGCCTTCTGTCCAAGAAGTCTTCACAAAAGAGCAAAGAATCTCCTTTCATTTGTCCAGGCTTCCCTCAGATCCCTGCATTCATTCTGTGTCCTAGCCATCTGCCCACCTGGTGGTGCAGTGCTCCTATGTTTTATCCCAGGTGTGCTGGCTGGGCTTCAGAACCAAATTTTAGTGACCAAGGGCCACACAGACCTGTGGTCATCCTCTGGATGAGGGTCTCGTTACACTGTGGTTTGGTGCTGGTTTGTTCCAAAAGAGCAGTTGCATGAATGTACAGGGCTTTAGAGTTTTTGATAAAATACAGCAAAAAGCTGGGATGCAGGTTAGTTGCCCTCAGCAGGTACCTCCAGCCCTATGATAATGAAAGGGCCAGCTCAATGGCACCTGCCAGTTCATTTGTCCCTGGAGAGGCAGTGTCCACCTCTCCCAAGTGTACTCCAAGAAGGTCAACTGTCTCTTCCAGTGTAACCCAGGGAATCCTCAGACCATGCTGTCTGCTCTTGGGTCTCTGCCCTCCTCCTCCAATAGAGCATCTCTACACAAGGATCCACCCCAGCAATGGTGTGCACTTCTGAAACCTCAGATTTTCAGCTCTGCTGCTTAAGATCCTGAAATAATCAGCCCTTCTCTTTTTCCTCATCAATAGTTTTGAGGAAGTGTTTCCTTGTGTAATGCCCTTCATGTTGCCATCTTTCTCTCCTCTCTCCCTGAACAAGGGCTTCCTACCCTCTGAAGCATCTGTGATTTTCTCCCCCAACCTCCCGCCTTCCATGATGTGGCCTCTTTTCTCCCTCTAGTTATGTAGTTTGTTCTTTCAGTCCTCAGATTTATTTCCTTGGTGTTCAGAATGATTTGACATTTATCTAGCTGTGTTTGAGGGACAAAGAAAGCATACGGTCCCCCTAATACTCTGCCATCTTAACCTTAATTTCTATTTCTTCTTATGTTAGTTTTAATTATTTTAGCTTTACTAAGATTTTATGAAGTTTATATAATTTTTTGAATGTATTGACATGAAGTGGTTCATCATATCCTCTTAATATCTGTATGATTTGATGTAATGTCTATGTCTTACTGATTAAAAAAATTCTCTGACAATTCAAATACCTGTGTGATATCTGTGTCTGGTTCTGATACTTGTTTCAAACCGTGTTTCTTTTCTATCTTCTTTTTTTTTAGCATGCCTTGTGATTTTTTGTTGAATGCTGGACATGATGTGTCATAAAACAGGAACTAAAGTAAAAGGCTTTCAGTGTGAAGTTTTGTGTTAAAATGGCTAGAAGTTGACCTTTATTTGATGTCTGCTAAAGACACAGATGCCAGAGGTTTGAAATTCCTCTAGTGTCCATATTTGTACCCTGTCGATTTTGAGTTTCCCTAAGTACTTCTCTCCAGAGACAGTGCATCTTACAGCTCTTTCCATTGTAGTTCACTGTTACTATATTGGAGCCTTGCTCCTGTGGTGGTAAGGTGATAATTAAATCTTGGTCTTTTGGCAGGAGGATGTGTTCTGTGGGCTATGACTTTCAGAAAAATTTTTTAGCTTTTTCCCCCCTTCTCTAGGTGAAGCACTAAGTCTAAGGGGCTAAAGTGGGGAACATGCCATCTTTCAGGTGGGATAGGGTTCTGGTAAAGACTTTCCCCTTGGGAGGCATCACAATCCCAGACTTTAGCCTCTACTACAGAGCTGTAATCATCAAGACAGTGTGATATTGGCACAAAAGCAGACACATGGACCGATGGAATAGAATAGAGAACCCAGAATTGGACCCACAAATATATGGCCAATTAATCTTTGACAAAGCAGGAAAGAGTATCCAATGGGAAAAAGACTGCCTCTTTAACAGATGGTACTGGGAAAACTGGACAGCAACATGCAAAAGAATGAAACTAGATCACTTTCTTACACCATACATAAAAATAAACTCAAAATGGATAAAAGACCTGAATGTGAGACAGGAAACCATTAAAACCCTAGAGGAGAAAGCAGGAAACAACCTCTTTGACCTCAACCGCAGCAATTTCTTACTTGACACATCTCCAAAGGAAATGGAATCAAGAGCAAAAATGAACTATTGGGACCTCATCAAGATAAAAAGCTTCTGCACTGCAAGGGAAACAATCAACAAAACTAATAGGCAACTGACGGAATGGGAAAAGATAGTTACAAATGACATAATGGATAAAGGGCTAATATCCAAAATCTATAAGGAACTCACCAAACTCCACACCTGAAAAACAAATAATCCAGTGAAGAAATCGGCAGAAGACATGAACAGACACTTCTCCAAAGAGGACATCCATATGGCTGACAAACGACACGACCAAAGAAATACATCACTCATCATCAAAGAAATACAAATCAAAACCACCCTGAAATACCACCTCACGCCAGTAAGAGTGGCTAAAATGAACAAATCAGGAGACTATAGATCCTGGTGAGGATGTGGAGAAATGGGTACCCTCCTACACTGTTGGTGGGAATGTAAACTGGTGCAGCCGTTCTGGAAAACAGTGTGGAGGCTCCTCAAAAAATTAACAATAGAACTCCCCTATGACCCAGCAATAGCACTACTAGGGATTTACCCAAGGGATACAGGAATGCTGATGCATAGGGGCACATGTATCCCAATGTTCATAGCAGCACTTCAACAATAGCCAAGTCATGGAAACAGCCTAAATGTCCATCAACTGATGAATGGATCAAGAAGATGTAATTTACCTATACAATGGAATACTACATGACAATGAGAAAGAATGAAATCTGGTCATTTGTACCAACCTGGATGAAACTCGAGGGTGTTAGGCTAAGTGAAATAAATCAGGCAGAGAAAGACAGATACCATAATTTTCACTCATATGTGAAACAGAAGGAACTTAACAGAGGACCATATGGGAGGAGAAGGGGGAAAAGCAGTCAAGGAGAGGGAGGGAGGCAAACCATGAGAGACACTTGAATACTGAGAACAAACTGAGGGCTGATGGGGGTGAGGGAGAGGGGAAGGAGGGTGATGGGCATGGAGGAGGGCACTTGTGGGGATGAGCACTGGGTGTTATATGGAAACCAACTTGACAATAAACTATAAAAGAAAAAAATGACTTTCCCCTTGGAAAGTAGGTATATCTTAGCTTTTGTGACACTTTGCTCTCCAGGTTTTTCTGTTCTGCTCCTTATCAACCTTCTCAGTCTCTATTTCTTTGCCCTTTGTTCTGTACGTATATTCTAAATGGTGTAGCTCCCAGAATGTAGCTCTCTATACATTCTTCTCTCAAGTAATTTCATATGTTTTTATGAACTTAAAGTGAAATATCCAACTACCTCTTTGATATCTCCACTTACATATTATAAAGGCATCTGAAGCAAAACTAAACTCCTGTTTCCCTACCCAGCTTCTTCTCACTTCTCAGCAAAGCATTCTATTTATCTAAGTTGCTCAATTAAAAAATCTGGTAGCCATTTTTGATTTCTTCTCCTCATCCACAACACAATCTATCAGTAAGTCTTATAGATGCTACTTTCAAATAAAACTTGAATCTGGCCAGTTCTTTCTTCTTCTGTTCAAACAACATCACTTCTTACATGAATTCCTGCATTGGCTTCCTCTGTCCCTCTTTTTCCATTGTTCCCGATCCAAGTAATAGGTGATAAGCACATGTCACTCCTGTTTTTGAACTCATAGCTTACCACTGGACATTGAAGAAAATCAACTCATTACCATGACCTACAAAGCCGTGAATGATGTGGCTTCAGCTTACTTCTCAAAAGTCACTTATGCCACCTTTGTCTTTTCCTTTATGCTCTACGTTCAGTGACCTCTACAGAGTATCCCTCCCTGACCACCTGTCTGAGCAGGTACCACTCTGCCTTCTTCATCATGTCTCTATTTCTCCCACAGTACCAATCACAATTTGGAATTACATATTTATTTCTTCACTTTTTGCCTGTCCCATTTTTGGATGTTAAGACTCATTGAAGAAAGAAGGTATGTTTGTTTTGTTTACCAAGTTTTATTAAGCACTGAGGACAGGCCTAGCACATAATAGGTTCTTAATTAGTATTTGTGAAATGAATAAATTATAGTATGAATTTTCCTACAGTTAAAATGACATAATTAAATAGTATTTATCTCATAATTTCCAGATAATTTCTAATACTGAATTTCTAATTTGAATTATTTTCAATAAATATAAAGCATCTTGGGGACACCTGGGTGGCTCAGTCAATTAAGCATCTGGCTTCGGCTTGGGTCATGATCTCACGGTTTGTGGGTTCGAGCCCCAGGTCAGGCTCTGTGCTGACAGCTAGCTCAGAGCCTGGAGCCTGTCTTCAGATTCTGTGTCTCCCTCTCTCTCTGACCCTCCCCTGCTCATGCGTGCACTCTCTCTCTCTCTCAAAAATAGATAAAATATTAAAAAAATAAAACAAAGCATCTTGGTGTCAAATCTAATAATAAATGTCTGTACCAAGGGGACAAAAGTCATAATTGATAACTAACACTTCTCTCCAAGTATTTAGGTATATTTAGATAGCATTTTAATAATATGGTAAAACTTTATCAATGATTCCTAATTTTATACCAGATGTATTATTCTTAAGAAGGTAGTTTTTACTTCAGTTTCTATTAAAATGATCAGTAATCACTTCCATGATTAGATTTTGTTTTAAATACAGTATAACTTAAACTGTATTTGAGCATATTTGTGGGATTCAGTGTAACATAAAGGTTCAGAGTACAGCCCTGCTACTAACCAGCCATCTTCACACTAGTTATTTACCTTCTTTAATTTTCAGTGTTCTCATCTATAAAATGGGGATGATAATAAGAGCTGCTCTCTGTGCTCTTTTGAGGATTAAATGAGATATCTTATATAAGGCACTTAGAACAATGTCTTGATTGCAAGCACTAACTAAACTGCTAACTCTGATTAGCCATTTCATAATGAACTGTAATGACCTACAATGGAGGAGACACAGAATAAAACTGCACTTGAATCAGCAGGAATAACTCATAATTAATTTTTCCTATTCTCAATCAAAGAGTTCTGATCAGAATAAAACAAATTGAAGAGGAGGAAGACAATCTATTCAGTTCCTTTATTAGCTGATGACGAAAGTGAAGTATAGGATGTGAAGTGACTTGTTGGAGGTCACACAGCTGATTGTTTCACCTGTTGGACCTGGATCTAGGCTCTGTTCTCCAAGTGTAGGGCCTCCGCGTCACACAACACTAATAGTTTAATACTGCTAACTTCATCTATAAAGTGATGTAAATACTTGTTAGTTAATAAAAGAATATCTACTCGAGTTTGTTGAAACAATGAAGTTCATTAATTAACAGTCGGCAGGTGTTAAAGAGTTGATAAGATCAAGCACCCCACTCTACTCTGGAGAATAAAGGGTGAAAAAAAGAGGTGTTGTTCTTTTGCTTTCTGTACCTAAGAATACTTTGAGCAATACTTCTTTTCAATTTTACCAAGTAGCACATTTGGGATATAATCATTTCTATGTTTGTTCTTATAAAAGCTGATTCTCTGGAAATAGGCTTTTGTTAAGGGGATTTTTTTTATCAAGTTATAATTAGACTTTGCTTAATACACCCATAGATTTGCAGCCCTTTGTGTATTGCACAGGTGTTCAGATATTCTCTTATTCCAAGAGGGCAAGTGTTGAATTACCAGGAAAGCTTTTAGATGTTGGTAGAGAGGCACCTTAAGTCTGATTTGCAGGATGGGAAGTTGTGTAATTCCCTAATTATCATAACACATGGGAAAAATGGCTGTTGAGGCTTTCTATTTTCCTTTTGCTACACTGATCTAGACTAAAGTTCAGTTGCTCAAAATCCAGGATCCTAAAGGTGTACTTTTCTCAAAGGTGGCTGTTTATTACAAGGAAGAAGGAGAGAGGTATAATGGAGGCAAGAAACAGGAGACACTGTAACGGGGTTTTACAGTCCGCAAACAAAAAGACCTCTGAAATATATGATTCTTAAACATTCTGCTTTGAAAGCTTACACAGGCAATCAAACTTAAAATGTGCAGAGGATACAGCTATCTGAGGAAAAAGCAACTGCACCATGGTTAAGACAGCAACCCTGACAAGTCCTTGGGGACTCACTCAGCAGGGCAGCCACAGTGGTATTTCTTCAGGAAAGCCCCCTCCGGTGGTAGCTGTCAACAAGGTGTATGTTAAGCCATCCACCTGGAGACTGGCAGGGATACACTCCAACAAGCAAAATTATCAGCCACTCACTCTGATGACAGCTTTTCTTTCTCTAGAGCTTAAAGTCTTGGGGGCAGAAAGAGTCTCGCTTTAACAATTTCAAGTTGACTTAATTCACAAGAACAAAAAAGATGAGATTCAAAAATACCCTTGGCCCCTTTAGGATGGCAAAGAGAATTACAAAATGTCATTTTGGAGACGGAATCATTAGGTGCAATATTTAGATTTGCCCTCCGGAAAAGATGGGATGTTCCCTGCCAGGTGTTAAGTCATGGATGAAAATTGAAATGGGCACTAAAACGCTGACTTTCAAAGAGCCATATTAACCTTACAAGGCACTAGTGATGCTTGTAAGTTACTGAGAACAACAGAATCCAGAAAGAGTTAATTCACTCCCAGCAAATCCCTTACTCAGGACCAATGTGCTTTCATTTGAACAGGGGAATTAAAAATCCACCTCTATTTGTCTACTGTTTAGCCCGTAAGAAAAACACCTTAATTTAAAATATTTTAATAGGTGAGCTTTTCCAAGTTATCTTTTTTACTCTTCAAATTTTAAAATTTCAAAAATGAATAGGAATTCTAGTTCTTAGTAATCCCTGTAACACTCTCTACTTATAAAAATAAGGACTCAAATAGCTCTTTGGGAATTCTTGTTCACAATAAGTGATTTATACATTTTGAGACATAAGCTATACTGCTGATACCGAATGTGTAGAACTCCCTTTTGCAGTTCACATTCACATTCTCATTCAGCACTTATAATACCATCACTAGCACCAAACTGGGATCATGACTTGATTATCTAAGACTGCTTACCCTTACTCATGGACTTATCCTTCATTTCTCAAGAGTAGGGATATGATAAGGTAAGAGAAGGTACATGGAATGCTCAGTATTGTGGAAAGCATATATGTGTTGGATACACTGGATACTCTTAATGCAACAGAAGTACATATGCAGTCAAGATTTCCTTATAAACTCTAACTAATTCTCAGAAATATCCTCTTTCTCTAATTTTTCCTCATTATTCCCCCATTTATTCTTTGTTTCACACATGCATAATGACAGGAATCCCAGACCTCCTAGACCAAGTCCCTTAATCACAGACACAGGACATTAGAGCACTGAATTTATCAGTTTAATGATTTTGACTATTTCTACAGTAATTGATACACTTTCTAAAAATGCTCCTTTGATGGGTTAATATGTTTCTTTATGAAATTGTTTATCTGTCTTAATTGACAAAACGATATCACTAAAAGTGGCATCCTTTTCAGCTTTAGTTGATTGTATTGAATATGTGAATTATAACTTGCATCTCCCCAATTTTATGAGTGGTAATTCATATTAAGCGGTGATATGATTCTCTATAAAAGTTGGGTAATTTTCAGACACTTACAATATTGAAGGGTCATCATTTGCTTAAAGTACAAAGAAAAAAAGTGAGAATCAAGTCATTTGACTCACTGAGACAAATCAAGACAAAACAAAACCCTAACTGATAAATGAATAATATAATTTTAAGCACGGTTCATTTTTATTCAACTGCAATGCATAAAAAGGAGAAATAGCTCCCACTTAGACTTATTCTGCATAGTTTAGGTCTCAGTGGCCTTAGTGACTCTGTATTTGGGAACGCCTACCACCAATGAGCACACTTCCATAAAATGGGTCCACGGCACACGCACATTCAATCCCTGACTTTCTACAGTGAGACTGCTGCTGGTATTGGCAGAGGTAGTAGTCACTTTACTCCTGCGTCCACAGTCTTCTTACTGTCTTTTCCACAGCTCAGTTACCATGAGCTTAGAGAATGCAAATTTTAGTAAATTTAATTGTGATGGGATGAGTGGGTGCTTTTAATGTACTTTAAGAACATGAATAAACAGCTTTTGAATATGCCACCCCATTGTTCTCTTTAACAGTACCAGACAATTGGAATCATATAATAAATTTTACATATTGTATATCCCAAACATTTTTTTTTTGGGAGAGAAAGAGAGAGAGAGAGAGAGAGAGAGAGAGAGAGAGAGAGAGAGAGAGAGAGAGAGAAGAGAGAAGAGAGCGCGCTCACAAGCAAAGGAAAGGCAGAGGGAGAAGGAGAGAATCTCAGGTAGGCTCCACACCCAGCACAGAGCTGGACAACAGGTTACATCTCACAATCATGAGATCATGACCTGAGACAAAATCAAGAATTGGACATTTAACAGACTGAGCCACCCAGCTGCCCCTCCCAAACATTTCAACCATAATTTGAAATCAGCTTTTCTAAATTAATTCTATGAAATCAATGTGATTAATAAAAATCTCAGACCATGTTTGAAAGCGAAAGGTCTCTCTCTCTATTATTTATTTAAAATTGTTATTAGTGGGGCACCTGGGTGGCTCAGTCGGTCAAGCAGCCAGCTTCGGCTCAGGTCACGATCTCATGGTTCATGGGTTTGAGCCCCGCTTTGGGCTCTGTGCTGACAGCTCAGAGCCTGGAGCCTGCTTCAGATTCTGTATCTCCCTGTCTCTCTGACCCTCCCTGCTCAGGCTGTCTCTCTCTCTCTCTCTCAAAAATAAATACAAACAGTAAAAAATTGTTTTTAGTGTATTAATACACTAATATAATATGGACAAAAAACACAGAAGTAGAAATTAAAAGATTGAGGTAAAAAAGAGAACTAGTATTTTCTTCCAATACCACAGTGCAGTATACATGTACCACTTTGGGAGCAACTCCAGTGTGTTCTGCTCTGTGAGGAAGAAGAGCTCCTTGTTTAATGCTGAGTTATTACAGGACTTCTAATAGTCACTGTGCTACTACACACTTGAATTCCTGAATGGGGGCAGAGTACTGTATGATGTTTTAAAGAAAGGCTGAAGTCAGAGAGATCTGGATTCCAGAGATACCCATCACTCGTGAACTATTTCACTTTTGACTGGTTGCTTAAAATTGCTTAAAATTTTTAACTGTTATTAATTTTTAAAAAAAAATTAAAAAATGTTTTTATCTTTATTTTGAGAGAGAGAGAAAAGAGCGAGTGAGCAGGGGAGGGTCAGAGAGAGAGGGAGACACAGAATCTGAAGACAGGCTCCAAGCTGATAGCATAGAGCTGGAGGCAGGGCTTGAGCCCATGAACTGTGAGATCATGACCTGAGCTGAAGTTGGACGCTTAACCGACTGAGCCACCCACGTGCCCCAATTTTTTTTTTTTTTTTTTTTTTTTTAGAAAGAGAGTGAGAGAGAGGGACAGAAGGAGAGAGAGAGAATCTTAAGCAGGCTCCATGCTCAGATGGAGCCTGACACAGGGCTTGATTCCACGGCCTTGGGATCATGACCTGAACAAAAATCAAGAGTCAGATCCTCAACCCACTGAACCACTTAGGCATCCCCCTTGACTGGTTATTTAAATTATCTGATCTTCAGTTTCCCTATCTGCACAATGGAAATAATGGCATACTTAATTGGGTTATTATGTGGGTCATGTAGGAAGATGAAGGTAAAGTACTTAGCTGAGGGGCTGACATATATTAAGTACTCAGTAGATGTTAAGTTCATTTCAACAAACTCTTTTTTACGGGCTACCTTACCACACTAGTGTGCTGCGGAACATACTTTTGGAAATGTTCCAGATTAGATTATTCATTTATTGATTGCTTTATTCGTTTATCTTTTCAATTTGACAAATACTTATTGACCAGCTTCTAAGTAACAGTCATAATAGTAGTAGGCCCAGGTAACTGCTTAGATGAATATTCTGAAGAACTTTCAGATCACTTTCAATTCAGCAAAAATTTGAGAGCCTACCATCTGCCAGGCAACATTTGCCACTCCACAGGTATGGTGACGGCCAAGGTAGATGTGACATCTCCCTTTACAGGGTTTACTGTCTGAGGGAAGGCTGGTGTAAGATATGGCCACCATTTAAAAAATAAATACAAAATAGTCTGACCTGACAGAAGCGGGATAAGAGGGCTAGAGGGGAAGGTGGGGGTCTTTCCATGTCAGGTTTGTGCTTTATTTTAAGCAGTTCTTACCTCATCCTAAGAGAAATAAAAAAACATTTTCAAGCACAAAGTCATGGAATGACAAATATTTGAAAAGACGATGTGAGTGTGTCAGTGGAAATAAACAAGCAGACAAAAAAACCCCTTAAACTGAATAACTGCTAACCATTGTGTAGAATGGTAGGCAATTTACAACACATACAGGCATCTCCATCTCTGTTTATTTCAAACCTAACAATCAATAAACTCCATTGCCTCTTCATAAAATGTTGACTTTACAGTTTTTCATGTAGCATATATTTACTCAGACTCTAATCAATTTTCCATTTCTGTGAAGAATTTTTTAATGTAGAACAAATGTGTCTGTGCTCTCCATTGCTTGGTAACTGGCAGGTGCATTACATTAGCACAGCTCTTAAACTGACCAAGCAGAACCTGATAGGTGTGGTAGGATCTGACAGTATTCATTTGATATATATAAAAAAAAATCTACTCTTTGTGGGAGGGCCTGGACTGACAGACCTGCAAAGTTAAATTCTCTCGTGAGCTATGGGAGAAACAGAGGGTTACACTTCCACAAATGTCTACAAAATCAATTTACCATAAATATATTCAGGAGAGACAATTCTACTCCTGTGCATAGTCTATCCATTTTAAAGACATTTTTAATAAGCAGGAAATGCTTCTGTTGGGAGGGAAAATTCCATGAGGTTGCTAAACAATGACAAAGTGCTGGAGTGAACAAAAGGAACATTTGGCCTTTACAGTTTAGTGTTCTATTGACAGTGTTCCAGAAGCAAACACTCAGAGTTTGATAGTGAATATTCTTTGTTCTCTTTCTAAAAGCAGACAATATTAGCTGCATGCCTTTCTAGGAATTGAGATGTGAAAATCTACAAACTAATTTGATTTTTCATTTAGTGCAATTATTAGAAATTGGCCCATGGGGGTGCTTTTAAAATGAGATGTAATGTCTCATAAGTAAGATCTAAAATTTGCTTTATTATTTTTCTAATTTGCAAAAATAATAGTTTTCATTTTGCTGCTTACTTTGGTATTTCTTTAACAATACTGGCATAATTTTCATACCCCACTTTCAATGGGTTGCAAAATATATTTTGTAAAGTTGTAATTTATTAAATCTTCTAGACTGAAAGAAGAAAAGATACAAAGATCTTGTATTTTCTCTTTGAGAGGGAATCTAAGGGCCTATGAATAAAATCAGAAATATTTAAGAAAACATATCAGGATATAAATTTCAGTGAAAGTGAAACCTTGACACTGATTGTATCAGTAAAAATCAGGTTTATCTACAAATAACAGATAATGTATAACAAAATAACAGAGGTTTTTTTAAATGTTTAATTATTTCTTTTTGGGGGGAGGGGCAGAGAGGGAGAGAAAGAATCCCGAGCAGGCTCCATGCTGTCAGCACAAAGCACAATGCGGGGCTCAATTCCACTAATCATAGATCCTAACTTGAGCTGAAACCAAGAGCTGGTCACTTGGCCAACTGGGCCATCCAGGTGCCGTCAAAATAACAGAGGTTTAAACAAAATAGATTCTTCCTCCCTCATTGACAAAAAGTGTTATGTTAGATAGTCCCTAAATGGTATGGTAGTTTTATAGTTTTCAGGAATTTAAGCTTTTCCATGTTTTTGTTTCACTATCCTAGCATGGATTTTCAAGGTCACTTTATGAACCAAGATGACTTCTGGTACTTGAGTCACCTCATACACTTTCTAGGCTTAGAATGAGCCTAAAAAAGAAGCAAGGCTGGGGGTCATGCCGCCTTTGGGCATGACCTTTTCCAGAGGTCAATACAATACTCTACCACTTCCAATATCCAGTTATCATAATTTAATCCTATGACTACATTGTTTGAATAGAGGCTGGGACTTTTATTTTATGTTTTATTTATTTTTTACACTTATTTACTGAGAGACAGAGACAGAGCATGAGCAGGAGAGGGGCTAGAGGACGCCTAGAAGTCCTGAAAGACACAGAATCTGAAGCAGATTCCAGGCTCTGAGCTCTCAGGGCAGGGCCTGATGCTGGGCTCGAACTCACAAGCCTTTGAGATCATGACCTGAAGTCAGATGCTTAACCTAGTGAGCCACCCAGGCTCAGGGACATTGGCTGGGACATTTTATCTGGCTACATTTCTGCCCCCAACACAATCTGAATGTATTAATAAGGAAAAGAGAGGATATATAGGTTGAGTGACTGGCAGACTGCCAGAACTACTATAATTTCGCAAGCCAAAATACCTTATTCTCTTGTTTTTAATAGGTGTGTGTGTGTATGTGTGTGTGTGTGTGTGTGTGTGTAACAAATCCAATACGACTCATTGGTAGGAAGCATAATGCCTTTAGAGAAAAGTGAAAGCAGTAACTATAGACACAAGCAATTTCTCAACCTAATGAAAGATTTTGATTAGGAAATCTTTCTCAGGTGCACATACACACACGCGTGCACACGCAGACTCATTTGCTTGTAAACACATAGTGCTGGTAGTAGTTATTGGAACAATAACTGTAACTTTGCTGAGACTACCACTTGCATAAATGGAAGAAAGGTGCTAATTCATTGTCAGTGGGTTGGATTGCAGGAGTCACTCAAAGTTATTTTTTTTCAAGAACATTCTAGTGCACAATAATATATATATATATATATTTATTTTACGTGCTGCTTTTTCAGATGTGCCAATCCAACTTTTTCTCTCTACAGATGGTCAAATAGAAAAAAAGGTGAAAGGCAGGCGGTGTGAACACTGAGCAAAAGGAGAGGCAATTCCCTCAGTTCTTAAGGAAGAAAAAATGCAGGACGCTCAAAGGTTGCCTTCAAGCCTGAGCAAGGAGAACACTTCCCTGAGGGCTTTCTTGTGTGGCCACAGTCACCCTGTCTCCTTGTTCCCCTCTGGAGTTGGGCTTGATCTTTTAACATTTCTTTGTAACCAGGAGTTGGAAAATATAGGATTTAAGCACGGAGGGAAATGAGGGATATTGAGATGGGTTGAACAGCAGGGTAATCAAACAGCTGGTGAGTGAGAGAGAAAAAGCTGTATCGTATCAGAGTGGATGCTATCAAAAGAGTTAGGAGCTTACATGACAGAAAATTACATGTACTTGAAATATGCCATTACAAAATGCCAGCCTGACATTACGCTGCTTTATAGAGGTATCATGTCCTTAAATAGCCTGGTGATTATCTGTATCCCTGGAGCGCCACTTTTCTACCTGACTTTGTAATACCCCTGGCTTGTCTAATCACTGTGAAGACTGTCACCAACTTAGAGAAATTCTTAAAAGGAAATTAATTTTGATTTCCTTTGACATTCTAGAGAGTTTTCTTTTTAGGTAGGATGGAGACGCAGCCTTCTTTCCCATAATGACAAGATGTGGCATTTCTCTGTGAGGGTCAGAATCCTGGCTTGAATTCTCGTAAAACAACAAAAGCATTTTCTATATGTCCAGTGATGTGCTAAGCAACTTACATGAATTATCTCCTTTAATTCTCAGGAACTCTGTAATTTAGGTTCTATAATTAGACTCCTTGAAGTTGAAGTACAGAGAGGCCAAGTGACTTGCCTAAGATTGCACCGCAGTGTAGTCAGTAGTAGAATGGGGATTTTAACCTAGTTACACTGATCCCAGGGCCAAGGCTCTCTATCTGCATATTACACTGCTTTCTTCAAAAGCCATGTTCCACTGATAGCCATAAGTGGTGAGGATAAGGTAAATTAAGACATATTTTTAGAAAAGACATAGAGGGCAAGAGGTAAGATAAGTGTCCTCCCTCTGCCTTTGAAATTATGTGGTTAAGAAAACAAGAAGAGATTATTCCAGCATAGGAAGAAGCAACAGGAAGTGTTAATGAGAAGCACAAGTGTGGAAAGTAAAGCACTTTACAAAGGAAGGCAGCTGTGAACTTTCCATTTGCAGTGTTTGTTTATTTTGGCTCCCATCATCACTGCCATGATTGCCTTGGAATGAATTCCCCAGTGGAAACATCAACAAGGTAGGAAATGTCATAATTATATTTTCTATTATCTCCCAAAGAATATATTAGTATGGTAGATATGGCTATAATCTAAAAGGAAAGTGCTATGTAGCAAAGACTGGTAAAACTAGCTGATTTTTCATCCTCTGGTATTAACAAAATGCAAAGATAAAAAGGGAGTTTTGGATATTATTCTGTCTCTTTTCTCAAGTGTAGTTGCAACTGGACAACGACGATGCTTATCAGTTTGCTCTATGCTTTTCTCTATTGAATAGATATAGATTCAGCATGTTCTAGAGACTCTCCTCGTAGTGAGACTGACCAGTGAATGGTCCAGGAAATGATAGGGGCACTACCTCATGCTAGTTGGGGGAGTAAAGAAAGCCTTGATGCCTGCTGGATGCAGAGATGGCTCCTGGAGGGACTGACACTTTGGGCATTTTTGGGACTGTCAAGGGAATGTTGATATGTTAAGCACTCCTTCCTTGATTCTCAGCTTCTCTGGTGCTTTTTCTTGCCTGAGATGCCCACAAGAGCTTGTACACATGCCCACGTTCTATGGCAATGGAGGAGTGTGGGGAAATTAAGGTCTTGTAGGGCAATCCTCAGCAGTCAAAAAAAAAAAAACAACCACGAGCCAATGGTTAAATACTTCTATCTTTTGTCCCTTGGGCAGGCAATTCTCAGACTCATTCTTTACATTTCCTCATAAGAGCAGAAAATTTTGATACTCATTTTAGAAAGTTCCTCATAGGGTCCCAGTAGAGTCAAGCATAGCTGTTCATAGCTGTTCATGATCCAATCCCATAAGACACCTCTGTACTGTCTCCCCTTTCCTGTTTTATTCCAAGTCTTCACTACACTCCTGTTCTGTTTTTTTTTTAATTTTTAAAATATTTATTTATTTTTGATAGATAGACACAGAGCATGAGCAGGTAAGGGGCAGAAAGAGAGGGAGACACAGAATCTGAAGCAGGCTCCAGGTTCTGAGCTGTCAGCACAGAACCCGATGCAGGGCTCGAACTCACTGACTGTGAGATCATGACCTGAGCTGAAGTTGCACACTTAACTGACTGAGCCACCCAGTCGCCCCAGTGCACTCTTGTTTCTTGAGATCATTTCCAAAGAAAACTATTTGAATGCACTTCTTTATCCAGGTTCTGCTTTGATGGGGGAGCTTAGGCTAAGACAATGTAACATCACAAGAGGAGTGATATTTATGGGCTGAAAGATGATGGAAAGGGGAGAGGACTAGTATTTCACATTGCTTTCTCCCCTTTACTAGGTCCCTAAATATTAGAATCTTGGAGGGGGTTGGTTCTCAGCCTTCTTCTCCTCTTTGTCTACACCTTCTCCTTAGAGAATTTCTGGGTCCATGATGTTAACCATTGCCTCTATTTTGATGACTCTCTAAATTGTATCTTTGGGCATGACCTCTCTTTCCCGAGGATCATTTATCCGACTGTCTACATATCTTCTCCATTTGGATATCTAATAGACATCTCTTCCTTCATCTGTACCCAGTAAAACTCTTGTTTACCTCCCAATAATTCCCTATAAAAACCCTGTAATGTCCTCAATCCTCCTCAAGGCACTGTATTCTACCAATAGTCCAAAAAAAAATTAAATCTAGGTGTTGTTCTTGATTTAGCCCCCTCACACACTTCATTGCAAGTTCTGTCAGCTCTGTCTGCAGAACAGATCTCAAATTCATCCACTATTTCCATCTCCACCGCCATCATCCTGGTCATAGGCAAAATTATCTCTCATCAGAGTCACTGACAAAAGCCTTCTAAAATCAATATACTGCACTCAGAATGGTTTTAACAAATACATATACACCACTTGCCTCTTTAAAATCTTCCAGTGGTTTCTTAAGGCACTGAGAAATAAAAGCCAAAAACCTTCTCATGGGCCTGAGACCCTACACGATGTAGGCCCAGCTCACGTCAGATATGTTTTTCTCTCTTGCTCCCTATGCTCTGCTATAGCAGCACCTTTCCATTCTTCAAAAAACCTAGGTTCTATCTCTCTTCAGAGACTTCCATTTCTTTTGCTCGAATCGTTGTTTACCTGGTTTTCATATACCATACCCTTTATTCTTTAGGCTTTAGCACATGTCTCTCCTCTTCTGGAGTCACTCTTTTCATGAGCACATGTCTGGACAGTACCCCCCCCCCCACCCTGGTTACTCTCTATGCTCCTCATTTATTTCCTTCATAATTATTTTCATAAACTTTGTATTGGGTCTTGAGCCATTTTTATTTTCTTTTGATCTTCGCAATTAGAAGGTAAGCAATTGCTCTGGCACGTTTGTGGAATATATTGATGGATAGGCTAATTATTTTGAGAAATTCCCTGGATGGGTGCATGTAAGAATTTCTTCTTAACTACTGTGAAACAGAGAGCCTAATAAACATTGTCTAATATTTCCTGTCTCAATAATTCATAAATCTCTACATCTCTGGAACCCAAATAAAACCAAGAGATAGGAGAAAATTTTTTTTTGGTAAATATGTGATGAGGGTCTTATAAATCTTCATTTCTTATTTCATGTGGTCGTCTGATTTTCAAGTAGGAAGCAAAACTGATGATTCACCCTTTAGTAATCAAATTTTTTGTAAACAATTGTATTTAAAATTTTTTTAAAATTTATTTTTTAATTTGTTTTTTATTTATTTTATTTATTTTGGTTCAGAGAAATGGAAGTCTCCCTCAGAGAGAGAGGGAGACACAGAATCTGAACCAGGCTCCAGGCTCTGAGCTAGCTGGCAGCACAGAGCCTGATGCGGGGCTCGAACCCATGAACCATGAGATTATGACCTGAGCCGAAGACAGACGCTTAACCGACTGAGCCACCCCGGTGCTCCTCAGTTGTATTTTTCAATAGCTTTTACTTTGATAGAATGGTTCTATCTAGGAAGCATGAGGTTTTTATTGGAAAGGACAAAACTTCAATTCCATCCAGTCTATGATATCTTTTCTTCTTATAAAAATGACCTGGCTAATTTCTAATATGACTCTGCCACGCAAAGAATGAAACTCAGTACTTCTTAACTCACCTCCTAGCTACATACAAATCCATTGTCTCAATTCCCTTAAAGATATATATTCCCCAAATTTCAATACCTTTTAGTCATGAATTCTTTTTTCACTCATTTCAATTTTCACACCTGTTATATCAGAGTGTGGTGCTCTAACTTTTTGATGAGTTAGCGCAGGTGAGATCTGTTTGTTTGCTGTAACCTAGGGCATAGGGACTTCACGCACTTTGGTGGCCTTACTCCAGAATTTGGTAACAAGTACCACTCGCACAAGAGGGGTCAACTTTGTTTTTTAAAATTTTTGTGGGGAAAATAAGGATGAAATAATTCCAATCCTGAGTTGATAAAATACTACTACCAAATACTTTTAATTATATCTAGAAATATTTAAATTCATATTTATTTCTGTATATCAAAGCTAACAAAATAATCTTTGGCAAGTTGCTTCCTAAAACAATCTTATATTACAGCATCTCGTACATTTTTGCAATTTAGGATTTTTTGAAGCAGAGGCACATGGATATTATTTGTGATTTTGTTTCTTGTTATATAATAACTGTGTCATGGGTTTTGTTGTCTTTAAACAAAAAAATGACTGGTCTATAATCCATAGATCTGTTAATATTGTTGCCTCAGTTTTCCAAAATGACATCAGATATTTTGATTTCATGTATTGCATCTGATTTTCCTTGTTACTCTTTGAGCATTAGAATGACTTTGAGATTTTATAATACAGAGATTTTCCATAGTCTGACCTCAAGGAAAACTCATTCCCTCCTTTGTAATTACATGATGGCTGTGAGAAATACCTGCTCAGTCCCATTAATAGGTCTTGTCCCGATTGACTTGAAAAGAACCAAGGAAAGGATTAGACATATTTGACCAGTCAGGTGCTGTCCCTGATTTCTGCAAGTGACTTCTACACGCCTCATCTCCTTTTGTAGGTGCTCAGTGCTTAATAATCATATGCTCTTACCTTCTGTGCAGAGGAGCCCAGACCTCCCGTAAGGGCAGAGGCAGAGGGGATCTGTCCTGGATTTAGGAACACAGGTGGCACCGTTTCCACATGGACTATTTTCACAGGTTGCAAACTGGCACACCTTGCCTGAGTACAGTCTTGGACACTTGCAAAACCAATTTTCACTGTCACTGAAAAGGGAAAAGGAATGATAAAACCAATTAGAAAACAGTGATCCTTTACACACAGGTGCATTAGTGTGAGCCTGCGTGCACAAGTGCACACATACACACACACACAATAAAAGCTGCACCTTGTGTTCTCCCTTTCTCTCTCTGTGTTTTTCAACTGTTAAGTATTTGTAGCTGTGTACTTCACATTGAAAGCAGATTAGCAGCTTTATAATTTGTCTGAAGCCATGAATTCTATTTTAAGCCATCAATTTTTATTTTTGATTTATCTCACCTTTTACTGCACCCTAGGTGCCTTTTTAGGTCTTCATTAAATATGTGTGGCACTGCCTCTGTAAAGTGCTTCAAATGTCTATTAGAAGACAACATCTTAGATGCAACCTGAGGAGAATTTCAGGCTGGTGATCAGCTTCCTCCACTGAGGAGAAGTTCTCCAACAGCCACCCTCGAGGTAGCTTGCAAAGAAAAGCACCGTGGGGAGAGTAATGACTAAACAACTCCCAGGGCCTCAGGCTGAGTGCCTGTGAGATCAGAGCTGAAAACTGTGCTCTTCCACCTGCATGCCATCTCCAGAGGGGATGGTGACCAGGTATCTGGTGTTTCTGCCTTCCCTGCATCTATTCTTTCCCTCCATCAACCTTGGTTTTTGAGAGAGGTGGGAAGAGGAACAGAGAGAGAGGATCTCAAGCAGGCTCTGTGCTCTGTGCAGAGCCTGATTCAGAGCTTGATCTCATGAACCATGAGCTCATGAGCCAAAATCAAGATTGAGCCAAAAATTAAGAATTGGATGCTTAACCAAGTGAGCCACGCAGGCGTCCTTATTTCCCCCTTTTAAAGTAAAGGTAGTTCTGGGAGCCTGGGTAGCTCAGCCATTTAAGCCTCAGACTTCCGCTTAGGTCATGATCTCGAGGTTTGTGGGTTTGAGCCTGGTTGTGGGCTCGGTGCTGACAGTTCAGAGCCTGGAGGTTTTGGATTCTATGTCTGCCTCTCTCTCTGCCCCTCTGCTCACGCTCTGTCTCTCTCTGTTTCTCAAAGATAAACAATAAAAGAAAACATCTAAAGTAAAGGTAGCTCCAGCTTGCCTTTGTGGATTCACTCCTCTCCTATTCTCAGCCCATGCTGACCTTGAGGGCAGACCCCTCTCTTGGTGTCAATCCCAGCAAAGTGCAGGGTGAATACAAGGCCCAAACAGCTGCCTAGCTTTTTCTGCTGACGTTGCCACATAGCTGCTGGTGGCACCTGCCCCTTCAGAAGGGAGAGCCTGCCTAAGAACAGATAGCTGATGCCTGGCACTGCCAATGTAAGGAGTGGGGCAATGGGATGGAGCACTGTGGAGAGAACTTATGTATCACATAACAGGTAAATCTAGCATTGGTGGGTGAGGCTTTGAGACCCTCAGATTTTGTTGAATCTTAAGGTGCCAAACACGAGTGATGAGTAATTTACTCATTTTATAACTGTGAGAATTAAGTAAGATGATTCATTTTCAGAAATGCCAAATAAAAGCTGTGCTGTCTAGTTAATAATAGGTTTACAA
The DNA here is from genome assembly GCF_006229205.1 of Suricata suricatta. Classification (NCBI taxonomy): domain Eukaryota; kingdom Metazoa; phylum Chordata; class Mammalia; order Carnivora; family Herpestidae; genus Suricata; species Suricata suricatta. Next base: position 55,518,601 of record NC_043706.1, read on the forward strand.
CCTGACAACCTGTTGGAAATATGTACACCCCCCCCCCCCCCGCCTCTCACAATATAGTCCCAAACCCTTAGATACTTCACTTCCTGGTTCTTCTTTCCTCTCTCCATTTCATGGGCTTACTTTCATGGGCTTTGCAATGAGCATTCACCAAAGAACTGTCACCTTAAGGAATGTACATTTTTGCCCTACAAGGGCATAGGTGACTTCAGGCTAAGGCTGTAACCTCTGGAGTATTCAGCCAATGAAGAATCAGGGGACAGACTCGCACTGGGAGATAAGTTGTCTGCTGTAACCACCTCCAGTGTGCCTGTCCATCAGACACCTGCTCTTGCAAGAACGCTGGCTAAAGCCTCCCTTCACTGTGCTCCAAGTCTCTGTGTCCCTCCTTTGATTGGGTCAGTGGGCTTATTTCTCAAAATAACTTTCATGGCAACTTGCATGGTATTTTACATAGAGTGGACAAATACAGAAACTCAAGTTTTTGGAAATGGGAAAAAATTAAGGATCAATGCCAAAAAAAAAGGTTATAAAGCACCCTAAAAACTCTTCTGTTTTGGGACTGTATTACAAATCAAAAATTTGAGGACCCTTGAGCCATTGCTCTTTCTTCTCACCTAAGATAGTGGTAAAAGTATAGCCAGATCACCCAGCAAGTACAGTGAGATACCTTCTGGTGTGACTTAAACTATTAGTTAGGAACTTGATGTTGTTAGGGGCCATGGATACATCTCCTGTAATTTCACCGCCACTCATCTAACCTGGCATTGAAAGCTTAGTATTAAGCATCTGTATTCTGGGATAAATTCTTGGGCTATAATACTCTTGAAAGCTGCATTCTGGAAGGACCAAATTAGTCTCTTTATAGTAAAGGAGAAGGCCACATATATGAAGTCAAATGAACCTAAATATTGATTGATTTAAGTGCTTTAATCATATAGACCTAACTAGATTTGAAATGCAGGAAAGATGCTTTTCTGTTAAAAACTGAGGAAAGCACTAATTTTAATCATGTCCTATTGATCAATCAAGCCTCATTTCCTTTTTGCTTTCATCAGGTGTTGGAAGAAGTCGGTTGTTATAAATTCATGCGGAGATGACTAACTGTGTGCATCTGTACATCAGCAGGCAGAGAGAGCAGAAAGAGAAATGGAAATTCTATAGCAAATGCTCCACGGAAGGGGAAGATCACCTTTATCTGGCTCACCATGAGTAAGTGCCCAGAGCCTTCTTGCCCATCTCTGTATTCCATTAGCACTTCATTAGAAAGAGTTAGCTTTAACCAACTGAAAATGGTGATGCCTCTATACATTGCACTTCAAACTGTACCTTCAAGTTCCAAAATCATTCCTGGAATGCCAGATATTTCACCCATAGTTTTAATAAAACCTCTTTTTTGCTCCCAGCTGTATCACAGCTGGACCCAAAGGCTTCTATTCAGATCTTGCCGAAGATCCCGTTATTAAATCCCAACTTTTTCAAAAGCTGGCAAGTCAGCTATGTTTGCTGTTACCTACCTCACCACACCCTGCAGCAAATGGCAATGTTGACCAAGAAAATAAGTGCCCTAAGCCTGAATGACCTCAGAGAATCTTCCATGTTTGGAAACAGGGATGAAAACAATGTCACCTTCCTTGACCCAGTTTACTTTATATGTTGTAACTCTCGGTGAATTTATTGGACCCTGTACAATTAGTTATGGGAGAATATATTTACATGCAATATACTTTTTTAATTTGAAAAAGTTCTAAAAATCTTATCTGTCACAGACCTGCAAACCACACAGAAAACTGTTTTTGCAAGTCTTTCTCTGAGAAAGTCAGCGTAATTTTCTGAATTAAAAGTAGGTCTCAGAAAAGGCCCAGATATTGAAGTTCTTACGTATAAACCATAACAAAAATGTAATCCCAATTGCTGGCAACCAATATTTGTTATGCACCTGTGTCATGGAAAGAGCCATCCATGTACCACGGAATAAAGAAGACTCACTTCTGCTCTTGTTTGGGAAAATAGCCCAAGTTCATGAACTAATCTTTGTAAGACAGAGCAGAGATATGTGAAAAGGGAATTTAGGCAGTAAGCAAGGATTTTAGGGCCTAGGTTCTGTAATACATAGATTCAAATATCAGTCGCTTCTAAAACCTGTTCTGTGGATTGGCACCAAAGAATGTTTCTAGTGAATCTCCTAGTGGCTTGTAAAATGCAGATTCCTGCCCTTGCCCTCTGAGATTTTGATTGAGGAGATCTAGGGTGAGACCCATGATTCTATGTTTTAAATGTCATCATGCAATCTTTGTGCAGAGCCTACTACCCGCAGAAGTCAGCTCCCCTGAGACAAATTTTTCATCAAAGTAAAAGCTTGATGGGCATTTGTTACCACTGTGTCTTTAGCAGGATGCCAGGACATTATAATTTTCTCTTTTTGGGCTACGTCTTAGCTTTTGGCCAACATACATCTGTAAATACAATATTTATCTACTAAAGTACAAAGATTAGAGGGTTTTTGTTTTACTAGTGCCATATAGGGTCTACTCTACTGCATGTATATTATACTTAACAACAAGATGAAGTGGGAAAACATTCACTCAGTCATCTTAAGCTTAGTGAAAAAAATACTACCTAAGTGTATGCAAACATCTGTATATTTTGGCACTGCAACTATTATAGCACACTCAATTACAAGTCACAATATGGTTAGCATATCAAATGCCTGTTGTTAGGTTTCTATGGGTATTAAAAATTATCTTTAGAAAATTTAACTGATTAAAAAAAATCAAAAGATGCTGGCTTGAAAAGGATGCCCCTATTTACATAACAGCCAGATGCCTGAACATTTTCTACAACTAAAAGGACTCCTGCATGTATTAACTTAAAAAAAAATAACTCTTCCGGCGTTCTTTTTATCTAATGGATCATTAGCAGATTTCAAAGTTGACCTCCCACAGTGTCAAGAGAGGGAGATTCTCTGCAGGAAAGTGAACAGAAATGAGTCCTTATGAATAATGTCTCTAGATGCTTCTAAAAAATAAAATCACTATTGGCAGAAATAACCCATCTCTATGTATAGGCTCTTCTATTTATAGCACCAGAGCACCAGCTTAAGAATGTAAATGAGATCCCAAGTAGCTGTGGTTCAAGTGGAACTTTCCTTCCTTTTTCATGAATTTCCAGTACCACAATGAGCCTGCTGATTACAAAGCAATACCCATGAACACCCGTGGCCCCACCCCCAGTCTTCCTTAACATTTCTGGACTCCTTTCAAATGAGCTGTCAGCTGTGTGTGTGGAATCTGTGTTGCAACATCCATAGATAGTTTGCCTCTAGGACACAGCTGCCTAAAGGGATGTTATTTCTTGTGGTAAGGCACACCATCATATTTGACGTTTTTCATTTTTTCTTTTTGAAAGTAGCCAAATCTGAAAATAATAGAAAAAAGATGCAAAGCCAAAATTATCTTAAGGCAGCCTAGAAAGTGAACTTAAAGAAACATAGTCTATATAATATACCCCTGGATGGAGAGCTCCGGGAAAGTGTCCTTCAGCTTTAGGGGCTTTTATCTTCCATTAAAAAGATTTTATTAAGGGTAGAAACAAAGAAGATGAAAAAGGATATAAGCAATAGTAAAAGTTATAGAATCACATGTGAGGAGATAATACACAAAATAAGGATAATTCACAATGGTATAAAATATTTTTGTCTCCTCTTGTTCTAGGATCTGTCCAATTCAATCTTGTGGATATTTTGTGAAGGGAGACTGAATTTATGTTATAACCTCTCTCTCTTCCCCCACCCCTCCTTCTCTCTCTTAAAGCCATGGTTCACTTTGTATAATGTTCTTCATCGGTGAAGGATGATCAGAAATTTTCTTCCCAGCAAGAGATATCTTTTCCATTTCTTTTACCATGGGACCCACTAGTCCTTATGAAATGGAGTTAAAGTTTTGCTACCAAGGGAGGAAGCTCAGAAAATAGTAAACCCCAGACAGGGAGCTAATATGGTAAAAGTAGCTATAATCTAAATATTTAAATGAGATATCCATGAGAATGTGCCTAGCACAGTAGTTGGCACTGATCAGCTGCTGGTTATTGTTACAGAAAGGAGGTGGGCATAGATGAAACATACAATTAATTGAATCTGAATCAGTTAATGGTGGGATAAGAGCAATAGAAAGAAATCTAGCACAGAGAGAAGTGGGTTGGGAAAAAAGCATGAGGTAGAGAGTATCAATGGGTGAGAAAATAAAAGGATGCACTGGGGCACCTGGGTGTTCAGTCGGATGAGCATCTGACTTCAGCTCAAGTCATGATCTCATGGTTGATGAGTTTAAGCCCCACCTCAGGATCTGTACTGACAGTTCAGAACCTGGAGGCTGCTTCAGAATCTGTGTCTTCCTCTCTGCCCCTCCCTCCCTCTCTCCCTCAAACCAACAACAACAACAACAACAAAAAACAAAGACAGTATTGTATTGGCACAAAGACAGACACATGGACCAATGGAACAGAATAGAGAACCAGAACCGGACCCACAAATATATGGCTAATTAATCTTTGACAAAGCAGGAAAGAGTATCCGATGGAAAAAAGACAGCCTCTTCAACAGGTGGTGTTGGGAGAGCTGGACAGCAACATGTAGACAAATGAAATTAGACCACTTTCTTACACCATTCACAAAAATAAACTCAAAATGGATAAAGGATCTGAATGTGAGACAGGAAACCATAAAAATCCTTGAGGAGAAAGCAGGAAATAGCCTCCTAGACCTCAATC
>NC_043706.1:55523464-55524838 GCF_006229205.1 Suricata suricatta
AAACAAACAAACAAAAAAAACTAACAGGCAACCGACAGAATGGGAAAAAGTGGCAAATGGCATAAAGATAAAGGGCTAGTATCCAAAATCTACACGGAGCTCACTAAACTCCATACACGAAAAATGAATAATCCAGTGAAGAAATGGACAGAAGACCTGAATAGACACTTCTCCAAAGAGGACATTCAGATGGCCTACAGGCACATGAAATGATGCTCAGCATCACTCATCATCAGGGAAACACAAATCAAAACCACACTGAGATACCACCTCACACTGGTCAGAGTTGTTAATATGAACAAATCAAGAGAATATAGATGCTGGCGAGGTTGTGGAGAAATGGGCACCCTCCTACACTGTTGGTGGGAATGTAAACTGATGCAGCCGTTCTGGAAAACAGTGTGGAGGCTCCTCAAAAAACTATCGATAGAACTCCCCTATGACCCAGCAATACCACTGCTAGGGATTTACCCAAGGGATACAGAAGTGCTGATGCATAGGAGCACATGTACCCCAATGTTCATAGTGGCACTTTCTACAATAGCCAAATCATGGAAAGAGCCTAGATGTCCATCACCTGATGAGTGGATCAAGAAGATGTGGTGTATATACACAATGGAGTACTATATGGCAATGAGGAAGAATGAAATCTGGCCATTTGTAACAAAGTGGATGGACCTCGAGGGTGTCATGCTAAGTGAAATAAATCAGGCGGAGAAAGACAGAAACGATATGTTTGTACTCATAGGTCTAACGGGAGAAACTTAACAGAGGACCATACGGAGAAAAAGGTGGAAAGAGAGCTGGGGAGAGAGAGGGACACAAATCATGAGAGACTACTGAACACTGAAAACGAACCATGGACTGAAGGGGGAGGGGGTGTGAGGGATGGGGGTGATAGTCATAATGGGGGGCACTTGTGGGGAGAAGCACTGGGTGTTATATGGAATCCAATTTGAAAATAAACTATTAAAAATAGAATATATAAAAGAACTGAGAAAAACATTAAAAATAAAATAAAAATAGTCTGGCACTTGTGGGGAAGAGGACTGGGTGTTATATGGAAACCAATTTGACAATAAACTATTAAAAAATAAAATAGAATATAAAAAATAAAAATAAAGGATATACTAATAATTGTTGAATGATTGTACCATTTCAATGTCTAAAATTACCTCCCCCAATTAAAAAAAATATCTCAGGGTTTTAAGATTAGACTTTGTGACCAAGCAACAATTTCCTAATAGATTTTCTTATTCCATGTTCATTGCAAAATGAGCCAGTCTCCACTCCCCGCTGCACTGTAAGGGCAATTTGGGCAGGATTTAATATAACAGAATCAGTAAATTCAGTACTTATGAAGCTCTGGAGTTC
>NC_043706.1:55524938-55622126 GCF_006229205.1 Suricata suricatta
CTCCCCCAATTAAAAAAAATATCTCAGGGTTTTAAGATTAGACTTTGTGACCAAGCAACAATTTCCTAATAGATTTTCTTATTCCATGTTCATTGCAAAATGAGCCAGTCTCCACTCCCCGCTGCACTGTAAGGGCAATTTGGGCAGGATTTAATATAACAGAATCAGTAAATTCAGTACTTATGAAGCTCTGGAGTTCTCAGATAATTTCCTGTGAAGATAATGTGCCTATTTGGAGGCTATTTAAGGCTAGAAGAGTTGGTATAAGCTTTTAAAATGCTATTTAACTCCTCCTAAAAAGAAACAAAAATTCTCTTAAAATATTTACGCCAACAAAGTGCTGTTTCACCCATTCCCTTGACCTCAGTAATGTTCACATACATACAATTTCTACTCAACTGTTTCCATGGTGAATTCAACTGTTGCCAGGGAGGTATAAACAGTGCATGCAGTGATGATGATTGTTCTTTTCTGATATTAAGAAATACTTACAAAATTGCTGGGGGAGGGATTTGTTCCTCACGCACATAAGGAATAGTAAAATACACATTTATAAACACTAAAACATTCTTTATGAATGTTACTATATTCCTACACTGAATTTGTAGCAAGAAATTTATCTCAATTTCTCACTTATTCCAGGTCCTCCCTTTCACCAGGTCTTTTTTTTTTTTTAAGTTTATTTATTTATTTTTTTGAGAGAGAGATAGCATGAGTGGTGGAGGGGCAGAGAGATGGAGGGAGGGAAGGAGGAAGGGAGGGAGACAGAGAGAGAGAAAGAGAGAGAGAGAGACAGACAGACAGACAGACTCTGATGTAGGCTCCACGCTGTCAGTGCACAGCCCAACATGGGGCTGGAACTCACAAAACTGTGAGATCATGACCTGAACTGAAATCAAGAGTCAGATGCTCAACCCACTGGGCCACCCAGATGCCTCTCATTGGGTCTTTTAACTCTAATTTTGCTTGGGGAAAAGGCAAGAAATTTAGAGGACTTGACTCTAAATATGTTGATTCATCAGGTTTGCTCACACTGCAGTTTGGGTCTGCAACTTAGGACAAGAGAGAACATGTGGAACTGTCTCAAACCTCCTTATACAGAGTCAATGTCCTGAAGAATACAGATCAGAGACTGTTGACTAGAAAGATGTTTAATGTCTACCCTTTGAACCACATGGTATATTTAGCTTATAAATAGTTCTGAAGTCCAGACATAAGGTTTACTATATAATTATAAGGAACAATATAAAATTTGCCACTCGATATTTACCCATTGTACAAGAGATTTCCTCAGTCCCAAACCCAGTGTAGACCTTCAAATCATGTGGCTTCCTCCCTGCAGCATATCTTACACATTTATGTTAGTCCAGATAATATTCACAATTCATTTGACAAAAAGCTTGCATTAATTTTGGCTTTGACTCCTTTATTCCTAAAAATGATTGTTTAGATCTTTCCTAATCGCTAAGCCATATGTCCCACACTTACATGAAATGACTTCATTTCACACTTATAGATAAAATTGCAGTCAGCAACATCAAGCCTTGACTTCCCATATCATCTCTTCTTGTACTGATTTCTCCATCCTTCTTACTTTTTACCCCGTTGAATGGGTTTTAGGCAGAGAAATAATCATACTGTGTTTTAGAATTATCATTCTGGGGCTACAATGCAGAAGATGTACTGGAGGGAAATTGAGAAAAGAAGGAGTTTTTCTTCCTAGCTTGGATGATGCCTTTTGCTCTTTTTTCTTTTTCAACACCTGTTGTGGGCACGTGCAGCAAACCCAGTGGCGCTCACTGGCAAGTTTCAACAGCACCTCCTCAGATGAATTCCCACTAAGCCTATGTTCCAGCTGGGCTCCCTGTGAAACTCAGGTGGCCCAGTGGGTGGATTCTTAGCAAGGTCAGCAGTATTCCCAAGTGTGGCTTTCCAGAAAATTCTGCTGGCTTACTAGTGGGTGGCTTGTAATAGAGTTTCATAGGTGTCCAGTGGGCAAAATTCTAGAAAGTTAGGAGCAGCTCTGTGGGTGGTTTCTCAGTGAGGTTCCTAGCATCCCAGAGGAGGGCTTCCCAGTGAGTTTCAGCAATACCCTGGCAGGTGACTGCCTAGCAAGTTTCTTCAGCCCTCATTGGATAGCTTCCTCTTTCCCATTCCTGGCTGGTAGCACCTCAGTAAACTTTTCTATATCCAGTGACCACATGTTCTTCAAAGGGGCCTAAATATCAACTGGTATGTGTGTGTCTTCCAAATTTGTTCCTTCCTTGAGTATTCTTCCCCAGCCCTAAAGGTAGGAGTAACTTGCTACATTTGCTATACCTGAACTTCTACTGTACTCTTTATCATTTAGGAGTTAATACTCTGTTATTAGTTAATAATTCTTCATGTTAAGTATTCTTAAATTACTGTGTGGCTTCTGTCTCCTGACTGGACTCTGAATCATATGCAGGGAAGCCAGTTGGAAAGAGGTCATTAAAGAAATTCAAGCAGAAGTGTAGATAAACTCAATGGAAGTAGGCATGGAGAGAAATTAACAGATGGTGCGAGGAATAATATGTATTTAACTTGATGACTGATTTCTGGTTTGGATAATTGAATAGATTTTGATGACATTCTTAGAACTGAAGAATACAGATCTGGAAAGAAGGAGGAGAGTATAATGAGGTAACTTTACATATATATTATTTAAAGCATCCTTGGATATCCTAGTGAATATGTTAGGTTAAGTTATGATTGTAAAAAATAATTTGGTTTGGATTAAAATTAAGAGAATCTTTGGATTACAATGCTAGTTGGGGTTGGGGAAGAGTCACCTGAAGGAAAATAAACTTTGACTCAAATACCTAAAGAATTTAAAGTGCTGGACCAGCCACTTACCATATAAATAAGAAAGGTTGCATTAGAAGTCTTTATCTATTATACTCTTTGTTATTACTACATGGAAAGATACTCATGTGTGTGGAAACATGGGATGGCAGAGTTCTTTCTAGGCTTAAATGAATATTCCCTTATGATTACAATTACCATACATGACATAGCTGTTCTTCCTGAGGACAACATAGTTAGCTTCGTGTGGACAACTAAGAAGCCAAGTCAATGAGAGAGGGCTCACTGGGCAGAAAGGATTCCAGCTCATTTTGATGCAACTGTTTGTGGTGATGATGATGATGATGATGATGACGACAAATTTTATAAAATGAAACATCTCTGCTGTGTGCTAAACTGGAAAGGGTGTCAGTGCAATAGGAGTAATCAGGGAATATCCCAAACTGGGGTCTCTGTTTGGGGTCCTAATATTTCCCCTTTAGCCTATTGTTATGATGAATGTATTAATTAAATATAAAGAATTCTCGCCCAAAATGAATTCTGAAGTGGAAAGGAAATTATTTTCTTTTAACTGCTGCATTATTTGGATACACATTCCATTAGAGTTCAAATTTATCCATATTTAGGGCATGATCTCAGAATAGTATTTTCTGTTAAGTTGATATTACTGAGATACAAAGCTCAGAGAACTGAAAACAGCTTTCCTGAAGAAAGAGCTACTGATAATAAATCACTGCTTTGCTACCTTTGATATGTAGGCTTCTCCTTTTTTTCTTTAATCCTGAAAGGGATAATTTGAGTTTTAAATATAAGAGGTTAAAAGTGCTTCAGGCTTTTTCAATTAAAAGTTTAAGTTTTCAACTTCCTTGCACTGGAAAAGACTAAATCTCTTGGAATTGGTTGACATGATGTTAAAATGGACTGTGCTATTTCTTTGAAAACCATGTACAATGGCCAGCCTTCATCAAAAGGTGTTTCGGCTAGGGGCAAACTTCTCAGTTCAGTGACCTTATGGATGGTAAAGGACAGTTTTAAAAGCCATTTATGCCTAGTTAACATTATTTTGACACTCTAGTTGATGTGAAAATTTTCTTTTACATTAAGTGGATTTTAAAAAAAAGTAACAGTCAACTTTTCCTGCTGTTTCTATAGTTTCAATTAGTTTCTTTCCCCTCAATTGCTCTATCAGATGGGCTAGATAAGATTTCACTATTTGGGGGATCATTTTAAGCCTCTTTTCCAGCAGTTTGTTATTTTTAAAGCTCCAATGATTCACCATAAAATGCATCTCCATCTGCAGGAAGCAATTCCTAAATTGCCTCACTCAACAAATCCAAAACCGCTCGGCTCACGATAGCACAGAAATAGAACTGGTTTGGAAAGGGATTACCTATTGGGTTCAGAAAACCTTCTTCTGAGACAGGTTATAGCATTGAACAGATCTCTGAATGCCAGAGGCAACTCTACATTTTTTTTAGTAAGAATTATTTGAAGTTTTGTTTCATGGGTTTGAACTGTTTTCTGGTAAAAAAGTTTTATTTCCTGGTAACTAACATCATGAGTTATAGGTTGTTGCAAACTCTCCAATCACTGCAAACTGAATTAAAATTTTCTATGCAACTTAAAATTGTATTTGAATAGACACAAATTTAAATACCTACTTCTTAGAATATATTAAATCATAACCTGAATTCAGTTCTTAATTCATTTCATTTAAAGTTAATCTCTCTCCTTCCCCCTCCATGGTACATACATGCAAATTACTAGACATTATATAATAGAGTTGAATTTTTCACGTTTTATTTACACAAACCTGTAAAATAGGATTTATATCTTGATTTACTTAGTTGTTTTAAATCTAATTAAAATAAAATAGGAACAAAAAACGCAGGTCAAGGGACAAAGAGTTCTTTGCTAGTTTAATCTTTTGTAGGAAGCTATTACTATCCTTGGGACATAGGAAGGTCGATTATCCTATAGGATTTTTAAAGATAGGACACGATTTATTTTAATCCTATATCAGCACTTCTCTGAAACTGATTTAGACTTCCACAGTAGAAAGAAGAGATACACTAGACCTTTTAATTGAAAAATCCTGCAGCTACTTTCAACCTCTGATATAGAAAATCAAATTATCTTATTCTAAAGAAGAACAAAAAAAGAACTTGCTAATCTGGAAGTTATTCAGGAGTCACTTGTTATCAGAAGTATTATTAGCGAAATTCCTTCTGAAAACCTTAGGTATAAAGGTGTATCATAATACATAAAACAGACGATTTAAGGGATTCCTTGTTTTATTATAGAAGGTTCACTCAAGTCTCCAATAAACAGCTTCATACAAATATTTTTCAGAGATACACCATTTGCCAAAAGCAGCGGTGTCACATTGTATTTGGTTTTGCACTCAGTTCCGTGAAGGTGTTCCACAGCCTTCATGAGGGGCAGAGGGCCACTTTGCCATGCCTGAACTGGACCTAGTTGACCTTTATGTTAAATCATTCATTCATTTTCAACAAATATTTATTGGACTTCTCTAGGCCAGGTAGTGCTAGGCCCTGTAACACTGTGGTGAATAAAACAGACACAGTCCTGTTTTGCACTGAATTTACAATCTAAACAGCAAGATAGGAATTGAATGACTGGGTATAAAATTATAAATTACGTTAAGCACTAAGAAAGAATATCACATTGTGGGTGCTATAGGAGAGGATAGCAGGGGGATTCCTTTAGATGCACAGAGGGGACTTTCCAGGGGAATTAATAATTAAACTGAAATACAAAAATAAGGAACTGGGCCAAGTGAAGAGTGCAGACTGTTTCAAACAGGAGCAACATGTATGAAGGCCAGGATGTGAAAGAAATCCTGCCACATCTCAGGACTCAAGAACAGCCATTATGCTTAGAGGTCAGAAAAAGGGAGGGAATTTGAAGTAGGCAGAGACTAGGTCATGCAAAGATGCCTCAGATTTTCTACCAAAATATACTCAAAATTTCAGTTACATATAATAGGGTGGTTTTCTTTATCAGTTGATCAAGGAAAACTGTAAAGAAATCCTTACTATACGTCACACATGGCTTAGTGTCCACCTTTGTTCAGTGGCCTCAGTCAGCCTGTAGTCAGTCACACTACTGTTTAGCTTTTAAAGCAATGGCTTCCTACTATATTTGGAATAAAAATCTAACTTTTTTAAAATGAAGACCCTTAGAGCTGGATGTGATATGGCCCTTGCTTTCCTTTCTGACTCACCGTTTTGACTTAATCACTATGCATAGGCTTCACCTGCCCTTAGTGTAGCATGTCAACTCCCTGGGCTCAACTGACTTCAGATGTGGCTATACGGTACAGTTTCCAGGGAACTCATACTCAACACACTCTACTTTTTACTATGAAGAGAGTATAAATCACTTTTGTCTTAGACCCAGGACTTCTCATAGACCCTTTCTATCCCTATGCAAACATTGTCCGAAAGTGCAGGGTTAATGCCCCATGGGGCAATCTCAAACAATGGTGGTCCGGAGGCTTCTGCCTCTCACCCTGAGGGTGAGCATTTGTTACAGACCTGTAGGCTTTTCAGGAGGTCCCTGCAGAATTGAGCCCTGATCACAGAGAGCTGCGATTTGATAACTTCCCCTTCCACTGACTTTCCCCTTGCTCCTTCTGTCCCCAGTCCCTTACTAACTCTTGGCAATCACTTCCAAAAAACTACCTGTACCTAACTAAGCCTGTGATACAACCACTGTTTTATTGGGGGGGGGGGAATCCCAAGCTCTGATCCCAATATTTCTGTTTTGCAAATCTTCTGCCTTTGCTTTCCATTTAAGCTCTTTGTGCTCTGTCTAGAACCCTCTTCCCCTCTTGTATGATCTTTGCATGGCTGATGCCCTTTCGTCTTTAAGTTTTAGCTGAAATGTTATGTCCTGAAAGGAACCTATCCTTGAAACAAATGTTGTCCCCAGAATGTTCATCTCTATCATCACTCTTTTTTTATTTTTAAAGTTTTTATTTATTTATTTAGAGAGGGGGAAAACATGAGTTAGGGAGGGAGAAAGAAAGAGAGAGAATCCTAATCCTGACAGTGTGGAGCCCAACATGAGGCTCAAACTCATGATATGTGAAATAATGACCTGAGCTAAGTTGGAAGCTTAACCGACTGAGCCACCCAGGTGCTCCCCTATCACTCTTAATAGGTTTACTACAACTGATCACATTTGAAATGTTCCAATTTATTTTCTTATAAATTGATTTGATTACTCATTATAAATTTATAGATTACTACCTAGAATGGAAGCTCCAGGAGAAGAGAATCTTTGGTGTGCTACAGAGACTTGTGTTCCCAGAGCCTAGAACAATGGCTGGTATACAAGTTCCCGAATAAATGTGTGTTGAAGGAAATAACAACAACAAATTCTATGTGTTTTCAGGGTGATGGAACAAAATAGAGAATGTGATGTTTTTTCTCTTAAGAACACACAATCTGAAACAATCTCCTGAAGTGCTCCTACTACTAAAGAGATATATGTAAAGTTTCTTTAAGGTGAATGAAAAGAAGACAAAATTTTCTGGAATTTCTAAATGGAACTTTCTTTTACTGACAACTTTCTACTTATTTTTAGTCTTACTAATAAAATCTCCTGACTAGATAGTGATTAATCAGTGAGAGAAAAAATGGATTGGGAGGGGGCACAAGGAAGCATTCTTGGGTGCTGGATATATATCCTGACCTAGTTTGGTTCCTGGTAAGCAAAAATATGACCAGTTTTGTAAGTATTAAGAATGCAAAGGCTTCTTAATATCAAGTTTGTTTTTTTGATAGTCCATCAAATCCTGATATTTTAAATTTTAGGTGGGTCAATAAAGAATACTTTGCACACATTTTTACATTTAAGTTATCAAATTACTTCATTAACATAGTGAAAGATCAATTTATACTGCAAACATTCCTGGAGAGGATAAGTCTTTCTTCCATAAAAATATTATTTTCTCTAGAAAATAGACCTTTTGTTGGTAAAAAATAGCATATTAAGTTACATTATCAGCTGTTATGAAAATAATATATCTAAAAGTTCTTAGTCTTCGGTCCTGTGAAGAAATACTCTATTGTCTGTGTGGAGCACTTCCATTTTTATTAAATTTGTATTTGTCTGTTCTCTCCATTTGGGTCTCATGCTAAATTACATGGCTAAATTAACACCAATTTAAGTGCAGTTTTTAAATGGAAATCTAATATCTTCCAATATATTAATCACAAATTATATGTTTTACAAATAGCAATTAAGTTTTTTGGTGACACATATATTCCATGAGGCACTGGCAGCGTGGGAGTAACTCAGTAGCATTACTGAGGGAGGACCCAGGTTGCTGGCCAAGTAGGCTGCTTCTTCTGTGGTATGAGTTGCAAAGCTGGAAGTTCTCCCATCCAAGAATATCTGTTCATTGTTCTGTGGCTGCTGCATATAAAACCTATTTTCAGGGCACCATTCTTTTTTTTTAGGTAGGGACTGAAAGATTCTTCTTATATTTTAAGTACTACTTCAATGTCATGTTCTCAATGATACCCATGTGCCAGAACTAATTTGTTTTTTCTTTGACACATTGATGCTACTCACTTGACCATTAGGTATTCAGTAATATTTATTAAGTCCTGACATGAATCATATAGTGGCCTTAAGAATAGACAAATTAGACATGACTATATCTTAGTAAGATTTTAGTTTAGATTAGTAGTTCTTATAATTAGCTTCTCATCAGAATTGGTATGGAAAAATGCAAATTTGTCAAAAATTCAGATTCATAGGCACAGGAAATGGGCTTATATATTTTTAACAAGTTCCTAGATGATTATGATACACATTTCTGGTGACCTGGTTTCCATTCTTCCACAGTATTTCCACTACAAGAACCTGACCCACTTTGCGAGTAAAAAGAGTCTTTATACTGAACAGAGTTTCTTCAACCTATTTTAGATGTAAGCATTGGTCATGATTGTACTGCTTGGAGGGAATACTTTTCTTCCAGTGTGAATGGTGGATAGTGAATGATCTATCAAATATTTGTTGAACACAAGATGAGTGACTGGCAATCTTTTCAAACTGAGCTGTCTTCAGATGAAACATCTCAAGTTTCACATGGCACAGCTTCAAGACTTATAAAAGAACTTAAAAGTTGGCATTTGAGATCCTAGTTTCTAGGGTGAAAAAAAGAAAACTTGATGCTCAATGCTTTTGTATGCCTTCATTGAAAAGTGTCCTAAATAATTAATACACTTTTTATTGACCAAAAGTAAATGCCTTCTTTTTAATGGCATGGGTCACACAAAGGTATTGTTAAACCATTGATTTCAAGGAATACTGAGTTTTGTTTTGATTACATTTTATAAGATTAAGAATTGACTTATTTTATGTTTGTATTTTAAGATATCTTGTTTACATACAAGATCTATTCTCCATTTTTTAAGGTCAGATAATACGAAATCAAACCACAGTTGGAAATGCCATAGTCTGTACAGACTAAGTGCAAAGAGAAAAAAGAATCCATACACATGATTGCACACTGAAACAATGTGATGTATCATTTAGATTGCTGTGTTAAATATTTGGGAGATTCCAGGATTAAATAATGTTATGCAATTTGCAACATAGCACATTTTCAAAATGATACACTTTTAGGAATTTGGTAATGCGGTGATAATGAGATGATGAGGTGTGAAAGAACTTAGTTCCTGCTTTGCATTTTTTTTTTTAGTCCATTATCTTTATTGCTGTCTTATAACACTTCAATCTATATACTGACCTTTTATTCTGACTGCTACCTTAACTGTGCCTATCACACATTTTTGGGAGATGACTATAAATTATGAAAGGTTGAAAGTGCCCCCAAAAGTGTTAAATCAAATGCTATAAAATTGAGTGTTGACATTTTTCAAAAGTGCAAAAAGTGCAAGAGCAAGAGTTTCAGGGTGCTGAATATTACCAGGGAAGGGAGATGTACCTGGGCAAATCAAATATGAGTACAGAGGGTGAGGCACCTTTTATACTTGGAACAAAAGGTTATTTTCTTACTTTTTGCTAATCAAATCTAATTATGCACTTAATTGCTTTATTCTTCTTTAACACTGACACTGGGAGGGCAGGTAGGTCAGGACACTGTCTCATTTATTACAATAAAATGCAAGCTGATGACTAATTGATAGAATAAGGGACTACCAGGGATGCAGCATCACAGGCATAAGGACTAATTAGATATTAATTTAAGCTTCAAATATATAAACACACTACCTTGTTCTAAAGAAATGTTAATATAGTTTTAGGTCTTGATGTTGAGCATGTAGTATAATTAGAATATATATAGACTATTAAGTGGCCCAAACTGAGAGGACCTTAACTAAAAAGCAAATAAAAGGTATTTGTATTGGCCTTTGAAAAATGAACCAGGTGTTGAGCATAAATATTGAAGATATGTTCTATTTAAAATTTAAATAACATCTTTTCCCACTGTCTCGATTTTATTTTTCTTCAGTTCTTAATCAAATTAACTAAAAGTATATCAAGTAATATGAATTGTAGGGGTGCCTGGGTGTCTGAGTCCTTTGAATGACTGACTCTTGACTTTGGCTCAAGTCATGATCCCAGGGTCCTGGGATTGAGCCTGGTGTCCGGCTCTGTGCTGCACATGGAGCCCGCTTAAGATGCTCTCTCTCTGTCCTTCTGCCCCCCCCCCCCCCCCGTCCCCGCTCATGCGTGCTGTCTCTCTAAAATAAAAAAATAAAAAAATGATTTATATTGTATTAATTACTGTATGATAGAAGAAAAAATGGAGGCATAACTGTTGAATCAGCATTTTGGATTTTAGGAGATTAAAAATAAATAATTTAATTTGACATCAGTTTTATTCTAGAGATAAAGGAACTGAGAACCACAAAGTCATCACAGCTAGTTAGCAGTAGAACTGGTTTAGTTCTCAGAAACTAAATCCCTAGTGAATAAAAGCAGTAACTTCAGGACTAATCTGTCTCAGACATTCTAGGAATGTACATAGTCTCTGGATGATTTAAGACTAATGCTGGCTTTTAGTCATTCTGATCTGAATCTTATAATGTTCTCAGTCTACCTGGCATCTTTCAGGTGCCCTACCAACGAACTCATCCCTTATAAAGTCAAGTTTCTTCTGCTTGTCCTTACAGACTTCTAAACCTCATATTCTTCTACCATAAACCCAAATACTTATTTCTTCCTTCAGTGCCTTCAGTGACATATTGAACCATGTGGAATTCCTACACTTCCATGCCTTTTTACTGAGCTCTTCCCTCTGCTTAGCACATCCTTTCCCCAAATTTTCCTCTTTACCTGGGAAATTCTTATTTAATCTTTCAAAAATGATATCAGATTTTTTTTTCAGAATGCTTTCCACAAATTTGACAGGCCCTCTGATGAGAAAGGCAAGCTCTTGCATGCAATCTTGTAACCCCCATGGGGCTGCTTAAGAATGGCCTTGGGCCTGGAACCCTTCCTTACCCAGAGCTAAAGAGCCTATACAGCCTGTACTGGGTATATCGTCTTGTGTGATATTCCTGTTTCAAGTTCAATGAGTGTTCTTTCATTATGTTTAAGTGCATATGTAAGGGACCCTGGGCAAGCTCCAGTCTTCAGTATTTTAGGCTCCACAAGGGGAGGAATTGGGGGACCATGTTCTGTAGTGCAGGAGGGGTTCCTGTAGGTCAACTGCCCTGTGTTGGCTACTGGGGTGGAAGGAGAGGTACTTGCTGGCTGCAAGAGATGGATGCAACTACTGGAGCTGATCTTGCTGTATTTCTACATAGATAAGTAAAGAAAAAGTAAGTAAAGAATTGTTCCCTCCAATGCTTAACTCTTGATTGTCGCTTGGTGACTCTGATACCAAGATGCAATAGGTAGAAGTGTTTGGAATCTTCCCTGGACCTGGCAACCAGTGCACTATGTTTTGCTCCCCTGGGATTGATACTCGGTGCATGGTATTTTGCTCTATACCTTCCATGAACTTGGGATAAATGCTTCTCTCTATTACTCCAAAGCACTTGGTAAGTATTTTTTTTTATTATCATTTACCATATTAGTGGGCTATGTTTCTGTCTGTCCAACTATACTATAAGTTACTTGAAAATCAGTACACTGGACTGAAATAGGCATCCTCAATAATTTCTTAAACTGTTCTCCTAATTTTCATGACTCCAAACATTTCCTACTTCATTACAAAACCCAAATCTATATGTCCATTCTGGATCTTTTTTTTTTCTTGTAAGTACCAAGGTTTTCTTACCAGTATACCTTCCAAGCAGTTCTCCTCTCATGATATGTGTCATAATGCACAGGATCATTTTTTTTAATAGGTTGGGACGCTCAATGTCAATTATTATTTAAATCATTTTGTACCTAATTCTTATGTGCTAAATACATGCCTAATCTTGGAAGACTATGTCTTGGATTATCTGTGTACAAGCATTCTTATAAGAGAAAGGCAGACAGAGGGATTACTCAGACAGAAGAGAAGAAGGCAGTGTGATCATGGAAGGAGAGATTGGAGAGGTGTAGACAAAAGCCAAGGAATGTTGCAACCACTAGAAGCTGAAAGAGGCAAGAAAGAGATTCTCCCCCATAGCTTTCAGAGGGAGCATGACTATGAGCTATTCTTGAAATCAGCCCAGTGAGACCAATTTTGGATTTCTAGTCTCCAGAACTGTGAGAGAATAAATTCCTGGTGTCTTAAGTCACACAGTTCATGATAATTTGTTATAGTCACCACAGAAACTCATTACAAGGTCCTACAATGTTTCTGCATTGGGTCATATGGTGTAGGTAAAAACAAATAGGACACTGACCTTGACATTGAAAAGTGGGAGTAGGGTTTTATGATAGGTCAGTTGTGGCATGAAGGGCTATGTAAGGTAAGCTGCTTTTGTTTTCCAGTGACCAATAAGCAGTTAGCAGAGGCTTTAAAGGAGGAGAACAGGAGCATCATTTTTGTTTCTAAGCGAAATGGGGAATATGGAATTGAGGATACTTAATGACACGGTTGGTCTGATAAGAGTCTGATAAAGGTTTAAACCATGGCAGTGGCCACAGCACCAGGGAGGAGAATTTTTAATTTAAGAGACTTTTCTGAAGTGGAACTGAATAACTACATCATTTTTGAGTCACGTTACCCTTCTGGGCTCAACATCTTGTCACTAATAATTCTTTCTGTTAGATTTCTGGCCTTTGCTAAAATACATTTTTCGAATTATAGTAGTTCTTCTGAAAAATGATTGGAGTATTATTTGAAAATGTTTTTATTAGAGATAATATTCTTTTTAAAATGTGATTTTAGAACAGTCTTTCCCCATATTCTTGATACTGTTTTTTCTTTCTTTTTTTTTAGTGGGAACCTATGGAAAATGAATCAACACAGAAATTTATACCATCTACAACTTCCATCAAGATTACTAACACCATGATTCAATTTTAGGTGATCTTAAATATCACTTGAATTATGAATCAAATTACTGTAAATGGATATAACTATCTTTTCAAATGTTAAATACCAGAAAAATATATAAGATTAAATAAATAGCATTCTAACTATGTATTGATGGTATCATTTTGCTAATAATCAAATAGACAAGTCAAATTAGGAAGTGATGAGTTTTTAATACATCACTCTGAAGAATAAATGCAATTATTATTTAAATGAAGTGAATAAACATGGAGTTAGTGCCAGGCTGCTCTAAACTAGTAATAATTACTTTATAAAAGGTTAATAAATGTCAAGTAAAAGTGGCTATGACCTGCTAAAGGTTAAGCTGAAAACAGCTAAAATGAAAAAAAGAAAGTGCTGATTATTACATTTATTGACTGACTCTGACACTCAGAGAATAGACAATTCTAGAATGATTGATAATTAAATTTCAAACAAGCATCTTTAATCTCTAAACATGAAGATAATTTAAGGGTTCTACCAGACTCATGCTGCTTACTACTGTACTTCCCTTTCCTCGTCTTTCTAAGGATCAGCAAAATCAGTGGCTAGTTTTATTTCTAAGTATGTTCATAACACATGTTGAGTTAGTGGAGAAGATGTTCAAAAATACATCTCCATAGCACAGGGCGGTTGGGACCCCAAATGTTGCACTCTTCCCCCAAATTCAACAGAGGTTCTGAATGACAGTGGGAGGGACGCTTAACACTCAGATGGGGATATAAGTACCCCATGATATGATACTGCCTTCTTCCCTTGATTGCTCTCTCACCACTCCCTCAAAATCATATGTTCCAGCTACTAAACTACTTGTAGTTCCCTCAAATACTCTATGCTTTTGCCTATACCCTAAATCCCTTGTCCCTTCTTCACATGCTAGCCTAATTCGTACTTGTCTTTCAGCAACTATTCATGTCATCTCTTTTGGGAAGCACTCCCTGATCCCTCTAGGTGGGATCTCTCTTTCATGGCATTGACTATAGTACACTTACATTTTAGGTTTACTCATTCTTCTTCCTTGCTCAGTTGTAAGGTGCTTTAGGACACAGAGGCTAGTTCTTTTGTTCTATATATCCAGTATTCAATGAAGTGTTCGGGCTACAAGAGTTGATCAATGAATGCCTGGTGAATAAATATGTGGATTTTTAAAAAATAGACAAAATTTGGTGACTGAGGCCTAGAGGGGGTAGACTTTTAGTCAATTTAAGCTGAGACTTAAATTTTTTAGAGCATGGTGACAGAAGTATGTTTTCCAGAGAGAAGGAAAGCACCCATTTATTTACCTATTTTCACTAGGCATTAGCTCTTTTTTTCCTCCTTAGTGCCATCATCAGAAAATAATCAGAGTAGTTAGATAGTTTGCTTTGCACCTTCCTTTGAAATCAAATTTGTTTAGATTTTTTTCTGTTACCTTCTTCTAGTATGGCTATTTTAAAAGTTATAATGTTTTTAATGACACTGAATGGACTGCAGGGGTCATTCATGTTTCTTTTTACTTATTTTTTCTTAGCACAGAAGAACATTAACAAAGACATCAGTCTTCTTTAGATGCAAATGTTTAGTATATTAAAATATGTATATATTTTGTTGGTGCTCTGCTGTGGAATGCACTTGCATTGTAATAAGCTTTATTATCTATCAGAAAATATATGTAATGGAAGGTGGTCCTTGAGAAATCAAATTATACTTAATTGAACTTTATAGCCAACAAGAAAAGTCTGTACAGCACGTGGCTTTCTCATATGTTCAGGTCTCAAATAGATCCTAAGGGTTGAGGCTGTGCACATGTACACAGAGACCAGAGAGGTCCCAAGTCACCCACCTATCCTTGGCTGACAGAACCTGCATGCAGGTGCAGAGATTATGTGAGAAAACCTGGTGGAGAGTTAAAAGCCTGCAAAGAATCGAAAATGATGTAAAGGTTTAATATTTTCTCCAGCTCACACACAGATCCATCAGCAGAAAATGGAAGCCTTATTAGCATGAGGTGTTGAACAAACTCATAATGCCAAGCTATACAAATACATGGATGATCTCTAGGAAGGCAATCTTAAAAATAAAAACAAGGAAAATAATAATTGACTAGCAGTATCAGTGGCTGCACATTTTGGTGAAGACATACGTCATAAATTTATTCTAAGCAAGTTTACTAGACAAAAAACAAAACAACATATCTCAGGAGGAAAACAGAATCGAGAGTTGCTACAATATATTATTTAAAAGGTGAATGTTTAAAAAGAAAAGGAAAGAAAACTATGAGACATGCAAAGAAATAAGAAAGTGTGATGTAGGGGCACCTGGGTGGCTCAGTTGGTTAAGTGTCTGATTCAATTTCAGCTCAGGTCATGATCTCCTGGTTCTGAGATCAAGCCCTGAGTTAGGCTCTGCACTGAACGTGGAGATTGCTTGGGATTCTCCCTCTCTCTATGCTTGCCCTACCCTGGCCCCCACTCCAGCTCCTGCTCTCTCTAAAAATAAATAAATAAATAAACATTAAAAAAGTGTGACAAGTATTTAGGGGAAAAAGCAGTGAATAGAAAGAAGCTTTCTGAGTATCCTCAGATGTTGGATTTAGTGCACAAAGATTTAAAAGCAGTTCTTATAAATATATTTAAAGAACTAAAGGAAACTGTATTTAAGAATTAAGGGGAACTGGATGACAATCATTCAGTGAATAGAAAGCCAAATAAAGAGATGAAAATGACTGAAAAATAGAGAACCATGGGAGCCTGGGTGCCTCAGTTGGCTGAGCATCCAACTTCACAGCTCAGGCCATGTGGTCATGCTTGGTAAGTTCAAGCCCTGTATTGGGCTCTGTGCAATAACACAAAGCCTGCATCAGACTCTCTGTCTCCCCCTCTCTCTGCCCCTTTCCTGCTCTCTCTATCTTTCTTTCTTTCTCTCTCAAATTAAATAAATATTAAAAAAGTAGAGAACTAAATGGAAAATCTATAATTGAAAAGTACAATGACTGAAATGAAAAATTTACTAGAAGAGCTCAACAGAAAACTGGAGATGCTAGAATAAAGAAGCAGTAAGCTTAAAGATAAATAGAAATTTTCCAAGCAGAAAAACAGGGAAACACAACTGAAGTGAAATAAACAGTCTCAGAGATATGTGGGACAACATAAGTTATACAGACATATATGTAAGGAGTCCTAAAAGGATAACAAATAGAGGAAGGGGCATAATAATATTCAAAAAAATGGCTAAAAGCTTCCCAAATTTTATTAAAAGCATTAATTTATAAATCCAAGAAGCACAGTGACTGTAAGTAGGATAAAGAAGGATAAACACCAAATTATTCACATCTAGACACATAATGGTCAAACTTTTGAAAGCCAAAGCCAAAGAGAAAACCTGGAAAGTAGCAAGAAAAAAAAACAACTCATAAGATACAGGGAAAAAAACAGTACGATAGCTGAGTCTTATCAGAGACAATGCAGGTCAGAAGGCACTGGGCTAAGAAATTCACATTGCTGAAAATAACTGCCAACCAAGAATTTTCCTGAAATGAATTTAAATGGTACACTAAAAAACATTTATTTACCATAAAAGAAGGCATTAAATGAGAAATACAGGAGCGGCTCATCTCCTCAAAGAAAAGGGGGGTAAGAGTAAATGGACAAAGATGCACATTGCTTGGGGAGGTCTGGTAGCAGAAATATGTGTGATTGCTTCTATTGGGGTAATAAGCTAAATGTGAAATAGGGAAGAGGTACTAGATATTTGAGGAGAAAGAAGTGTGAAATGTCATCTAGGGAAAGAGAAGATTACCTAGAGTTGATGAATGTGGTAGGGTTTTGGAGTTGCACTAAGGATCTAATGTTAGAAGTCAGCGATCATGTATTTAAAGTTTAACCAGTTATCATGGTCCTATGTCTTTCTCCAGTCAAGGTCATATGCACACGTATAGATATAGAGGAGGGGAAAGAAAGGAAGGACATTTAAGTTACATGAAGGAAGTAAGTATACTGATTAAGGATGGAATCTGAGCTGGATAAAGAAGAAAATGTGGGCATGTTGGGGTATATTTTTAAAAAATTGTTTTAATGTTTTATTTTTGATACAGAGAGAGACAGAGCATGAGAGGGGGAGGGGCAGAGAGAGAAGGAGACACAGAACCAAAATCAGGCTCCAGACTCTGAGCTAGCTGTCAGCACAGAGCCTGATGCGGGGCTTGAACCCACTAACGTGAGATCCGACCTGAGCCAAAGCTGGAGGCTTAACCAACTGAGCCACCCAGGCGCCCCACATGTTGTGGTACTAAGGTCACTGGACTGAGAAGTCAGGGTGCTGGGGAAACAACGACATGAGCAAAACTAAGAGGTTGAAAACAGTACGGAATAAGTAACGTACAGAGCTAAATCTTCCTGATGTGATAGATAGGTCAGGAAATATGTGAAACTGAAATTAGGTTGGGAACATAAACCCAGTTAACACTTAGATACTTTCTTAACTTTGTTGACTCTCTGATTTATCTAATAACACGTGGTGGTAATAAAGTTGGCGCTAAGCATTCCAGGTGGAAGTCTGCCATAGTCAATAGCAAGCTAAGCTCAATCATGGAAGCCACCATGCTGAGAAGGTGAACTCCAACTTCTCCCAGCCTATATATAAGTCCTTTTCTTCCTTTCCATGGCCCACAAGGTCCTGAATCACCACGTTTCCTATGATTCTCTTTTGGCTCTCAGCTCCAGCCCATTGGTCTCCCAAGTGTTCATCATACAACCAGACAGGCTGTGATTCTCCCCAATACTCCTCAACTCCTTTAAGTCTTGTACAAGTAACATCCTTTCAGTCTCCTCCATCTTCTTGGGTCTAATCCTACCCTATGTATGTATGTATGTATGTATTTTGAGAGAGAGAGAGAGAGACTGCAAGTAGGGGACGATCAGAGAAAAGGAAAGACAGAATCCCAAGCAGGCTCCACACCATCAGCGCTGAGCCTAATGTGGGGCTGAACTCACGAACCATGACCATGATCTGAGCAGAGATCAAGAGTCAGATGCTAACTGACTGTGCTACCCAGGCACCCCATAATCCTACCCTATTTAAAACCAAATTCTCTCCCCTTGCCATCCTGCCCCTTCAAAGCACTCCTCATTCTCTTTACCCGCTTCTTTATTTTTCCTGTTATAACTTTCTAATACTCTCAATAATCTATTGACTTATATGTTTATTGTCTCTTTTCAGCACTAGAATGCAAGCTCAGTGAAGGCAGGGATGTTTGTCTCTTTTGTTCTTCACCTAGAACAGTACTCTGGACCCCAGCCATCTTTGGTAAATATTGATGGTATGCAAGAGCCACCAACTGGGAGAGACTAGGCACTGTGCATGAGCATAGCCCCTAATTTATCTCACTCACTGATCATGTGAGAAGGGCACAAAAAGAATACAGAATCTCACATATTCTGGAAAGGTGAGATGATACAACAATTTTTATATATAACCAAAATTTCATTCTTTTTTCATATACAACTCCATCCTTTCACTGTCCTGCGCCCTCCCCCCCCCCCAATTTATGCCAAGGTGAAAGGTAAGTATCATTCTACTCTTGTTATGTTTATTTTTTGTGGCCTTTCTTGTACAATGGCATTAATATATGGAAGAGTGTTACATGCAGTTGTGGTAGCTGGGAGAGGTCCTGAAAGGTCTCCGCCTGACAGGGTTCTGTGTCTTAAAAGAGTTTTCACTTCACAGTCTTGGGAATATAAACACGGTGTCACCTCCTCTTCCTTATCTTTTCCATTTTCTCTGAATGACTTCTTGACATTCTCTGAATGACTATTTCCCGTAACTCAGCCTGATATATTTATTTTCCATATTTTTCATAGTAATCATAATAGAATCTCCTTTGGACTTAAAGGTTTTCTACCTTCACATTCTACTAACTCTTGCTACACGTAGCAACTGACTATCCGGCAATGGAGTCCATGCCAACTAATTCTAAGACCAGCAATTTTAATGTTTGGTTCAAAATGGCTAGAAATATGCATATCCAGCTTAGAAGAGGTGTGTCAGACATTGGGCTCTTCATTTTACTCAGAAAAAAGATGTCTTTCAAAACTGGTCAAATGGTATGGAACATGGTAACCTTCTAAAATGACATCCTGGGGTGTTGGCAAGTATGGACTGAACTGGGGAGCTGACTGAACAGTCAGGCCAGAAAATGTGAATCTCTCTTCTGTAGTTTTTGTGGAAGGAACGGAGAAGTATCTGCTCTGAAGCTCTGAAGCTTAAGCTTCAGGTCCCC
This sequence comes from Suricata suricatta, assembly GCF_006229205.1. Lineage (NCBI taxonomy): Eukaryota > Metazoa > Chordata > Mammalia > Carnivora > Herpestidae > Suricata > Suricata suricatta. Next base: position 55,544,507 of record NC_043706.1, read on the forward strand.
ATGGCTGTATAGGCTCCTTCTAGAGAAGCCACAGGTATTTTGTGTTTGTAATTCTCACTTATTTTCCTTAGAAGCCTTCCCAAACTATAAACGCTTCAGGCTCTACAAAATGTAGATTTACCCCTGGAGGGAAAACGTAGGTTGATTACTGGAAAGAAACAATTTTATATGGGTCGAATCAAACAAACTGGAAAGGCTTCTTTTGCATATGTGGTAAAAGACACATCTCATAAAATCTGTCATTTTAACTTTAAAGTGTACATTGCAAGGGCATTTGGTATATTAACAGTGTTGTGAGACCATCACCACTGTCTGATTCTAGAACATTTTTATCACCCCAAAAGGAAACAGCATACTCATTAAGCAGTCACTCCCCACTCCCCATTGTCTCTTGCCCTTGGCATCCACTAATCTCCTCCCTATTTCAAAGGAATTGCCTAGTGTGGATAGTTCATAAAAATGGAATCTTACAATATGTGGAAATTTTGTGTCTGTGTCTGACTTCTTTCACTTAGCACAATGTCTTCAAGTTTTATTCATGTTGTAGCATGTATCAGCATTTCTTTTCTTTTCATGTGGAAAGGCCTTTTAAATAAGAGATAGTTTTAGAAAAGACATAGCCAATTGAATAAGAGAATTCCAAGTAAAATTTGAAAGAATGACTCAGATACTATGGGCAGAACTTTTCATGGTATTATATTGCATTCAATTCTCTAAGCCAGTGAACTAGAATTTACCCATCTTTTCTAGTCTTTATACCGATTTCAATCAAATGATCTTGACTAACTCCCAAGCCCTTTTTTGAGTCATACACATTTTGCTCAGAAGTAATCTTTGTGCTGGTTGCCTATTGTTCTCCTGCCCGCTTTGCCTGAGCCCCAGTCACTGCCTTTCTCTTCCGGGTCAGCATGCAAATTGCCCACGGAGGTTCCAGGGGCGGGGAAATGCTATTTCACCTTGATTTTAGTGAGTCCATTTGAAAATAACATGTTCTTTGGTAAATTCCAGAAGCTCATTTGAATATCTGCTTTCATACTTAAAAAGCTCGGGATGATAAGCTTTCACAACAGGTGAAAAATAACTGCTGGGTTCACTAATGTTATTGCTATGCTGTCAATCTCCAATTTGCTATAAAGTATTTTGAGTAAGAGAGATTCTATATAAACAAAGTTATATCCAATTTTTCCTGTTATGAAGAGTAATTACTCTGCATAGCTATAAAATACTATGCAGTTTTCAGTAATTTAATTTAGCGTTTTGTGGACTCTATTTTTAGTCTACTGTACTGCAAAGGTTGGAAGGTCCTTTATGCTTCATCTGAGGTGCCAGACACAAAATACTAAACTTCCTATGCAAATAACGCCTGCAAAAGACGTCTGCTGCATTTCTAGTAGGACAGACAGCCTGTCAGCTCTTGGTTTGATGTTCTTCACTTTGCTGCTTATCTCTTGCCCACAACTATGTCCATTCTCAGTGACAGGTTAGTAAAATCTTCATGTTTATTCAAACCACAAAGTCTCTAAAAACATATCCTTTAGACTTTGGATACAAATCGGGGACTATTTTAGTCTTCCCAGAACCTTAGTCTTTTTATTTGAACCTTACTGAATGCTTCTGAAAAGCTTTCAGTTCTAATGTTATATTTTAAATTATTTAATTTTATGACATTTCACTATACCTAGCTTTGAAAGTCTTCTGTCTTGCTTGGGTAGCAGAGGTATGATAATGAAATCAGCCTTCAACTGCTAGTTCATGGATTCCCAGCAGGGTAATAGTGTTTCCAAGTAGTGAAAGTGATTTCTCAGGGGCAGCAAGAAATCTGACTCTTTTTATGTATAAATCATAGATCTGCATATACTACATATATATATATATATATATACACAGTATACTCCTGATATTATAATTTCACGGATAGGGCAATTAGGAAAAAAATGTCTTAAAAAAGTACTTTTAGGGGGACAATAATGAAAACTATGGACTAAGAAACACTGGTCCAGCTCTTTCAAGTTCAAATGTGTGTTGATATTCACTGCTCCATTTAACAGGAAAGCCAAGGTCACATAGTATGTACATGGCAGATCCATGCCTGGAGCCTCGGGTTCTCTCTTCACATCTGTGCTCTTCTGTGGTGCAGTGACTTGGACTGGGTCTTGCTGGGTTCTTGCAAGGAAGAAGTACCTTCCTTGCTACCTTTCCTTTTAGGGTTGTTTCATGCATTAATATAATGTTTGAGCCTCAAACTTGAGGAATTTATTCATTGTTTCCCTTTTGTGTTCAGTAAGTATAAAACCTATACTTCTCCCTTCTCCTTTTAAAAATGAGACACACAGTGTAGATGTGTAGATCACTTTGGATCTAGAGAGTCAAGGATTCCTAAAAGATTTGAGCTATCAACTTTTGTCTGCTTTTCATCTTTCTTACCCTTAAGGTCTACTAAGTCAATTCCTGATTTTAGAATATGATTCTAAGAACCCACAGGTACCATTCCTTCTCTGTATTTATCTTTACAATGCTCTGAATACTTCTAAGCATCTCCTCTTAAATAACTTAGATATGTTAGTACCAGAACATTCATTTAAAAAAATCATTATTTGCAACCTAAATGGCAGTAGCAACAGTGTTGGGCTCACTCCTCAACTTAGGGCAGAAAAGGGAGCAGGAAAAGATATTCCTTGGAGTTAAAGAACCCTTCTATTTTATATAATTTGCTAGCAAACAAGAGTGTTTTAGGGGATTGGTGGGATCACTGAAGGCCATTTCTTTTCTTTTTTTCTTTTTGAAGAGGTAAGAGAATATAAGAGGTGAATATCCAATTATTGACTGTGACTACAGTGTAAAATATGAGGTGGAACATGGAGGGAATGAAGCTGAAAATGTCTTCGTGATCAGATCATGAAGAGATGCATATAGGGAGATGAGAAATATGCGTTTTAGTTATAGGTGAGTGGTTCTTAAAATATCCTGTGTAGCCTTCTGGTTTCTGTGGAAGTCCTTTAGATAACACCACAGGGGGCAAGTAGGAGTAGCCAAGTGGATGTGACTAACTCATTTTGGCAGAGGAGTTTAGCTGGTGCCTGTTTTTTCCATCTATTTATCTATGTATCTTCATGTGTGTCTGTCTATCTATCAATCATCTATCTATCTGTCTATCTATCTATCTATCTATCTATAACTGAGAAGAATATCTTTGAAGAGGAAATATACTACCATATATATCCCAGGGGATCATGTGTCTAATATCAGCAGGAAACTGGATATAACAGTACCCTAGTTCTAATGGTATGCTGGAATTGGCTCATACCAACTTGCCAGAGCCAACTGTTAAATCTCAGGAATTTTGGGAGCTGGTTGACATCAGGTTGGCAGCTTAAAATTGATATGAATCTTCAATTCATGCTTGGGGTATTAAACCAGAGAAATCAGCAAATGCTACACATCAGACTCTGCAGCTCCCTCCCCTCATCCCTGCAAAGGGCTGGTTTTTGAATGTTTACTAGCACACCACTGCTCTGAAACTTCAGTTCACATGAGAATTATCTGGGGAGATGTAAAAATTCTAGTGCCTGGGGACCAACTCCAGAAACTTAAATTAAACTGGTAGAGGGTGTCATATGGGCATCAGGACTATTAAAATATCCCCAGAAAGAACCCCAGGGAATACCACTGTTAAAGATGTGGATCGAAGAGGAGGAGGGCGTTACAGAGACTGAGAAATGGGCAACATAGAAGCAAAGACTGCTTACAGAAATCAACAAGGTCTGAGTTTCCGGTTCCATAAGGTAGAATTAGACAATGGCAAAAATAGTTTGCGCCCTATAAAAACTTTTTACTGTTTAAGAACTTCTCAAATAGATTAGGCTACTTTGAGGGGAAACCTGGAAGCTGGGTGACTAAATGTCAGTGCTGTTGTTAAGAGCCACCTTTATTGAAGGGGAGATGGGACTGATAAAGAAGCTTTAGATGAGAAGGATGCAAACATTTAATGACTATCTAATCAGGTGTATGAGATTCTGATTTAATTTATGATAAAATTCTACGCACAAAATGATCCTACAAAGCAAAGTAATGGAAAAAGAATAACTATTCAGACTTCAAGGATTGAATGCTCTAGCTTCTTATTACATAGTTCTGCCCAAATGAACACCAGTAAAGCCTTTTTCTTTAGTTCAATGTAGTAACACTTGTTTTTATATAGCTTCTGTGTCTTATGGTCAGTTTTACTATCATTGTACTTTGTTTTTAATTGTGCTTATCATAGAGAAGTAGTTTCACCTCAATATCAGGACTCAAACTCTCTTAAGGTATATTGGTATTTTAGATGGTTATGAATGGTAATTATTTTAAAGTTTATCAGGGATAATGTCTATTTCAAATGTGTTCCTCTTTCAATATACTTCCTAGAACAAAAAATGAGATAGTTAAAATACTTTTATGCTTAGGATCTTTAAAAAAGAAACTTCCTGTTACTATTTTTCTACATTTGTTTCATTTATTCATTTAAAGTTATGGCAAAGTTATTTTAGAGTTCAGTTGTACATTACTCAGCATTAACTGAAGTGAAAAAATAAACCAAAGCTATTTCTTAGCATGATTTCTACTTAAGACAGGTTACTTGATTCGGGCTTCCCAAAATAATATGCTAAGGCAGTGAGACAGGAATGCAAACACATTTAATTTAAACTTGACTTATCCACAGATTATGATATTGCTTAGCAAAGCAAAAATTCTGAAATCTAGGTTGAAGTCATTGGTTTTTTTTTTTTAAACCCTAATGTAAATGCATCTGCACACATTTCAATTGAAGTCACTTTCCCCACAAATCAGCTTTATCAGCTCCATTAGCAGTTGAAGCCGATAAAAATCTGAAGCTGGCTTCCTGCTGCTTAGTCTAAGTGTCAGAAATAATATATTCTGTGTTACAAATGTCCCAGAGGTATAACATGTCTGCTACTTAACTGCTATAACTTATTCTCCAGAATAAACATCTGCCCTTATGTTCATTAAAAATTGTTTTTAAAAATAGGAAATTGAGTAAAAGCAAACTAATAAGTGAACAGCCTGATGGAGGCAAACTGCCAAGAACAGACTCATTCTGTATTCAGAACTCCCACTGACATCAGACTTGGCTTGGATTTTATTCATATTATTTTCAATTAATCTATTTGTTTATTTGGCCTTTTATTCCATAATTGATAAGCCTTGAGTGACTAAACATTATCATAATTTTGGACAGTATGAGCCTAAGTTATTCCTTGCTAGCTATGATGATTACTTTTTCTTTCTTCATCTAAAGATACAGCCTGGCAAAGATTCAAATTTTTTACGTTAAATAAAAATATTATTTTTTCTTCAAAAATTTTTTTATTATTCATTGTACTAATTAGAGATACCATGGGATTTCTATAACTCCAGACTTGGAGATAGGTAACAGTGCTGCTTAGAAAAACACAAACTAAATACTGTGCTTGGCTAACTATGTTCTTCCTTATTTATCAAATTAGCAAGTATTTATTGAGCATCTCCTATGTGCTGGGTGGATGCAAAGATGAATAAAACATACACATTGCCATTAAGAAGCTAGCAGTTTCATGGAGAAGGTAGATGTAAGTGAGTAATTATGACCAGCACAATCATAAAGATATTCAGAAAGCTGAAGATTGACTGATTGACTTATTGGTTGATTGCCTGTACTCTTCATATCGGTTCAAGAAGCCCTAGGGTATGGTGTGGCTCCTAGGAGTTGGACAGTTTTAGAGATGAAGGGAGGGAGGAAAATGGAGGGAGACAGAGGAGCAAGAACACCAGAAACAGCTTTGTTCTTTTCTGTCTCTTATCACTTTCACCTATACTTCAAGACCTTAACATTGAAGCATTCTTTTTGTGCTAAGTCTCTCCATGTTGTCAGAATTTTTAACTGGTGAGTCTCATGTCATCATTTAGTACTCAAGATTCTAGGTCAGGGCTGTCCGATAAAAATATAATCTGAGCCACATAGTTAACTTAAAAATGAATCTACATTATAAAACATAAAAAGAAACTGGTGAAATTACTTTTAAGAATAGATTCTGTTTTAATTCAACATATCCAGAACATATCACTTCCAAATGTAGTCAATATAGAAAAGTTGTTTCTAAGATACTTTACTTGAAAAAATCCAGTATGTGTTTTACACTATACCACAGCTTGATTCAGATTAGCCACATTTCAAGTGCCCGGTAGCCGCGTGAGGTTAGTGGCTATTGTGTTAGAGATCACAGTTCTAGACATTTAACTCTTTAGGGTTCTCCTTTATCTACTTAATCCTGTGTGTGTATAAGAATCTTGACGATTTATCAGACAGCTTTTCTCAGGCTGAACGAAGGAAAGTGATTTTTTATATCCCCTCAAGGGAACCAGAAAGTAACTCTGTGGGAGTTATGTAGATGGCTCAGTTGTTTTAGCTCTACATTCTTGCAAAACTAGAGAGTTTTCATATTTCTTTCTCCAAACCGTGAGACTTGGATGAGAGGAAGAAAACTGACATGTCATTTTATAGATATTTATATATAAATATTTATATATATCTAAAATGCTCTATTTATCATCTATCTATCTCTTTACTAAGATATACTTCTATACAACAAAATTCACTCATCTAAGGTATACAATTCAGTGGTTTTCAGTATATTCTCAGAGCTGCACAAGCATCACAACAGTCCAAGTTTAGCACATTTTCATTACCTCAGTTAGTAATTCCATGCCACTTTAGTACTGTCAATTCTCTCCCCAAACCCCAGCCCTAGGCAACCAGTAACCTATTTTCTGTATAGATTTGTTAATTTTGGCATTATGCATAATAATGTTATGAATATTCATATGTAAGTTTTTCTGTGAACATAACATTTTCATTCTTTTGGATATAAACCTCTTAGTAGAAACTGTTCTCCAAAGTAGCTGCACCATTTTACTCTCCTCCCAGCAACCCTCCAGAAGGCTGTGCGCCCTCTGCATTGTCTGTGTTTTTGATTACAGCCATTCTAGTGGGTGTGAAGTGGTATCTCATTGTGATTTTGGTCTGCATGTCCTTAATGCTAATGATGTTTAACATTTTTCATGTGATTATTGTTCATTTTTGTATCATCTTTGGAGATGTCAGTTCAAATACTTTGCCCATTTTTAATTGGGCTATTCGTCTTTTTATTGCTGAATTGTTAAGTTCTTTATATATTTTGCATACACATTTCTTATCAGATACATGACTTTTACATATTTTCTCCTATCGGTTACTTTTTCACATTCTTGATGGTGTCCTCTGAGGAACAAAAGTTCTCAATTTTGATAAAAATTGGTACTTTTGCTTTAGTAGCACACATCATATTTTCAACACCTTTGTGAACAAAATTAGACATTGCCTCTGTTCACATGGAGTTGATGGAAAAGAGCAGCAATTAAATAAGCAGTGACAACAAAACAAGCAGGACAGCATTCAGCGTTGTGGATTCACCCTGCAAGAATATTTAATATCAGCTCCTGGGGTGAGAGCCCAGAGAAGTTTTCAGAGGTAACAATTTAGAAACCAAAAGGTCAAGAAGTATTACTCAGCAGTGAGGGGAAGAAAGAATCCAGCCATTTTGACTGTTCCTGGATGTAATTTTAAAAATCTTTGTGATAAAATTCTTAATTTCTGATACAAGGCAGTGTCACATAGTGTGTGTGTGTGTGTGTGTGTGTGTGTGTGTGTGTGTGTTTAGAGAGCACACTGTAGATCTGAGGTCATCTTTCTGTAAGTCAGTTATTGGTCTGGCTGAGCACAGAAGTGCTGGTTGATAGAATGGTAGATAGAGTCATATACGGACAAACATCTATGATCAGCTTGCACTGTTGTTAAGTCCTTAATATTTAGTCCAAAGCCAACTGCAAACAACCTCTATATTTAGAAAATTACATTGTATTCAGGAATCTTTCTAAAGCTTGGGGTTTCCCTCCATTCATAACAAACAAGGTAAGAAATAACAATTTCACCTTTAGCTTTTGCTCTTAACCAACCCTAATCTTACTTTTCCTTTTGCATTCTGAAGTCTTTTTAGGTAAACCTATAACTTATCATAAACACTGGGCAAAATGGTAGGTAAAATGTTCTTAAAATTATCATGTGTACCAAATGTCAAACAGCAGGAATTGAAATTAAAACAGACATGAAAGAGGCAATAAAGGTAAAATCAATAAAGTTGATTTCACAAAAGGCTGAGTTACACAGCGTTTATGACGAGTCCAATTTTTAGAATAGACAGAACCCTGGGGATCTATTCTCCCATTGGTGCACATGCCTCACTTATTTACTTTAATGAGCCTTATCAGTGGGAAACAAGGGAAAATAGATTCTCCGGCTCTCCTTTCTTATTGCTGGCTCCAAAGCCCTTAACAAAGCACACACCGTGAATTAGTTTTGGGTACTATTCAGATAAGAGACACTTGGAAAAAAAACTATTCAAAACTCTGCACAGCCTTCTTTGTGCATATTGTTCAGGAGATCCAGTTAGCACACACACAGCTGTTCTCTGTGTCTAGGGTGATTTTATCTTGGGCTATGCAGATTTAAGAATTACCTCAAGGTAATCTGTAATGCAGATGACTTGGGCAACTAGGGGCAAATGCAGGTAAAATATTGTGATATAAATGATACTGATGATGAAATCACCAGATAACATTTATAGGCGTCATGTCACCCTCTGCAATCTGGTGTTATATAAAACCATGAGGTTTTTTGATTTATTTGAATGAGAGCATTACCGAAATATTTTATAGTTGGTTGCTATATAAAAGGAAAATAATATCCTAAAACCTAGGGCAGTCCATTAATATGAATGTATTGATTGTAATTTTGAATATTACATGGTATACTTATTTAATATGGTATTTCTTTGACTACTAGTTCAATTCAATAGATGAAAAATTGTGTCTGTACCATGGAATATAGATACTGTGTTAGTTACTAAAAAGACATGAAGTAAAGAGTATCTGAAAACTCTTTCAGTGGCAATAGTGAGTAGACAACTAGGAAGTTCACCTGTAGATCTGTGTGCAAGCCTAGAGAGGGTACGTAGCTTAGCCATACAGCATTAGTAAAGGCTTCAAGGAGAAGACTCGAAGCCAAATCTTAAAGACTAACATGGAATTAGCCAGGTGACAGGAAAGGTCTTCAAAGTCAGAGAACTCACCTCAGTTGGAAGCTTAACCAACTGAGCCACCCAGGCGCCCCCGGTTTAGTCTAAATCCATAGGATTAAAATATTTTGTTCCAGATATTACTGTAAAAAACCCCATGCATTGTTATTCAAACTGGATACAAGTATACTTTCTAGTTTCCTTATATCTGAATCAAATTGTGATTTTATTTCCTATCTTCCTTGACGTCAAAATTTGGTCAAGAGAGTTTGGAAAGTAGGCATAAAAAAGTGTGACATAGACTTAAGCTGAGGCCAAGCTCTCCCAGAAGGACCTTGTGGGTGGTTTGACAGGTCACATCTCCACCTGATCAGGACTCTGCATCCTGAGCTGGGTCCCCCAGGTGAAATAAATGTGGCAAAGCTGGTCAGTGATGGCACTTGCCATCACTTTTTTTCTCCACTTGCTACCCATGTCCATTCTGCTCTCCGCTCACCCAGAGAGCCTGCAGACCTGGCGCTCCGTCTGCCGTGATTTCCTGTGTGCAGCAGCAGCACTGTCATCTTTATTTAGCGAGACTCTGCTGTGTGGCTGGGCTGCCCCATTCTGATGAAACATGCAGTCAATTATCCACATGTTCCGAAATATATGGATGCCTGGCACTAGGAAAATTGGGTAAATCAATTTGTGGTTTGTTTGCTGAATCCTCTGGCAAACCTGCACCTGTTTTTACTCTTTGTTACCAATGACCTGAAGAAAAGTATCTGTATCTATATCTACCTATAGATCTACCTACATGTTTATTTATATTTGTGTGTGTGTGCACGTGTGTATAAAAGTCACTTTTAGTTTTCGCAAAATATGGAATCACTTAAGATTTGACTGGTAACATTCCAATGTATTTCATTTTTTATAGAAAGCACTTTTAGATACTAAAGTAACGGATATGCAGTTAATTGTCCTTTCCAGTACCCTACTCTCCAGGTCCATTCTTTTCTTCCTCCATCCCATTCTGTGTCTAGGACATGAACCTCTTCCTACTGTGTCCCCTAGAATTTCCTGCTGGGTGGCTTCTGAGTGGGCTTTGTTAATAGGAAGCACCAGCAAGGGACTGAAAGGTGGAAGGAAAGGAAAGGAAAGGAAAGGAAAGTCGGGGTATTTCTTCCTGCCTGCTCTGGGACATCCTTTCTGGAAGGCGTTGCACCATCCAGGACAACAGCTCGTACTTGGCAACGTCTCCTTCACAGCCCCAGCTCTCACTGGGCTCCTGCAAACACTCTTTCCTTCCCCTTTTCCCAAGGAAGCACCAGCCTCCCTTCCTGAGATCTCCAAGTGCCTCCACCTCAATTCTTGGTTCATTTAATGCTCCTCCACCTCTGAGAATAACATTCGTTACAGTGTCTTGAACCAGCTGAGCTGGATTTTCTGCCAGGACTCTAACTGATATAAAGGGGGTATTTTCCAAAAACATACTTTCTGAATTTTTAGAAAAGAAACATGTGCCATGCATTTAACCACAGGAAATCTGTGATTTTACAGTTGGTGATGGCTGGGACAGGCCACGGGACTTGGTGCCATGAGCACGGAAAAGGGAGTGAGAGGAACTCACTTCCTGACCTCAGGCAAACCTTCTGCCTGGTCTGGTGGGCTGTCTTTGTATTCGCAACTAGGCTGGTTACCTGCTCTATGTGAGTATCTCACTGGCTGATTGTGAAAGGCTCCGAGACACCATGTGTGACTGCCCTTTAAAAACCATGAAGCACAGAGGCATGAAGGATGATGTAGGACTTCTACGGTCATTGTCACGTCGTGCCCTTGGTCTTCATTATCTCACTACCCCCTCTTGTATCCACTGCCTTTTATGATTTGGGGTTTTCATGTGACATTAATTAATGCTCAGATTCCTATTTTCACTTAAATTAATTGTGAATATCTTTCTAGTGTGATTTTGTGGTTGGATGGACTAGGTTTGGAAATACCTGGTGGAAATTTCTGTTGGTTCTTGCTTCTGCTTACATATTTATGTTGACTCCGGGGACTCTAGGGCCTGGAGCAAGCTGCCTGTGGCCTCTGGTGAATTTCACTTCCTCGCGGATGAAATCATAATAGTGACATCTACCAAGCCTTCCTCACACGGGTAATGTAAAGAAATAATGAAAAAAAAGTAGGAGTATTTTTTGAAATTAATAGGAAAACTATCATTACTATGAACGTCTTGGGTTTCAGTTTCTTCCATAAAATATGAAGTACTGGAATGGAACTGGATGGTGTTTAGAGATCCATTCAAAAATCAAAATTCAAAATTCTTTATTTCTCAGAATCTTTATAGGGCCTTAAAGTCAAATGAAGGAGGATTTGTGTCCCACACTTTAGCATTTATGCACATCTTACACTGGCAACACGAGGAAGAGATAGGTCTTTGTAAAGAGCAGAGGAAAAAAAAAGCTAGGAATGAAAAAGAACCATGAGTCTGAGGATTATTGCCTTCCTACCATTATTTTTCTTCTCAAGTGAGTTTGTAGGGTTCATAAGATTTCTAAGTTGCCTAATTTGGACAACCTTCTCTCCATTTGCTATGCATGGTATATAGTAGTATTTTGAATCAATTAAACAGTATTTTCTGATTTTAGAGTATCAAACAGTTGATGCTGTGGACTGAATTGTGGTTCTCACACCCCCCATGCATACGTTGAAATCCTAAACCCCCAAAGTAACTGTATACACACATTACTTTAAGAGGTAGTTAAGGTTAAAGGAAGCCATAATAGTGGGGCTGTAATCCAATTATAAGAAGACAAGAGAATGAATATCTCTCTCTGCATGCACACACTGAGGAAAACCATGTGAGCACACTGTGAGAATCTGACTGTCTATAAGCCAAGGAGACTGCTCTCGCCAGAACCTGACATGCTGGCATCTTGATCTTGGGCTTCTAGCTTCCAGATTGTGGGCAAATAAATGTCTGTTGTTTTGCGGTGTTTTGTTATGGCAGCTAGAGCTGACTTATACACTTTGAGTTGGCTTTAACTATCATAGATTATTAACAATTCTTGATGTTATTCAGATTTAAGGAGAGAAGATAATTAGGCACGACCTAAAAGAAAAACAGGGTATGTTTTAGTGAGCTTCAACCAAAATGTACTTTCTCATACTTGACTGTTAACTGTCCTTTCAAAAGAAGCATCATCACTGATTTGTACTCAGTGTGAAAAAATCTGGTAAATTTTGTGAATGAGTAAAATTTTGAGACCGTGATTTTGTAAAGCTAACTAAATGTAATTTTTCTTTAATCTAGTATGAGTCATTTTACAACACTAACTCTGACATCTAATCAGAAAAGCAGGACGTATGGAGGGAGGAAGCCTGGATTGGGCACTGGCTGACCTCTTTTCTGTCTTGTTGTAGAGCTGATTTGTAACTTTGAACATGTCATTTATGCCTCAGTGTCCTCATTTGTAAAAAGGAGCAGTACTCAAATGGTGTCTGGGACCCCTTTGAGCTCTGACACTTTATATATGTGTTTGCCAGTGTGTTGTAAGTTTGCTGAACTTTAATTAATTGGTCTGAAAGATGCTATACAGGCTGTTAGAGAATGCTGCTAAAACAGTGCTTATAAATCTAATGATAGCAAATATATTCACTATCCTCTTAATTTGCCAGTGTGTTGTTTTCATTTCCACAGCATAGAAAATAAAATACTGTGATTTTCACATAATAAGATTCCTGCTGGTAAAATGTGAAAATCAGCACACTATATAAACCAAGATTCCTTTTCATAACATTTTATGCAAATAGGCCCATCTTTAAAACCTGCTATTCTAGCAACACTACACTAGGTGGAAGCAAAGAGTAAGCTAACATGTTAAAGGGTGAGAAAGTGGTATTTCCAGTGGTAAAAGAATCCTACTTTTCTGGATAGTAAAGGTCATTGAAATTATAGGTTACATTCCTTTCTAAAAGATGCTAATTAGAGAAGACCTCAACACTGCCTATTTTAACTGCTGAAATGATACCAAAATGGGCCACTGTTTAAGTCTAATCTTTACCTTTCTTCTTAAAGACTCTGGCTGGTATCATAAGAAATTAAATACTGAGTCATTTCTCTTAAGTCTTGGGATCTGATTGATCACTAAGCATAATAAAATAACCAGCCAAATGATGCCTGTTCTTCCTAGATCTCCTTTTTGAAAAGCTTACAGGTAAAGCTTACAGCATAAAATTATAAATTGAAAAAAATTCTCTAAAGCATATATACAATTTTGAACTCAGTGATGGGCAACTTACCTTATTGTATATAATTTTACATCTCACTTCTTTTAAAAATTATATTTCTCTCCTTTTCAAAATTAATTAGGTGTTATACTTTAGTTTCTAAAATGGGCAATGATGTGATGATTTCCATGTCTAGGCTTACGGCAAGTCAAAACTCAGTTTATTACCATAGTCTTTGTGCAAAGTGAATTGCTTAGAGCTCCTCTTGAAATGCATTGCATGGAGAAGGAAAAGCCTTTTTATTCTAGAAAAGCATTTTGAAGTTGTTTGTGTAGGCAGTAAATCACTAGTGATATATTCTGTGCAATGATAATTTCTACACGGTGTTTTAGATAAAATCCATTGTTTAGAGTACAAGATAGCACTGCTGTTTGTGAAATACCTGGAGGTAAATGCAAGGTGTACTAACAATTTCTTAACGGTAGTGAAGCTGCAATGAAGAAAAAGCCTGGTATTGACAGAACCCTTTTCTGGCTGCCATCAGTATAAGCAGCCCTTAACCTTTGTAACATTAGGGGCAACGCTTAATCTCTATGGGGTACAAATTCCTGATGTGTAAAATGCGAAAGCGAGATAGATAATCTGTAAGTTTCAGCAGTTACTCAGATCCTACTAGTTTTACTAGGGCCAAGTTACAAGGAACAACTAGAGTTCCAGAATTAGAATTTATGTTCTTAGCTTTGCTTGTTTCCCTATTTGGTCCATAATAGAAAAGCACAGATGGGAAATGAATGATATATGTGAAGAGGTTTGGGGGTCATCTCTACATTCTTTTGGTTAACGCTGTCACTGATCACCAACACCACTGAGAAGGGAGATTTTCTTCTGTTATCTACCGCTACCCAGCAATGTTGGCAAAAGACCTAAGGGCATAAACCAAGACAGTTCATGTGTATATTGTGGATTGACAACAGCAGAAGATGCTCAGGGCATAAAAATGTAGGTGTTGGATATCTTTGGGCAACTTAATTTTGAGCCTCATATCTCATATCGATATAATGAAGATATCAATGATTTAAGAAAACAGCCTTGAGGATTAACAAAAGATGCAAATGTTCACTAAATGCACTGTGTGTTAAAGGGAGAATTTCTGGGAAGTGTTGTCAAATACCTCTGAAAAAAAGAGTATGTTTCTAGACAAAAATAGCAACTCTGCAATTTATTCATGTTCTCCAGGTCTAAATGTCATCACTCCTGTTCATCAGCAAGAACAAGAGAAATAGAAGAAAAAGATGTCATACTAAAGAAAATGAGTACAATTTTAGCCATTCTCGCCAACAGATAATTCTGAAAATTCTTACACAAAAATATAACAAATTAGACTAATTTTCCTGGCTTATATAAAAGAGGCTGTAGTAACTTTCACTTGGTTTTCAATTATTTTCCCATATTTCTAGGATCTCTGTCACACTCCTTTCTCCACATGGATCATCCTATCAGCATGGGCTTGTCAACAGGTACATAATTCTTTCAAAGTTCCTCTTCACTGTCATTTTTTAAGATGTCTAGTTAAATTCTGTGGAAACAGAATTAATCTAGTCAATCATATCCTTAACTTTCAATCACTCCAGAAAAATGTCACACAATGAAAGAATCCCTACCACATGCTATGACAAGCTATACAAAGGAACAATTTGGCCTTCGTAAGACTATAATGGCCTAGCAGGAAAGGCCTTTAGCATTTTTATTTTCTTTGCAGTTGTTCATCTCATAGCATACTGTGCACAAAAGTTAAATATTAATGTCACCTGGGACTTACACAGTGCACTTAATGGACTCAGCGTGGCTTATATGTAGTCTCTGAGAGCTGCGCTGTCTCGACAACACATCTAATGGCATGTTATTCTTCCTCCATGATGTAGAAGACCGAGGTGAAGGGATGAGGCGGTAAGTGGCTTATACATGATGATTGGTGAAAGAACTAGATTGAGAGTGTGGGTCACATTTTGATAGTTAGTCCAGAAGCTAACACACAGCTTTTTGGGTCAGTATTGATGTCTATGGCATTAATAACTTCATAGTAATATCATTGAGTGCTTAATGGTACCTCTTGTAATGCTTCTAGAAGCACCAAATGTTCAAAACATAAGGAAGTTACTTACTGATGACATTGTTATCGTGTTCAAATCGACAATGTTAATAATGACCTGTATTTGGGCAGAACTGCACCTCATACTTTGTAATTCAGCTATTATATTCGCACTTAACTCAGTACTAAACAAACATAAAATTTCAATAAATATTTGTAGATTCGTTCAAAGAGCTTTTAAAATATATATTAGCTTGCTTCATTTCATGACAGCTTTGTGGAAAAGACTGGGTGCATAACATTATACCAATTTCACTGTGAAAGAGATAAAGACTAATAAAACGGGTATGGGCTTTAGAGTTAAGTAACAGATTCTTAGCTCGATTCTGCTCTTACGAGCCATGTGAGCCTCAGTTTTTCTCAACAGAGAAGTAGGCATATTAACATCAAACACAGTCATTGTTGGGAATGAGATTATGCATGTAATGCATCTAGTTCAGGGTTACTGATCAGGGTCCTGTACTTAAGAGACAGAAATAAGATCTGAGCTCAGATTTCATGATTTTGGGTAATATGCTTTTTGTATTAAGTCAGATTTAGGCAGTAATCTACCAGTCGTTTTGTCATGAGCCATGCCCAACCTCCTGACAGGCTTTGAAGATTTATTATTACTTTGCCTTATGGAAGCCTAAAAAGCTGTGACCATAAAACAATTAGTGATTCTGCTGATCTGGAAACAATGTCATTTGAACTGAGATGGATTTTACTTGTTACCTCTTTTCCCCTGTGGGCTGAGTGTGGTTGAGCTGTTTTCAGAGATGGCATTTCTTAGATATCACTTCAGTTCAATATTCTATGTCCCCTCTGTGGCCAGAAATTGCTCCTCAACTTTAATTCTTTCAGATTATCAGTGTGTCAGAACAGAAACCAGTTTCTGCAGACTGGCACATGAGATGGAGCAGTAGAAGCCAGAAGCAGAAGCTGGGCTTCTGGGTAGACAGGGGACTCTTCAAACCACTGATTGAGTATAGGATGGCTGTGTTGTAAAGTGTGGAGGTAAAGGCAAAGCTGTGTGACTTTAGATAGGTCATTTTCTCAACTGCATGATGGGGATAGTAAAAATACAGAGTCTGAGAAGATTGTGTTTATGTGTATGAAATGCTTTGAAAATTAAAAGTGTCAGATGATGCGGGACATCTGGGTGGCTCAGTTGGTTGAACGTCCTACTTTGGCTCAGGACATGGTCTCAGTTTGTGGGTTCATTTCCCTGCGTCGGGCTCTGTGTTGACAGCTCAGAGCCTGGAGGCGGCTCTGGATTCTGTGTCTCCCTCTTTCTGCCCCTCTCTTGTTGGTGCTCTCTCTCAAATATAAATAAACATTTTAAAAATTTAAAAAGTGTCAGATGATGCTGGTTTGTAAAATAATTTTTATTACTAGCAGAAAGAGAAGGTTTATTTTGACTTATTTGGCTAAGCATGGTCCATGCCTCTCCCTTAGTGCCAACTGCCTGCAAAATGAGTTTTATGCCTTCTGGAAAAAAGGATGTGACACCCCCTGATTTTATTCTCCACATTGTTCAGGATTACAATACAACATACAGGGCAGACATTTCTGTATGTTTGGTTTACATGATGTGTCTGAAGTGCCTCTGACCATACCGGGCACAGGATCTGTGTTCAGTGACTGTCAAATGACTGAATAATTAATGCAGGAAGACACATGGGTCTACTGTGGCTTACCTTTCAATTGAGTGTATGTGTGCGTGTGCGTGTGCGTGTGTGTGTGTGTGTGTGTGTGTGTGTAGGCAAAGTGGGGAAAGCATGGCATTAAGCGTATTTCTTCACATATATTCCATTTCACCTTGACTGGTAAATATTTCACCTCATGATTTCTGATTTTGGGTCAGGTAGCATCTGCTTAAAAACATATTTCCTCCAGACATTTCAATTCAAATCACAATTCAAATCCCAGTAGTTCTGGTCGCTCCTGGATCAATAAATTAGTTGCACTCAGCTTAATAATACCCTACCAAGTCCTGAAAGTCTTACAGAGATACACAATTACCAAAACCCACCTAGGAGGCCAGCTCATTCAAGGAATCGCTAATAGGATTCAAGAGGGAGCGCTGACAATACAATCAGTCTTTAAACGAAGAATTTCTTATGTCAGAGCTAAATCCAGTAAGAGAAGCAAAGGGAAGTTTTATGATTTATAGGAATCCACAAATGCATCAGTGGTAATATGAGGCTGGTTGAAACGCTGAACGCCCAATGTCTATTGAGTCCTGGAAAGACATTGCCTGGATTTATCTAGGGAAGCAGAGTGAGTCAAATGGGATCCATGAGTATGTCATCAATAATGTTTACTGATCTGTTATTTAAGGAATTTTAATGAAAACGAAGTCAGATGAAGTGAACTGTTTCTAATCTGATTTCACTCACTCAAGCTAAGCCCTTCTCTACTAAACTAAAGCCCAGGGAATGTAACAAAAAACAAATAACTAGTGATCAGTAGACTGTAGGAAAACTGCAGTCTGCAGGCCTGTGTCAGCTGCTAATTTCATCGGAGCCCTTGATTCTCACACGCCTCAAGATTCCAAGCTGCTCTTTCCCCAGAAGGAAAAGCAACTGTTGGAGCTTTCTCTCTCCCTAGGTCAGAGAGTATAACATGCCAAGACTGGACTTGCCATCACAGTGTAAGTATCCTTGTAATCTCTTAGAATCATTTGCTTCTCCAGGTAAATAAACCCAACATTCTGTATAAATAAATTCAGGATAATTTCAGCATGACTTGGGTATCCTAAAATCATAGATTGTCCTTGTAGAGTGCCCTCTCAACCGCCTGGAAAGGAAGGGAATTCTGTCATCTACTATTACTATTAATTTTTTCCTCTGTTCAATATTTTATCAAAGTAACATGTGCATAGGGTAAAAACTAAGTTGAATGGAATGACTTCTAATGAAAGATAGCAGTTCCTCACCCATCCTTTCCTACTCTTACATTCATTTCCCAGTTACAGTAGCTTTTTCAGCTGTTTTTAGTTCTTCTGTCTTTCTCTCCCATTGTACGACACAGCACTTCTTGGTTAATCAAATTCATACATGATCCATTAATTCTCTGCTAGGAAAGAGTTTAGTTACTTTAAACCACTCTTTCACAATATTTGTGCCTCATATATAACTTATCTTATTAGTAGGGGCGCCTAGGAGGTTCAGTCGGTCAAGCATCTGACTTTGGCTCAGGTCATGATCTCCTGGTAGGTGGGTTCTAGCCCCACATCGGGCTCTGTGCTGCCAACTCAGAGCCTGAAGCCTGCTTCAGATTCTGTATTTCCCTCTCTTTCTCCTGCTCAGTGTTCTCTCTCTGTCTCAAAAATAAATAAACATTAAACAATAACATCCTATTAGTAATCTTTGTATTATCATATTATATGCCTAAATCTATGTTTCTTTTCATATCTAATTTACTCAATATTTCTTTGCCTTCCTTCTCAGGTAGATGAAAACATTAGGACTGCTTCACTTGCTCTCCAGACTCCTGGCTCCTGGCAGTTCTACCTTTACTTTAAAAGTGTCAAGGTTGATAGGGTGCCTGGATGGCTTAGTTGGTTGAGCATCTGACTGTAGCTCAGGTCATGATCTTACAGTTAGTGGGTTCAAGTCTCATATTGGGCTCTGTGCTGACAGCTCAGAGCCTGGAGCCTGCTTTGGATTCCTTGTCTCCCCTTCTCTCTGCCCTTCCCCCACTCACGCCTGTTTCTCTCTCAAAAATAAACAAACATGGGGGGAAAGAAAGGTGTCAAGGTTGATCACATTTGCATTTTGTTTTGTAACCATGTTCCGGTTTTACGTTTTCCTGACAGGCAACTTCTAACAGTTGGAAACCAATAAACACTCCTTATATCACTATTATCGAAATGTGATCCCTGCATAGATTTGTAATGTGCTAGGATTATAGTTCTTTCTATGGAGATCCAGCTTCACAATGTTTTCAAACTAACATCTCAGACATGTCTTCATGATCCAAAACCAACAAACAGATTACTTTCCAGATAATTGTTTTGTATCTAATGCTCAGTGATATTCATTATACATATAAAAAGGTAAAGAAGAAAAGTCTGAAGAAAAATTTTAAAAAATTCTACTCTATAAAGGTAAATGAAACTAAAAAATAAGAAGGGTTATTTCGAAATTTAATTTTTCCCCCCAGTGAAATGGCAGATAGATGAATCAGACTGGTTACTCCAATACTGTTTCGGGGCCCAGCAGGGGGGTATAGGTATTCTTGTTACTAAAGACACACTTAAAGAGGCTACTTCCCCAAACCCTACAACCTACGCCTTTATTCTATTCCATACTCCATTGGGAAGGTAAAGACTATTTGTTTGAGCTCCTAAACATCTTTGATCATCATCGTATCAATATTTCCTTTTGTCTTTGTATAATTTCATCCCCTTCTTTGCTGTCTCAGAGAAGGGATGTTCCTTCTTTGCCTTGTCGAGCATTATCAAGGTATTCCCCTAAAGGATTATACTTGATGAACCAAAGGGCATGCTTTTAGTCATTTACCCGAGGCAACAAGCATATTCTCCTTATGGAGGAATCTCTACCACTGTGAATCTGGTATTCTTCATCTTTCTTTAAAGAGGAATCTGCTTCACCAAATGGTTTCCTGGTCTCTAATCACTGTGCCACTCAAGTTTCTGTGGTCTCCATCCTACCAAATTCACTTCCTTGAGGATCACAAGTTCTTAACACGCAGTGGGAGATCTCTTTCCATTTCTCATCTTCTTTCACTGCTCTGAGGCATCCATTGTTGCTGCCTATAGCTTCTTCCTCACATTCCTCTTCCTTTATGTCTGACTTTTTGCTCTTCTAGTTCCCTTATAACCTTTTTTATTTTAGTATTTATTTATTGTTGAGAGAGCACAAGTGGGTGAGGAGCAGAGAGAGAGGGAGACACAGAATCTGAAGCAGACTCCAGGTTCTGAGTTGTCAGCACAGAGCCTGACGACTCAGGGCTTGAACTCGTTGACTCCAAGTCTATGAATTCATACTGACCATTGTTAACAATTGCACCTGTTTCTGGATATCCCCATTTGGATGTTTATTTGACTCTGAGGACAATATGGCCCAAACTGAACTCATCCTCTTCCCTCTTCTTTCTACAATTATTTCAGAATTTTAGTTACCTGGTTCAATATCTAATAACTGTTCTTTACACCTTCCCTTGGCTCTCTGCTTTCTGTGAATTTTTCAGTCCTGTTCTATCTCATAATACCTGATGTTCTTTCTTTTCATATGTCCACTGTTCCTTTGCTTTCTCTCTTCTGATTCTAGAAAAAATGCTAGTATAAAGGATAGAATGCTATACATGAAGGCTTGAGAGAGAGACAAAGTTTATCATACTGTGATATAATGAGTAGGTCTATCTTAATCTTTTTATTAACCATCTACCTGCTTTCTCCCTGGGCTCTTCTAGAAGAACAGTTCCACACCCTTTCCTTACTCAAAAATATGCATTTTCCCTACTACCTAATTGATAAAATCCAACTTCCTAGATTAGTATTTACATTCATAATAAATCTTGTATTCTACTACATGTATAACAGAAAAGTTTTCAGTAGCTTTCTGCCTTTCTCCTCCCAACTCCTTGCCTGGAATGGAAGCTGTATAAAGCAGGGATTTTTTAAAATGTTTATTTATATATTTATTTATATTTTTTTATAAATTTTTTTAATTTTTTTATGTTTTTATTTATTTTTGATACAGAGAGAGACAGAGCATGAGAGGGGGAGGGGCAGAGAGAGAAGGAGACACAGAACCGGAAGCAGGCTCCAGGCTCTGAGCTAGCTGTCAGCACAGAGCCTGACGCGGGGCTCGAACCCATGAATGTGAGATCTGACCCGAGCCGAAGTTGGAGGCTTAGCCGATGGGCCACCCAGACACCCCTAAAGCAGGAACTTATCTGCCTTATGCATTGCTGTTTTTTTTTTTTTCTGTGTTTAGTACAGAGCCTGATATACTGTATGCTCTCAGTATTTGTTGTGCAAATAGACAGTATTCTCTGGGTGGCTCAGTCCGTTGAGCATGTGACTTTGGCTCAGTCATGATCTCATGGTTCATGAGTTAGAACCTTGCTGTGCTGACAGCTGAGAGCCTGGAGCCTGCTTTGGATCCTGTGTCTCCCTCTCTTTCTGCCCTTCCTCTGATCACACTCTGTCTGTCTCTCTCTCTTTCAGAATAATAAACATTAAAAAAATGGACAGAATTCTCCTCACCTTATGCTTTCTGGACTCCATGCCCTTTTATTTTCTATTTATTTATTTTATTTTTTATTAGAGAGAGTGAGCAAGAGAGAGAGCACACATGAGTAGGGGAGAGGGGCAGTGAGGGGGAGGGGGAGGGAGAGGGAGATCTTAAGCAGGCTCCATGTTTGGCCCAGAGCCCAACACGGGGCTCAATCCATAACCCTGGGATAATAACCTGAGCTGAAATCAAGAGTTAGACACTTAACCAATGGAGCCACCTCCTGGCCCTCCATGCCTTTTTAGACAGAACTTCCATTTATTGAGTGCTTACTGTTATGGACTATATTACGTCCCCCCACAATTCATATGTTGAATTCCTAACTCACAGCACCTCAGAATGTTACTGTGTTTGGAGATGGGGCCTTTAAAAGGGTGATTAAGTTAAACTGGGCTGTTAGAATGGACCTTAATCCAATCTGACTGGTGTCCTTGTAGAAACTTGGACACTCACGTAAAACTAGGGTTCTTTGTGCATAAAGGCAAAAGGGTATGTGAAGATATAATGAGAAGGCTAACCTCTGACAACCAAGGAGAAAGGCCTTAGGAGAAATTAAACTTGCAGGTCCTTGATCTTGAATTTCTAGCATCTAGAATTGTGAGAAGATAAATTCCATCTATGGGATTTTGTGATGGAAGTCCTTAAAAACTAATGTATGTAACCTTGCCAGATACTCTGTGAAAACTTGTATTTACAATGCTAATAAGACTACTGTAATATAGATATTTGTATAGTTTCCATTTTGCAAATTAAATAAAATGAAAGCATTGAGCCATTAAATAATTTCCCTATGGTTACACCTACGGTTACACGGGCAAGGTCTGGAATGCAAGCAACTTGACTCCTGCTGTTTCCTCTTCTTGGATCACCCTTTCCTTCATTTCTAAACACTCACACTCTATCTGTAAATAAAGGAAATTTCCTTTCACTGAATTTCTTTAATCTGGCTCTGAATCTGCATTCTAATAATGATTCTTTTGCCTTATTTTCCATTTCAATCTTATTGTAAGTGTCTGCTAGGAACGTGCCTAACTCTCCAGGAATGGGGGCTCTGCATTATTCATCAGAGCCCTTTGACATTAACTCTGGAGCCCTTCTGGGACTGCAGTCTGTCTACATACCTAGGGCCTGGCTACTGGCTGACAGGTGTCCCTGGTGATAAACACACACCAGTTGATGTGGGCTTATGAATTCACTTGTGTCAGAATTCCACAAGTTGCTATTCTGTCAGATATATAGGAATCCCTGCTAGCCTGGTATTGATTACATCCCTGGATCACCATTGTTTATATTTTACTATAGCTTTCATATATAGTGTTCTACTCTTCATATGTATTCTTCTCCCCAGAGTCAGGAGCTGAGTCTCTCCTAAAGCACCGGGCTTATTATAAATACTAAGTTCTGCTTCCATGTTTCTGCTTATTTTACGCATGGCTATTATTAAGCAGACAATATCCAGGCATGACGTGTGATAGACAGTTCTTAGACTATTGTCAATGATCTCGTCATTCATGCATGCATGTATTCATTTGTTCTTTCATTCAGCCACCTGAGAGAACTTTTCATAGATTTCAGTCATAATACCAGGTTGTAGGTTCTGGGTCAGTTTATTTGATTTGATATTTAAAAACAACTGCAAGCTTTTGATGCTATTAGCAGCGTATAAAACATTTTCCCCAAACTAACCTACACTAAAATGCAGTGTAACCTACACTAAACTATAATTTGAAGACGTGTTACTGATGAGATTCAGGTGTCTTCCCTACATGTCACCAGGAACCAATCTGAAATGAAATCAGAGGAAAACAAGCTGCAAACAGAGACATTGTAACATGGCATAAGGATATGTTAAATGAAGGACCGCGATGGCATAATGATAAGGGACAAATGAAATTTTGAAATCTGGAAGGAATACTGAAAAAGGAACACTGTTGAAAAGGATTGGATTAGTGCTACTCCAGGTACAGCCTATGAGACACAAACTCCAGCCAGTTCTAGTGTTAGTAAAGGATGGCATTTTAACATAAAAATTAGTAGAGCTTTGCAAACATTGTTGAGCAACCACTATATGCCAGATAATTGTAGGGGTACAAAAGACAATCAGATATGGTCCCAGTCCTCAAGAAGTGAGGAAAACAGACACAAAACCCTAAGCCTTCTGGGGGTAGGAATGGAGTTGGGGTAGCGGTTGCTACCATCAAAGGCACTATTACTGGAAGTGACATCAGACACTGTCAAGACCCAAATTTCCTATCTTCTGTTTGTAATAGAACACTTGGCACAATTTTCAGAATTCTGCCTTAGTTGGGAAACAAAAAAGAAGGCAGCAGAGACCAATCTATTTTGTAGAGTGAGGGGAACTGTGCTGAATATTTTCTATTTTTCTCTCCTAACCTACTCCATCTTTGTCCACCCTTCTCTCCCACAAAAGACTGACCTGTGTGAAACATGTCAATCAAGTTTCCTTGCCCTTGGACCAACAGGGACCACTCTATTGAGATCAAAACAAAGGGAAAAATGAAGTTCTAGTATTGTTCCCTGATTCCTTTCTTGCTGGGTCTGGCTAAACTGGTTCTACCCCCACCTTTCCTCTCAGATCCAAACTGCTTCATCCCTGCCTCTCTTTGGCCTTGGGGTGGTAGCAAATCTATTCTTACTAGCCTTGGGTTCTTCACATTCCTTATGATTTCCCTATACTCTAGTCATATTTTTGTAAACATTTCCTTTATTAAACCTGCATTGAATTATTCCAGTTTGAGAGTGCACTCTTTCTTCTTTCTTCTTGAAACTCACTTGATGTAGAAAGCAATCAAAAAGCCTTAGGAGAAGCAGGATAGGGCAGACCCCTGATCCTGCTGATGGGACAATGTGGAGACTGTAGTCTAGAAAGATGTTGAATCCTGTGACTTAAGCATTGTGCACACCCCCAGGGTTTATTCCTGGATGCTATATTTGGGAGCTGTTTGGAAGCTTGGAACATTTATAAATCTAAAAACTGGTAACGCCACTGTTTTTATTTTATTTTGAGAACAAACAGGAGGGGGCAGAGAGGCACGGGGGGTGGGGGGGGAGAGGGAGAGAGAGAGAGAGAGGGAGAGAGAGAGAATATATACTGAGTAGGCTCCATGCCCAGCCCAGAGCCTGACTTGGGGCTCTATCCCATGACCCTGGGACCGTAACCTGAGCTGAGATCAAGAGTTGGATGCTCAACCAACTTAGCCACCCAGGCACCCCAATGCCATTGTTTTAAGTGCCTGGCCCTGCAACTTAATTCCAAACCCCACCAAGCAAGAAGTATCAGCATTCTGGCTCTTTTAAAGGCCATGGGATACCTTAAGCTTTTGAAAAGAGGGTTGCCGATGGCACCAGCTTTCAGAAAACAGATGGAAGCAGAAGCAAGACAGGGTCTCAGGACAGATGGAAAACCTTACCACACTAAAACAGAAATGTATTCCTGGTGTTAAGAAAACAGGGTTTTATAAAATTACTACTAAGTGCTGATGGGACCAAATGGTTTTAGCATTTAATGATGACATTGGTCAACCTGGTCAACCATTCAGGCAGCCCTGTTGTCCATAGACAAACAAAAATCATTTTCTTATCACATTTTCTAAGATAGCTTAAGCCTGAGAGAAATACTGAAATATAGTTTAATCCTCTTGGTTTAAAAAGGAAATGTAAACATAAACTACTGACTTCGTTTCCCTTAATTTCCCTCCAATATGTCAGGTATGGACTTATCTGGTCTAATCCATACCATTTATGAATCAACACACATGTACTCAGGAGTCCTGAGTTCGAAGAGCACATATTTTACAAAGAGCAGACGGTTCTGGCCCTTGTTTTATCAAAGGTTGGGAGCACAAAAGTGAACTAAATAACAGAAATCAAAAGGCAAACATTGACACCGGATGCTCACAAGACTTAGCAAGAAATACATTCTTAAAAGTCATTAAACAATTTTGAAAAGAAATTCAAGCTGCGGGGACTGAGCTCTGAGATCAGAACAATAAGCTCCATGAATTGGAACAGAGGCTTTCTGAAAGAAATGTCTCCAGTTTTGAAGAATACTTTTCCCAGACAAGCTTCTTTGTGAGGGTTTTTTTTTTTTTTTTAACAAACATGCCTATTTTTGACTCAGCTCAGAAAATGAAATATTTCAAAAGCCCTTTCAAGCTCAACATCTCTAAAATTACTCCCTCCAAGTTACACTTAAAGGGGTAGTAGAGTAGGGAGATTGAGAGGAATACCAAGGTTGTGAAATTTTCATAGGCGTGACTAAGACACACAAAAAGCCTTACTACTGCCATTAATGTTTTTAGTGTTTCAGGCAAAACAAAAAAGTACCACGTGGAAAAAATGGCAATATTTCAAGGGTGGGATAAAACATTTCAAAGTTCAGTTTTGACTAAAAGGAGTATAAGACAAGATGACCTTTTCCCTAGGTTTATGAGTTTCAAAAGGGAAATTTTTAGGAGAAATATTTTTATGTTTTGTTTTTTGGAAATAATATCACAGTTTTTTGTAATTAATGACAATGAATATCAACATGATCTCTGAATAAAAATGTTTTATGGGGAAATGAAATCAAACTCAGAATTAATTTACTTAGGTAGCCACTAATGGTCTTAGCTGTACATCCCATTGAGACTTAATTAATCTAATCATAGCTTCGGTTGGTTTGATTTTCATCATGTGCAAAAATGCTAAGGGAAGTAGTTTACATCAATGAATCAGAATCAGAGAAAATTTTGTCCAGCTTGGTTCTGCATGGAAATCCTAAGATATTTGTGAAGTTATATATTCATGTGTATCTGTAACACCGAACATTATAAATATTAATTAGAGCCATTTTTTCTTGATAAGAAGACATACATATACAAGCAAATTATTTGATTTTGAACACTTTAATTTTAAAGTTCAAACTGAATTAAAACAATGAATTAGACCAAAATTATTTTTTGCTTTAAAGAACTAGATTTAAAGTGGTTTGAGCTTCTACTGTTTCTATTTTAAAAGGAAGGGTGCTTCTCCCTGCTAATTCTCAGGGCTTACTGTTTTTATTTCTCTGGAGCATTTTGTGTTCTTCAGAGAGTGACCTAACCAAATCCCTATTCTGTCCATAGATGTGCTGTTTTGCCTACCTGGTACCCTGTGGGGTACCAACTCAGGCTAGCCAATTAGATCTACCTGGCCATAATAATATTTCAATAAGAGGTTTCCCTAACATTGGAAAAGTGAATGCAGAAAGAGAGGCTTTTCTTTGTCCTGGACCACAAGCTGTGAAGAACATCTAGCTGGAATGCCAACAGCCTCCTTTCCTAGCTGCCTGAACAAAACGCTGCAGAATGAAGCCAGAGAGAAAAGCAGAATAAAGACAGAGAGGGATGTAGAGCCAGGACCTGCCTGAAGCCTTAGGATTTTCTAATAAGAGATAACGACTCCCTTTTTGTTTTAAGCTAGTTTGTGTTGGGTTTCTGTCCCTTGCAGCCAAAATAATTCTGGCTAATCCAACAAATAAGCAATAGAAAAAGCTGGAAGTGAAATATTTTACAGCAAATTATGACAATGTTTCTTGTTCTTATCCACATATGGCAAAAATAGACTATGGGTGCTCACATATATAGTGAGAGAGAAAAATAAAAATTTTTACTTTAATGTATCATGAACATAGACACTGTTAGTACATTTTACAAAATATGTTAATGGATGGCATACTTTAATCTGCTAGTTAATTTATAAAGATATTTTTAAAACTACATTTACATATCAAAAGCATAATCACCTTAGTAAAAAATGTATTGTTGATGACTCATATTTTTGGTTCTATGGAAGGATATTCAGTTTTGACCAAATTATTTAATGACACTTGGTATGATGTGGCCCTGTACATAGGCAGTTTTAAGTAAAGATGAGAGGTTTAAGGAGGTTAATGGCAAAAGATACAGAGTATTCCATCTGACTTTAAACCATCCTCTACCCTCTCATTATCTATACACAAAAACACATGCAAATGCACTTAATTATTATACATTACAAAGAAATATAATTACTGGGTTAAGTTCAAATTTGCTGTCAATAAACTGAGTAAAGTTAAATTATATACAGATATTTGGACATAATTGTCTATCCATGCTAAGAAATCCTTGGATCTTGACTGCGGTCTACACACCAAATTGGTTTGACCCTTTTGACTGAATTGACTATTACTTCAGTTCCATCAAAGTATTTGTCTGGACTAGTTTTTTAAACTGACACATCAAGGTAAGCTGGTTTATACAAGTAAATACCATTTTAGTACTCAGACTACTATGTCAATTAGATCACTTTTTTTTTTTTGTAGAGAGAGAGAGCAGGAGCTGGGGAGAAGAGAGAAGGGCTGAGAGAGAGAGAGAGAGAGAGAGAGAGAGAGAGAGAGAGAGAGAGAACCTTAAGCAGGCTCTGAGGTCAGCATGAGATTGAAGCTCCTCCCTCATTCCCCCCATCCCCTGCTATACGCAGGGCTCAATCCCATGACCTTGGGATCCTGACCTGAGTCAAAATCAAGAGTCAGTTAATCAACCAACTGAGCCACCCAGGAACCCCTTAATTAGATAATAGTTTAATGGCTTTGCAAGTATTTGCAGCAACTGCCCTTTATAACTGAACCTAGTAATAAAACCTGAAGCCCTTGACAGTGAGTGTGCTGCTTGGTCTACTGTCCACTGTTCCTTATAGAATTTGAACTTTAAGTGTAGGTAAATCTAGGAAATAGAGAATTTCAATTGTAAGGAACCATAAAACAATGATTTTACTTATCCATTCTATAAATGAAAACTCATATTCAGGGCTCTGACATACCTAATTAGGCCTGGACATGGATCTTCAGAGGTCTAGACCAGTGCTTCTATTGGAAAGCTGTTCCTCAGATGCTAACAGCTTGGTATTTTACATTGTACTGGTTTGGTTTTATGGCTGATTTTATGTTTCAAGATAACATCATAAAACTGGATTAGATATTCAAATTATCTGAATGGGTTGCAATGCTAAATAATTAAAAAGTTAACATTATTTATTTATTTTTAAAGATTTTATTTTTGAGTAATCTCTACACCCAATGTGGGGCTCAAACTCACAACTTCGAGATCCAGAGTTGCATGTTCTACTGACTGAGCTAGCCAAAAGTTAACATTATTGAAATTTAATAGTTCCTTATTGAGTTTTCCTTCTGTTAAGTAATTAAAAATATTATATATGTATAACATCATACTAATGACTCTTAGATTCTTTGGTATGAAACCATACTAACCATTCTTCCTGGTAGTCTCATTTACCTTTCATTAAGTCCTCCTTACTTAATCTAGAAGATCTTGGATGACATTTTATGTGTTTGCTTGTTTGTTTTTGAAAGGACCAAATAACCAAATGAAATGACCAAAAGGGTCAAATAAAGTGAATTGGTTTGTACAAGTAAATATCACCTCAGGAACCACAGTAAACATAGTAAAATATATTAAATTGAATAGTTTTGGGTGAAATCCTGAATACAGTCTAGTTTTATGTGTTACCGTCTTTTTTGGTTACATGAGAGAGTTAGAAGAATGTCTTCTGATCATGAATTAAAAATTTATGATCTTGGAAAGCTTACCTTAAAAGAGTTGGTGGGACACTTAAACTAATGTATGAAAAACATTAAGAAATGTTCAATAAATGTTAGCTATTTTTATGAAAAACAAAAAAACATATTATTCTTTAAAAATGACAATTACTGCTTTTAGCTTATATTTTGTTGCATTTCTATTGAATTGTTTAAAGGGAATGTGACATTTTACATAACAAATGGTTTTTCTAGTTAAAAAAGAAGGATCTAGGTTGATGTCACCAAGATAGTGACATAGATTGTTTCTGAATTTGCTTCCCCTCACAAAAGAAATAAGTAGTATCTGTTTGAGAACAAGACACCACTGAGAATATCCTAGAACATAGGGATGAAGCTGATCACCCCCTCCTGCAAACTTAGACAAAGACAGACTGCATTTGAAGGGTAAGAGATGTGGCTACACTGACCACATAGCCCGTTCCCAAAGCTGATGTAGCACCACACCCAGAGGTCTCCCTTTGAGCCTCCAATTCCTCCAGCGGGAATAGAGAAGATGGGGTAGGGGTCAATTCCCAGCATTGTGGGTTGCTTTGTGGGAATCCCTACTCTGATGCTGCACCGAAAGGACTGTAGGGGAAACTTCAGAGTCCAGCCAATGAAATTCAGACTGATGGAGAAGGAGGTGCATCCTTGCAACAAACAGCATGTGATATTCGCAGACCAAGTTCATACTCAGCAGTGCCTCAGTAGTAATTTCAACCAGCAGTTTTGCTTATCTGCAGAACCAAGTTGGGGGTGTACTCTGACCAAGGACTCAGCAGGGTATAGATCTGTTTGTTACAGGTCCTCAAAGAAGGAGTTTTGCTGGCCCTCCAGCCTGGCTTGCCCCTGCCCATGCATCGTGCTGAGTCAAAATCTCACCTGCTGTGGAGAGTGCTTTCCAGCCTCATTTGACAAGAAGGGTAGGTGACAACTCCTAGAAGCTGTGTGATCCAGGGGCACTTAAGCTGAGAGGCAGGTGGACAGAGTTGATCACCTCTAGAACAATGCCAGTACCTGGTATGGAGCCTTTCCATCCAGGCATACAGGCAGGGGGATTGATTCATAACCAAGGCTGAGAGTAGCCCCCAGCCCCTCCCAACCAGAGAGCCTGTTGGGGAAACGGATGGTAGCCTGGTGTGGCCACTCCTTTTCCTACCCAAGGCAAGTGCCTAATACATAGCCCTACCAATTGTGGAGAGTGTCTTCTGGACCCATTTGACCAGAAGGGTTGGCAAAAACAACTGAAAGCTTTTGGCCCAGCAGCACTTGAGCTGAGAGCAAGGTACACAGAGCTGCTAGTTTACAGAACAAAGCCAGTGATGTGTTTGGCCAGGGAACTTGGGAAGCAGGTCAGTTTGAGTTAAGACAACAATGACCTTTAGTGGTTTTAGAGTTGCTTCTCCCACTGCACCTGGGCACATTTGTATGCCCTCAGCACCGAATATAGCCTTCAGCCTCTCCAACCAGGGAACCTTACTACAGTACACTGGAAACTGCATAGCTCATTCAGCTGCTGTATGTATAGTGGCACTGAAACAAAGAGCATAGATTTCCCCATCTGCAGAACAAAACCAGTGGCTTCTGCTAACAAGGTAATTCAGTGTATACTCAGGCTGATTTGGGTCCTCAAACAATGAGCTGCAGAGTCTGTGG
The DNA here is from genome assembly GCF_006229205.1 of Suricata suricatta. NCBI lineage: Eukaryota > Metazoa > Chordata > Mammalia > Carnivora > Herpestidae > Suricata > Suricata suricatta. The sequence goes on from NC_043706.1 coordinate 55,575,536, forward strand.
GCCCTGGCCTATTGTCCTGCCAGGGCAGGGAAGTAAATAAAGTCCCATCACTAATAATATAGTGCCTAGACTTAATCATCTAGTAAGCTTGACCAGAGAATTTAGACAACTGGAGTCTCATCTGCCCAAAGACATTAACAGCAGATACACCCAGAACCTCAAACTGGATAACGTCTTTGCAAAGCAAACCTGTAAAGTTAGAGACGTGCTCCATTACTCAAATGTGATGATACCAATGTAAGAAATCAAGGATCATTAAAAATCAGGTAAACATGAAACCTCCAAAGGAAACTAATAAAACTCTAATAATTGACCCTAAAAAAATGGAGATCTATGAACTGTCAGACATAATAATTCCCTCAGGAAGTTTAGTAAACTACAAGAAAACACAGACAACTAAACAAAATTATGGAAACAATGCATAAATAAAATGAAAAGTTGGCAAGGAAATAGCAACCATCCTTTCCCCCAAAACCAAGCAGAAATTTTAGAGTTAAAAAATACAACAAAACTGAAGAATTCAATAGTTTAAAATAGACTCAACCATGGAGAAGGAATAATCAGTAATCTGGAGGGCAAGACACTGGCAATTATGCAAAAGAGCAAAAAGAAAAAAGAACTAAAAAGAGTGAAGAAGTAGGGTGCCTGGGTGCCTCAGTTAAGCATTTGACTCTTGATTTCTGGTCAATACACGAGTTTAACCCATTTGGCAAGATAAACAAAATTGACAGTCCTTAGCTAGACTAACCAGGGAAGAAAGGGAAATAATCCAAATCAACAAAATTTAAGTGAACAAGTAGATGTTACACCTGATAACACAGAAATTCGAAGTATCAAAAGAAGCTACTATGAACAACTGTATGCCAACAAACTGAACAACCTAGAAAAAAAAATGGAAAAATTCTTAGACATATATAATTTACCAATGCTAAATCAGGAAGAAATAGACAGTCTAAATAGACTAATTATGATTAAGAGATTGAATCAATAATAAACAATCTGCCAATGAAGAAAAGTTCAGAACCAGGTAGCTTCACTGCTGAATTTTACCAAACATATAAAGAAACATTAACACCAATGTTTCTTCCAAAGAACTGAAGAGGAGGAAACATTCCCACTTATTTTATGAGGCCAGCATTATCCTAATACCAAACCTAGAAAAAGATAGTACTAGAAAAAAAAAGTGCAGGTGCATATCCTTGATGAATGTAGATGCAAAATTTATTAATAACATTCTAGCAAACTGAACTGGAGCACATTAAAAGGTCCTTTACCATGTTCAAGTGGAATCTGTGCTTGGGATGCAATGATGATTCAACACACACAAATCAATCATTTGTGATATATCACATTAATAAAATGAAGCAAAATAATAGTATGATCATCTCAATAGGTGTAGAAATAGCATTAGACATAATCCAACAGCCTTTCATGATAATTTAACAAGTGAGGCATAGGAGGAATATATCTAAACATAAGAAAGACCATATATGACAAGTTAGTAGCTAACCTCATACTTAATGGTATGTCGTTGAAAACATTCCCCCTAAGATCAGGAACAAGACAAGTGTGCCCACTCTCACCACTCCCATTCAACATAGTACTGGATGTCCTAGATAGACCAATCAGGCAAGAACAATAAATAAAAGTTATCAGAATTGGAAAAGAAGAAGTAAAATTGTCTCTATTTGCAGACATGATTTTATATAGAGAAAATCCTAAAGACTCCATAAAAAACACATTCATTCTAATTAATGAATTCAGTAATGGTGCAGTATACTAAGTGAACATATAAAAATCAGTAGTGTTTCTCTACACGAACAACAAAATTTATGAAGAAAAAATACAGAAATTGCACCCATTTATAATAGCATCAGAAACAGTAGAATATTTTGGAATAAGTTTAGCTAAGGAGGTGAAGGATCTCTATGCTGAAAACTATAAGATGTTGATGAATGAAATCAGAGGACACAGATAAATGGAAAAGTGTTCTGAGTTCATAGATTAGAAAAATTAATATATTTAAAATGCCATTTCTCTCAAAGCCATCTATAGATTTAATGACACTTTTCAAAATCTCTACCAAAATTCCAATGGCATTTTCCCAGAAGTAGAAAAAACACTCCTAAAATTTACATGTTACCACATAACTAAAGAAATCCTGAGAAAGAAGAATAATGAAGGCGGTCTTACACTTCTTGATTTCAAGCTGTACTATAAAGCTATAGTCCTCAAAACAGTATGGTACTAGAATAAAAACAAATAGACCAATGGAACAGAAGTGAGAAACCAGAAATAAACCTAAGCATATATGGCTAACTAATGATTGACAAGGGGGCCAAGAATACTCAGTGGAGAAAAGACAAGTTTCTTCAATAAACAGTGCTGAGATAATTGGATATTCACGTGTAAAAGAATGAAACTCGATCCATATTTTACACTACTCCCCAAAATTAACTCAAAATGGATGAAAGACTTAAATGTAGACCTTAAAATCATGAAAATTCTAGAAGAAAATATAGGAACAAAGCTCTCTGACACAGGTATTGGTAATGAAGTTTTGGATATGACACTTAAAGCAAAAGCAATAAAATGAACACACAGGATTATAACAAACTAAAAAAAAATTCTGCACAGCAAAAGAAACCATCAATAAAATAAAAAGAAAACCTACAGAACAGGGAAATATTTGCAAACCATGTATATGAAAATATCTAAAACATGTAAAGATCTCATGCAATTCAATAGCAAAAGAACCACCCCCTCCAAAACTCAGTTAGAAAGGGGGCTAACCAACTTGAACAGACATTTCTAGAAAGATGATATATGAAAGGTCAACAAGTCCCTAGAGATGCTTAACATCACTAGTCACCAAGGAACTACAAAACAAAACCACAACCTCACCACCTGCCTGTTAAAATGCCTATGATCAAAAAGACAAGAGATAGATGCTGGTGAGAATGTGGAGAAAAGGGAACCCCCGTGCACTGGTGGTGGGATGCAAATTCGCGCAGCCACCATGAAAAATGGTATGGAAGTTCCTCAAAAAGTTAAAAATAGAACTACTATATGATCCAGCAATTCCACTACTGGGAATATATCTGAAGGAAATAAAAATGCTAACTCAAAAAGATATTTGCATCCCATCCCCCATGTTATAGCAGCATTATTTATAATAGTTAAGACATGGAAATAGGCTAAGTGTCCACTGATGAATGAAGGGATAAAGAAGTTGTGGTGTGTGTGTGGGGGGGGGTGTGTAAAATGAAATATTATTCAGTCATAAGAAGTTGAGGAAATCTTACCATTTGTGAAAACATAAATGGACACTGAAGGCATTATGCTAAGTGAAATAAGTCAGACAAAGAAGGACAAATACTGTAAGACCTCACTTATAAATGTGAAATCTAAAAAGGAAAAAACCTCATAGACAAAATAGATGACACTCGTGGTTACTGGAGGCAGGGATAGGTGGAGGGGGAATTGGAAGAAGGTGGCCAGAAGGTACAGCCTTCCAGTTATAAGATAAATGAGTAGTGGAGATGTAATATAAAACATGATGACTACAGCTAATACTGCTGTATGATTATCTAGGAAAGTTGTTAAGAGGCTTAATCCTAAGAGTTTTCATTGGAAGGAGAATTCTTCTTTTTTAATTTTTTTCCTTTTTTCTTTTCTTATTGGATCTATTTGAGAAGACGGATGTTAGATGAACCTATTGTGGTGCTCATTTCAATGTATATCAAACAATCATGCTTGTATACCTTAAATCTATATAATGATAATACAACCATTATTTCTCAATAAAACTGGAAACAAAAGATGATCGGTAATTTGCTTACGATTACTGAGTAAACGTGTGCGATTGGTCTATGAATCTTGCCCTAATGCTTCTTGAGATTTGCTTGATGTGATTCAGAACTCTAAGCTCTTACTTTTTCTTACTATTGTGATCAACTCTTTCCTGAAAATCAACAAAGTCAGTGATAAGACTGTTAAAAGCTATTTAGTAAGCAGGAGTATTGTCATAATAGCATAATAAGCAATTAATCAGAAAAAAATGTCCTTGCCTAGAAAGCCATCTTCTATTATGTTTTATGTTAAACATTTCTGCTTTATCAGGTTGTTTAAATCATTCTTTTCTAGTGAATTATTGTAGAGAAAAGAAAGCTGTTTCATACTGCGTGTCATGATGTATGTTATTGGTTACTTAGGCCAAAATAGCAAGGTTTTCAGTAATAAGTCTTTAAAATCTTAATTTAAAAAATGTTTTTAGTAATGAGGGTTATGTAGAATGTTCATTTGAAAGTGCATTCTTTGCTCACATCACATTCTCCTGAGGTTTCATTAAGATAGAGTATTAATACAGTATTAATGGCCACAAGTAAAAAGCACTGAACTAAGTCATGCAAACTATGCTTCAAGCATTTGATTAAAACAATGTTAAACACATATGAACATCTGAAATACTAAAAGAAAATGGACAAGGTCTTGCTTTTATACTGGCTTAGAGCTTCCAGGCTTTTCCTTTCATGATTAATCATACTTGGCTGCATAGAACACTTGTGTTCTGTCATTTCTTTGTAGTAGCTGCCATTGTGTGAAGATGGATATGCCTTTTTCCTCCCTCTTCTCCCAAAAGATGAATTCTCAATCTCAATTGCTCCTCATGGCATGCGCACTTATCTTTGCCTTTTGTGCACTGGAGGAGAACATGCTTCTCCATTTCTCTGTTTCTCAGAAATGTGAGACAAGTGCCTTTTCCTATACCATGTAGCTTCTCTTTATAGTGTCAACCACACTGACACCTGCTTCTAGTAGGTGGCTAGTGATGGACAAGTTGCTCCCCAACAAGGTGCTAATCTCTTTTTCTCTCCTCTCCTCTCTCACTCTTTCTCTCCTTCCCTCCTGGTCTCCATCCTTCCCTGTCTCCTTTCTCCTGAACCACTTTAAAAAGGATAATTTGATTCAAGCTTTCAATCAAGAGCATTCTATTAATTTAGTTTCAAACAGAAACAACACTGTATAATGGTCAAGGGAGTAGGATTAGGTTCCTTACTGGTTTCAAGAACTGTACCTGGGCATTTAAGTAGTGTTCCACAATTCCTAATACATACATTTATACACACATATACACATACACATTTTTTCCCCACTTTGTGGTATATCTGTCATCCCTGCACTCTCATTATGGTTTTGCATTTTCAGAATTATCCAATGACAATAATGTGTTACCTCAGTAACTTGGGATTTAAAAAATATATAATAGAGTATTTAAAATTTTACTCTTAGTGAAGATCCCATACAAATATGTCTAGCTGACAAAAAATTAAGGACTCATCAATGTACACTTAAAGCCAGACACAGGCAAACAAAGTTCTGATAGGAGAAAAGATGAGAGTAGAAATATGTCTATGTTGTACAATATTCATATTCTCCACTGCCTTTAAAAGGCACTTAAACTCATTAGTTTGGTCCCTGGCTCCTTGCCTATCTCAACTCTTGTCATTCTCCTGCAAATATCCTATATTCTGGCTATACTGATTTCTTTGGAATTCCTAGATTATCTTATTTCCATACTTTTGTACACACAGCTCCTTCTTTAGGTAACTTTTTTTATTTGTAAATATTCAGCTCAATGGGCTCTTTTTTTAGGAAGATACACATTCCAGTTCTCAGGCTAGGTTAGGTGCCTCCTATTGCTCATATTTTATATGTTTATTTCATTGCTTTTTAATTCACTTATTCATTCATTAAACAAATATATATTATGTGTCTAATAGATGCCATTTATATAACTGCCTGTTAAGATCTTTCCTCCTAATAGAACTGTGTTTATCTTTGTGACCTCTTGGATGTCAATTCGTGTATACGTAGAGACATATAGTTGATTCTTGTTATTCCTGACACTTTTGTTTCATTAGGTTGTCATGAAGCCTAAATTAGCAAACACTACTATTGCTCCTAGGGGAAATATAGGGTTAGGTCCCATCAAGCCTCTGGTCACAATATTTTAATCAACCAAAATACCATTTGTATTCTATATATTTATTAGTCAATATCCTGGTAAAACAACCCAGTCTCATCAGTACTGAAAACCTGCTCTTCTACAAAATCCATTCTTTTTCCATATAACACTTAGTGAATATTTTAAAAATTGTTCCATAGCCTCCTGATCTGAAAAATCTATATTTGGTTTCAAATTTAACATTTTCCACATGTATCACCTTTTAAAACATGCAAGTCAGCCAATACTAGCAGAGAATGGTTTAATATTTTCCTGACCCTGGATAATGTGACTAATTCTTTTTTTTTTTTTTTTTTTTTTTTTTTTTGGCTTTTGGTCTTAAACTGATGCTCTTCACTACATTCTTTTTATTGGCCAATGTCTTATTAATTTCCAAATATAGTTGCTTTTACATTTTTTCCATAGCTTTATCACACACTGTAGATGTTACTTTAGCACTCATGTGCATGTGGCCTCATGTACAGCTCAGTGACAACTGAGCCACCCAGGCACCCCAAGAAGATTTTTGAACTGAAGTGTAACAAAGAAAATTGTCCCATGAGAAGAGCTGTAGAAAGCCTATTGCGAGTACAAGAAATAGTGAGCAGGAAACCCCTGAGGTTGCCATAAACTTGCCTTGCTTTAGAAACTTCCAAATAGCCATAGTAAGAAAGTGGAGTTGACACAAAGTGCTACTGGAAATTTGGCCATTTGTAGACCATACAAGGCCTTGCAGAACAGAGTAAGAGATTTGTAGTTGACTCTAAGTATATTTGAAAGCCACTGAAGGTGCTAAAAAGGAGAGAATTATCTGAACTATAGTTTAAAGAGTCTATTTAGGTGGCTGGATGGAAATTCATGTTAGGGTGCATGTGAGGAGTCATGGAGGACCAGTTAGGAGCTGCTGTAGTAGCTGAAGCAGAAGGTAGTGACCTTGACTTGATTCATGGCAGTAAAAGTGAAGACTGTGTGGACTCCGATATATTATGAATACTGGATAAAATGGACTTCCTGTTAGACTGTGGTGGGGTGAGAGAAAAAAAAGGGGATAGAGAATTATTCTTAGGCTTCTGGCTTGGTTAGCTGGGAATATGGTGCAGCTATCTACTGAGGAGGGAAGAGTGCATGTCTGCCTTTGACACATACATCGCAAGTTGGGGGTTGGCATACAAGATGAGGGTGATCAAAATGGGTGTTATGGTCTGATACATAGCTTTTGAGGTTATATGAATGGATGAGGTCATCTTTGGAATGAAAGTAGGGCATAATGAGAAGAGGACCTACAAGTAGTTTAGAGGAACTTCGATGTTTAATAAGGAGAAGGACCGCATGTAGTCATGGAAAGATTAAACAGAAATATAACAAGCAGCATTATGTAAGAAAAAGAGTGTTTATGATCCAACTAACTGCCTGGGAGTTGAAACTGGGCTCTAGCCTCCTCTCTACCTTGAACTACTGAGAAGCAGTGTATTCTAGTAGGAGAATCATCTATTTTGAAGTCATGTACATCTGGGTTAAGATTCCCAGGCTGGAACTTACTAGCCAAGGGCAGGTTCCCCAAGTTTTCTTAATCTCTTAAACTCCAGGTTACAAAGAGGTAGATACACAGTAAAGATACACAGTAAAGATAAATCTCTTACTATGGTATTTAGCACATAATATACCCTAATATTATTTTATTTGAAATGTTTTATTTTATATTTGAGAGAGAGAGAGAGAGAGACAGAGCATGGGCAGGGGAGGAGCAGAGAGAGAGAGGGAGACAGAATCTGAAGCAGGCTTTAGACTCTGAGCTGTCAGCACAGAACCTAATGCAGGGCTTGAACTCACAAACTGTGAGATCATGACCTGAACTGAAGTCAGATGCTTAACTGACTGAGCCATCCAGGGACCCCTTTATGCCCTAATTTGAAATTGTAGGTGCCTACTAATAGTGTCACAATGAGTTGAGAGAAAACAAAGTATAAAATATTTATTTAAAAATTTTCTTACTGAGATATTCTTTATACAGTTTAAGCACATTAACATTGTGAAGATGGGGTGAAGCAAGAAATTTAATCCCAGCAATAGTTTTGTTGGTTTGGATTAGCTCTTAATAAAAACTAGTTTAGATTTATTGAGTGCTTTCCATTTACTGAGCAGTTTAAATACATTAAACCCATTTAATCCAAGTATCAGCCCCATGAGGTGTGTAATGTTATCATTCCCATTTTATAGCAGAGGAAAATGTAACCTGGAAATGAAATAATTTGTTTCAGAAGTACCCATGTAGGTGTGTGTGATTCGGTTCATAGCAATTACCTTTTACTTTTTAGATGAGCTTTAACATTTCTTTGGAAATCTCTCCCTGTGTATTTTGTTAATATTTTGTCCCCCAAATCAACATAGAGACTTGGAAAAATGTAATAAATACTTGTTCTAAAAGCAAGAACACTGAGTGATATAGCAAAGTCACATGAACTTTTTTTTTTTTAAATGAAAATGACTGGATGGACTTAGAAATAAGTGCAAGAATACTATATATTGAGAAAAGAAACATCCCATCCAATTAATTGCACACTGAGAAATGTGGAAGAAAAGGTCTGAGACACTTCAAATGTGACTCAAGAAAAGTTACGGGTATGTGGCTTCAAGAAATACTAACACAAAAATGGCATTACTTCATGCCCCCAGGACAGGCTTTGGGTGAGGTGACAGCTTACTGCAAATGTTGGCTGGCACAAGGGTTTTTCTCCTCAAAACTTAGGCTGCAGTAACTGACAACTCACTACCAGTAGGTAGAAACTTTTACTAAAAGAAAATGCCTTGAATATACTATTAGAGAATCTGCTTTTTTAGTTAGCTCTAATTTCATTTAAATCAATGCATTCTAATAACCAAGGGTAGTAAAGTATTCATTTCTTGCATCTAACACCAATACGACCTTTGTTCTGTGACTTGTAGGTCTTAAGTGTGAACTCTAGCTTCACCTTTGTTGCTTCTAGGAGACACTTTCAAAGCCTTATCTCCTATCTGTAGGTGGCAGTAAGTTATTACGTTTTTTTTGTTTGTTTTTTGTTTTTTGTTTTTTTACTTTGCCCAGTGGAAGGAAGATTAAATTCAGTTTAGAGAAACAGAATATAAAGAGAATATTGTTCTACCTATGGGCCAATATGAAGAACAATAACTCAGTTTTTTTTTTCAATAGAAGTTGGATTCCCTCCCCCTTTTTAATTTGAGGTAAAATTGAAATTCTTGTATATTCTCAGTGGACTCTCTAGTGAGAATAAACTTATGTTCACATCAGGCTAAACAAACCTAGAACAAGAGAGTAAAGGGTTTTGTATAAATCAGAGCTCAAGAAACCCACTGTTTCTTAAAGTGATGTGTCTAAGCAAGATTCGTCCAGATCTTAAAACCTGCTGTTATATTTATATTAAGCAATGGCATTTTGCTTTCAAGTATATGCATACAGAACACCAAATAATTATTCTTCCAATTCCATAATAGAAAAGATTTCTTGGGGCGCCTGGGTGGCTCAGTCGGTTAAGCGTCTGACTTCGGCTCAGGTCATGATCTCACGGTTCATGGGTTTGAGCCCCGCATCAGGCTCTGTGCTGACTGCTAGCTCAGAGCCTGGAGCCTGCTTCAGATTCTGTATCTCCCTCTCTCTGACCCTCCCCTACTCACACGCTCTCTGTCTCTCAAAAATAAAAATAAAAAAACATTAAAAAAAAAGAAAAGATTTCTTTCCAAATTATTCACTGATTTCCACCTTCAGTGTTAAAGAGCAACAAACAAACAAACAAACAAAACAACCACCACACACACAAAAGGCAAAGAAATTGTTGAACTGCAGTTCTTTTCTGCATTGTCTTGTGCCCTGTGGTTTTTCATATGCAAAGCATGCTTCCTTACAGATGGAATCCACCAGTCCTTGCCATTAAGGGAAACCCAGCAGGACCCGGAGAGGATTTGTTGAAGCTGAAAACCGACGTCATAATTTAGCTCTGAGTCCTGGAGCAGCATAAGTCACTCTATAAATCAGAACACCGGATTCACAAATGTAAGGCAAATAGAGTGAAACATGAATTTTCCCCCTCATACTTCTCCTCTTGTTAGAACAATTAAAACAACAACTGACTCCTTTATTGCTTGTGATTTAGCAGTTAGCCAAGTAAAGTGACAATTTCAGGCTACAGTAGACAGAGCCATAGAAAAAGAAAACACAGCCAATAAGGTGAGGCGACTGCTGTCATGTTATGCCAACAGAGACTGCCAGGTTTCTAAAATAAAAACAGTCTTTCCACCATGGCGAATACATTGCACTTCTGCTTAGCTTAGCTTCATGGATCTTCCTATTGGAGAAAGCCAGCTTATACTTCTATTATGTGCTTTTGGTTCCACTAAAAAGATTTGACTGAGGCCAGCGATTAAGTTCACTTTTTTTGTTGTTGTTGTTTTTGTTTTTGTTTAATGGCGGGGAGTATATACTTAACTTCACCTTGCCTGTGAGAGAAGAATGTTTTTGGTCTACAAGAGCCTTTCTATTCATGTATTTACTACATAGAGAGTAGGACTCTTTGTATATGAGCCTGGTATTGATAAGCTTTTTCCTCCACAAGAGTCACGAAGGCAGAGTTCTGTGGTCTTCCACTCTCTGTTGTAGCGGCTAGGGGCAGAAAAGACAGCGTGAGGCCTGTGTGTGAAAATGTACGATTTTCTGCCCCAGCTTTTCCAATCTAGTAGGTAACATCTATGTGCTGTTACAAGTCTTATGTTTAAGTGTTTGTTTTCAGTTTTAACAGGATGGTTTAAAAACTCACAATGCATTCTATTTTTGATGGGCAAGAAAGGCCTAACCCTTCAATGAGTACTTAGGTACCAAACTGTCTTCCTTTTCTAAGAGTCAACCAGTAATATAATCGAAAGGATACAGGTTTGAACCAAACTGACTCCATGACAGGCTTTAAGTTTCCCCTCTGAGCTTAAAGGCCTAAGTTTCAGTTTCCCAGAATCATTAGACAATAGCCGGGAAAAGCACATATTGTTCAACAAGCGACCACCCTCACAGCAGCACCCAATCAGAAGCGGCCAGCTGACACCCTTAACATTCCTAAGGACAGGCCTGGAGATGGAAACCATAGATAGTTACCTGTTGTTTAATGCTAGATTAGCCAGTTACTCACCCCACGTGGGAGTCCTTGGCCCACCCTGTTAATTGGTTATTTTCGAAGAAACACTAAATGTTGTGATTGGGTCCCGCCAAAACTAACGAACGCTCTAAACAATGTGTCTGGCTAAAATTGTAACTAAGGCTGTTGTGTAATTATGATTGGATCACTGTACCTATGTCCCAATTTCTTGTAACTCCCCCTTCCCAAACCCCCCAAAACCCTGCTCAGCCCTTGTTGGGGCTCTCAGCATGGATCCACTGCGTTGGTGAAATCTGAGAGACCGAGCTTAAACCCGGTGAGCTTAAGCCTGTAATAAAATGCCCTTTGCTTTTGCATGCGTGAGTCGGTCTCCCTGGTGGTCTCTGGTCTTTGGGGACGATATTGCGATCTGGGCATAACATAATGGGTCTGCTATATGACAACTTGTTCCTGAGTAAGGACCTCTATTCATTCCAACTGTAACTACTGCATAAGTTGGGAGATGAAAATAGGGGCTGTGTTGGTTGGACTGGTTGACTTGACTTCAATAAAAAAAAATGGTAACTTCATGGTTTAGCCTTTGGAGCTGTCTTGGTGATAAGGTAGCCTAAGAAAAACTGAGGGCAAAGCACAAACTAGTAATACCTCTCCACCCCACGTGGGATAGGGATATGTGTGACATTCCTCCGGCACTCCTGGCTGCTCAAGAACAAAGGAAAGGGGAAAACGAATGGTTAACTGACAGAGATCACAGTCATAAAAGATCAAAGTCTCTATCCCTTTACAAATGTTTCAGTAAATTACAAGACAAAGGCAATCTTATCAATAACCTAATCTGCAGAAATCCACAGGTTCAGTTTCCTGGAGCCCAACATCTCCCTCCCCTCCGTCGTGATGTGGGGAACAAAGGCAAGGAGAAAATATAAAGGACATCAATTTTTTTTATAACCTGCAGCACACTGACAAATACTTTAGGCAAATATAGAATATAACTTCTCCAGGAACTGCCTACTGTCTGTCTTAATGTTAATGCCTTACTAGAGGGTAAACAACCTTTGCTTGACAATGGCAAGGCCTCCAGTTTCTACAGAGTCCTCTTTAGCACATGAAAGTCCTCCTGGAGGCTTCCCTTTTGCCTTTACCTCCCCAACTCCATAGTATGTAATCAGCCCCTCTTCACAAACCCAGTGCAGCTCGTTCTGCCTAAGGGTCCTGTCCCTGTGCTTTAATAAAATCACCCTTTTGCTCCAAAGACATCTCAAGAATTTTTTCTTGGCCGTCAGCTCCAGACCCCACCCCGCCACCACTCTGAAACCCCATCGTGATTGGTCTTTGTAAGATCGGACAAAATAGCTGGAATTTTCTCCTCATAACCAGGAGCTAGAAAGGAATAGAAAGTGTAACAGAAAATACCATATAAAAAGGATCACAGAGATTTAGCAAAACATTATTAAAAGGACATGTGATGTAGGATTCAAACAGACTTGGACTAAATTCCCAGCTAAGTCACTTATGCCACTTATTCCATGAACTTGGACATGCTGCTTAACCTCTTCGAACTTAAGTTTCCTTATTTTGTAAACTAGGGGCTGTAATACCTACTTTATTTATAGATTTTTTAAATAGTTTATTGTCAAATTGGTTTCCACACAACACCCAGTGCTCTTCCCCACAAGTGCCCTCCTCCATCATCACCACCTCTTTTCCCCCCTCCCCCTTCCCCTTCAACCCTCAGTTCGTTTTCAGTATTCAGTAGTCTCTCAGGTTTTGCGTCCCTCTCTCTCCCCAACTCTCTTTCCCTCTTCCCTTCCTCCCCCTGGTCCTCCATTAGGTTTCTCCTGTTCTCCTGTTAGACCTATAAGTGCAAACATATGGTATGTAATGCCTACTTTAAAAATGTACATCAACTAATGAGATACCAGTCAAAAAACATGATAAAGCACTTAAAAAGATGTAGCTACTTCAAACAACAGCAAGAGCCATCAGAGTCATTTAAGTAGAACATTTCACAGGATGCAATAGAGGGTGATGGGGTAGAGCAGAGGCTAAGAAGATTGCCTGAGGTTTAAACCTACCTCTGTAAGGATGCAGGTCTGAATTTGGCTTCTCAGGATCATTAAACAATAGAAGGGCACACAGGGGACAACCCTTGTAACACCCAATCAGGAAAGGCCAGCTAACACCCTTAACATTTCTAAGGGCAGGCCTAGAGATAGAAGCTATAGATAATCACCTATTGTTCCTATTGCTTGAGGCTAGTCATGCCCTACGTGAGGGTCCTGGGCCCACTCTAATTGGTCAATACTCTAAATGTTGTGATTGGCTCCCACTAAAAGTATCAATGTATGGTTAAAGTTACTGCCAGTATTGATAGGTGATAGTGATTGGACCCCTGTATCTGTGTCACAATTTCCTGTAACTCCCCCTTCCCAAACCCATAAAGGCCCTGCCCGGCCTTTTTTCGGGGCTCTCAGCATGGATCCACTGTGCCGGTAAAGTCTGGGAGTCCGAGCTTAGGCCCGGCCAGCCTAAACTCGGCCAGGCTAAGTTCATAATAAAGCCCTTTGCTTTTGCAGGCATGACTCGGTCTCCCTGGCGGTTTCTGCTTTTTGGGGACGATATTTAAAATCTGGGTATAACACCTCCACCATTAGTGTTTAACTTCTTTTTGCCTGAATTTTTCCATTTATGCAATGGAGTTAATCAGAGCATGAACCTTATAGCAATATTGTCAGGATTAACTGAGATAATGCATATAGAGTCATTAGGACATTGTAAAAATTAATGATGGTAGCTATTTTTATTATTTCCTCCCCCTCCTAGGAGGCTTAACTGAATAGAGTATAGAGGTAGTCCACGTGGTACTAAAGAACAATAAGCTATCTTTTAAGAACTCTAGCCACATACTAGGATTTCCCTGATAGGGAGAGAGAGAGGACATGTGATGTAGGATTCAAACAGACTTGGGTTTAATGACAGTGGAGATGCTCCCCAATGATCACAGGAATTTACCTCATTCTGAATATCTGCCTCAAAAGCATGAATGTGAGTTGGCACCAGTGAGTATTAAACAGGACTAAAGAGTTTTCTTTGGACTTTTGATCAACTCAATGTGTTTCAGTAGGTTCTGAACCTATTTAAATAAATCTCTGAATATTTTGGAAATGTGGAAGTCTATAATTAATCCTCACGGGCTGTATAATAATTGCTTGTCAAAATCAAAAGGAGCCTTGAAGTTCTCTTTTTTTCAACATCCTGCACCTATAATAATAAAATGTCCTTGCATTTGGATGGTGCTTTGCAACTTAAAACATTTTCATACATGTAGTTTGATTTCAGCCCCTTATAGTTCTGAGGAGCTGGATCAGTGGGCATTAATATTTTCTCTATTTTATGGGCAAGAAACTGAGGATTTGGAAGGTGAAGGGACTTCCCCCCAAATGACATAGTTTTAAGTGACAGAGTGTAAGGACGCAGGTCTGAATCAAACTAACTCCATGACAGGCTTCAAGTTTCCCTCTGACCTTGGAGGCCTAGGTGTCGGTTTCTCAGAATCATTAGACAATAAAAGGGCACATATTGCCCAAGGCAGGAGGGACCACCCTTGTAATACCCAATCAGGAAAGGCCAGCTAACACCCTTGACATTTCTAAGGGCAGGCCTAGAGATAGAAGCTATAGATAATCACTTATTGCTTAAGGCTAGTTACACCCTACGTGAGGGTCCTGGGTCCACTGTGTAATTGGTTAATACTCTAAATGTTGTGATTGGGTCCTGCCAAAAGTAATGAACACTCTGGACAATGTGTATGGTTAAAGTTACTGCCAATGATGTTATGCTATAATGATTGGACCCCTGTACCTGTGTCACAATTTCCTGTAACTCCCCCTTCCCAAAACTCATAAAAGCCCTGTTCTGCCTTTGTTTGGGCTCTCAGCACGGATCCACTGCGCTGGTTAAGTCTGCGAGCCCAAGTTTAGGCCCGGCCAGCCTAAACTTGTAATAAAGCCCTTTGCTTTTGCATGCGTGACTCGGTCTCCCTGGCGGTCTCTGGTTTTTGGGGACGATATTGTGATCTTGGGCATAACAAGAATAAGTTAAAAAATTACTCAGCAGTGTTTGATAAGGTTGACTTTGCAGCTTAGTTTTAGGTTATATAAGAGTGTGCTGTCACAAGTGCCATTAGAATTACTGCCACATTATGACTTTAAAATTTTGCTTTCACTAATTATAATACAAGGGGACCTTTCTAATGTGGAGATTTGTTTGCCTTCTATACATATCTTATACATTTATAACTGCTTTTTCAAGGCTATTTCAGTTTGACATTTCTCTGCTTCTTTCAGGAATATTCTCTGAAAAAGCCTCAGAAATATCTGAAAAATATTATGGATGCAAAGTTTAGAAAAAAGCTTTAGTTTAAAATAAAGATGTGGTAGCTCAAACTACATTCAAGGACAAATAGAATTCTTTATTTTTGTAGTCTTGCTTGTGGCTTATTTGTCTACATCTGAGAAACAACAAAAGAATCACAGCTGGATTTGCAGATGCATCTAATAGAGCAAAAATGCAGAGGTATGTGTGGAAGCATTCTTTTTTCTTCTTCTAAAAAATGAACTAAAAAATAAAAGCACCGATGGAATTGAGATGGGAGCAAGAGAAGCAAGTGTGGGAAGATGCATAACCTTTGATGTCAAGTTGATTTTTCATACCTATGTGGTCCAATTTTAGTTTGAATATTAGCTATGAGATCTGCAGTCCCCTGTTCTACAAGGCTGGAAAGGTGAAGGCAGAATATTTCAGAGGTCTCTCAAAACTCTAATAAAAATCTCTCCTGCCAGATGACCCCCGATAAACTTCAGTCTTCCTTTCAGTAAAAAACTCCCCAAGACAGGCTCAGAAAGGATGATGTTCACCACGATTAAGTCTCCAGTCAGCCATGGTAGGCAGGTGAGCAATTTCAGTGGCATTTTTCCTTACTTGGCAGTTTTAGATGTTTTAGTAAGTAATGCAAATCAAACAGGAAAACTTAGTAGGATATGTGAAAATGGGACCTATATTACATTAAGTATGCTTTTGGATTGTAATATTTACCTAATGATGCAATGTATTGAAATTAAACTTACTGTGAAGTAAGTTATATACAAAGTTCATATATTCTGCCTCTACTTCTGTTTATGTTGTGCCTATGCTTGTGGCTTCACAGATATATTTTTCAGTGGTACATCAATAGGTACGGTCCTAAATATAAGCACTTACACCTTATATGGGCATTCTCATTCCTCTTCAAGTTCTTGAGCATAGGGTTTATGACTGACTTACTGTACTATTTTTATGCCTCACAAAATGACTAGCATATAGTAGGTGCTCTCTCAATAAGCCTCTTGCACTGACCTGAAGATGAATGTTTCCTTGTCTAGGAACGATTTCATAATATGAAATCCACGAAAACCCTAGAAAAACAAATTTAAGTTATTTCTGATCTGGCTTTTAGGAGTTTGGGTTTTAAAGTAGAGCATAAGGATTTTGTTGTTGTTATATTTCTAGTACATAAGTTCTGGGCAAAAGAAATATGCTGATGGATTTCTAAATTAACTAATAGAGAATGATACATATTCTGCATAGTCACTATAATTATTATGGGATCCTTAAATAATCTCATGCAGTGTTACTGGGATTTATTTTGTTCTCTGAGCACATATCATTATGATATAAAAGATTTGAAGGTTAATGATAAATGGAAAACTTTTGTCTTTTGCATCTTTTTTGGTTCAGTGTATTTGCAGTAGTCACTCCAAGTATGTGAGGCTTGGACATTAAGCAGTGTGTCTTTGAGAACCCTTTCTCCTCACCCCCACAGTGCCAGCTACATAATTTGTGGTGCCCAGTTCAAGATGAAGATGCAGAGTCCTTACTTCAAGAAGCAGAAAAAAAACACATTTTTTATTTTCTTTAGTAGTCTCTCTCAAGCTGTTATTGTGTTTTTTTAAAATTTAAACATTTTCTTAAGTTTATTTATTTTGAGAGACAGAGTGAGGGACAGAAAGGGAGAGAGAGAGAGAATGTAAGCATGGAAGGGGCAGAGACAGAGGGAAACAGAGAATCTCAAGCAGGCTCTATGCTATTAGTACAGTATTTGGGGTTCAAACTCACAAACCTTGAGATCTCAACCTGAGCCAAAATCAAGAGTCAGATGCTCAACTGGCTGAGCCACTCAGGTGCCCTTATCACTGTGTTTTTTTACTTGCCAGTTAATGCCACTCTTCCTCAGGCATGAGGATACTCATAGGGGAATGCAGTCCTACTCAGGCGTCCAGGACCCTGCCCTGTGTTTAGGACGCCAGTGTGGACCAGACCCTAACTCTTCCTGTGCCCATGCCCAGGTCCCTCAGGGGTTGGCGTGGCAGTGGTCACTGGGCTGGGGTGGGGAAGCAGGTGATTGGGAACTTTTCCTGGAGACACAGGAAGTGGTGGGATCACAGGACCCCAGGTCCTGGCAGAAGCTCCATTGTCCCTTCTTACTTCACTAACAATAGCTCAAGTCAAAGATTATCTGTGTATTAAGAATTTTGATATGGCAGCACCAAAGCATTAAGACCCTTTATGAGCAAGATTCCCTGTGCAGCTGCAGTGCTTCACACCCATGAGCTGGTTGTGGTCCCCAGGACAGATGATGCATGCAATGATGAGGCACATTACTGCTAGAGAAGATGCAATGGGTCTTAACTCAGTCCTGAGGCAAGAGAGTTGACACTGCCTTTCTTATTCTCCATTGTGACTATTTTACCACTTGGTCTTCATCTTAATCTACTTTCTTTTATTTAAAAATAAGGAAGGAAAGGAAGGTAGATATGCAGTTTTGATAAAGTATAATTTATACTAGTGAGATTATACATGCAAACATAATATGAATGCATGTCAAGGTTTTATTTGTCTTGGTAATTAATGAGGGAATCAGTCCGGTGTCAAAACTAATTTAAAGAATATTTGAGAGGCAATATTAAGATTGCTCAATTAGATATAAAACTAGTCAATGTCCAACAGGGCAATAAACTGCAACATTTAGGGTATTTTTCACTAGAAAGAAATTATTCTCATCTCTATCTGACAAAAATCTACAAGTTAACTTCTGTCTCTAAAAAGCTGTAAAACACACAAGAAAACAAAAAGTAAAGCCCCAAACCGGAGAATTGCACTTCAGGTACATCCAAGTAACATGGTTCAGGTTAAGGATGATTTATCTGTCAATATTATTTGTCTCAGACTAGCATTCTCTGGATTTTTACTTCATCTGACCATGACATTAGAAGGTTTTCTCAGTTGTCCTCCATATGCACAGAAATAGATGTTTAATATACACAATGGCAGAACATAAAATAAGAGCATATTTCTTTACATATTTAAATCAACCTGCATTTAGATTTCCCTTAATATTTAAATTAGATGATATACTTCTAGACTACAAACAATAGCATTATGAAGGACCTTTAGATGCTTAGATATCTAGAATTAGAAAGGTCTGGGTGATCTTTAGTCAAATGAGAAAAAAAAAAGTTCAGGAAGATATGTGCCCACATCACAGAGAAAAGCAGATCTGAGATTTCAACCTAGGTTTTGACCATTTTTCTGGTTCATGGGGGATGTCCCCAGTGGTTCTGAGCAGTTCCATCTCATTTGGAGACCAAGTGTCCATTCATATCTATCCTTGAAATAGTTACATGGTGGTTCATCATCTGTTCAAGGGAAATTTCAAGTGTTAGGGATTCCCAAATGTGACAATGAATGGTCCAGTTTCAAGGCCAGCTGGGCACTGAGTCCCCTTTACTCTGTCCTGGTCCTGAGGCAAAGTCCTTTTTCTTTCCCCTCAACTAATTCCTATTCTTTTGACTTTTCCTCTTCACCATCCCTTCCCCAGCCCTGGCCTGTCTCTTGGGAACAGAAACTGTCACCCTCTGATCATGGATATAAATATTTGTGACTCACATTTAGGACTAGAACAGTTTTGAGGCTTTAATTTCTGTTTCTGTGTAGATGAGTAGATTGAGGAAGCAAATAAAGAGACCCTAGAGCATTTGTAAGCGAGCAAAGGAGAAGGAAATTAGTTCAGGGATAACCTCACCACATGGTTCCAATGCCCAGAAAATTTCCTACCTCAACACAACTCCAATATTTAGTCATGATTTTCTGTCAGTGCTATAGAACTTAAACTGTATTTGTCAGAAGTCCTATTAATATAGGACTGAGAAGAAAACACTGTATATCCTGGAGCCTACGACAACTTATCAGTTATGAAGAAAGGATTCTTGGTATGAAAGTACCAATTCGGTGTATATTACTAGATATTGTCATACAATCATCTACTTTGGAAGTCTTTGAAAAGTGGAAACAAAATACTGCCCTCACTGGCCGTTGTTTGTATCATCTGGTGTAGCATTTTCTCATACTGGTTCTGAGAAACAGAATGTTTGGTGTGATGTTGATAGGTATTCCTGGAAAAACGTTACCTGGGTGGAATAAGTTTAGAAACTTCTATTAAGTACAGTGGAATGCATTATTTTCTACAGGACTTCCTTAACGTGTTGAAATACATTGTGACACTTAAAGAAGGAAATGGGCATGTGACATTTTATGAATTTGTCTTAGAAAAATTTGCCCCCTCTCACCTTTTTTTTCCTGAGAATGCTTATTATTATGCCTTGAAAAATAGTTTTGGAAATTCCAGTTTAGTTTAATCCCCTCTTTACTGAAATGGTGAAAGTCCAGAAATGGTTAGTGGTATCCTTAAGAGTAAGGGGAAGAAGGCACAGACCTCTTGCCTGTTAGACTGGTCTGAAGCGATAAAACTATAATTTTTAGATATAGTCTCGTCCTTAAGTATAATTCCTGAGTCAGAGAACTGCTGAAAATAGCTACCAAATCACTAACATTGGACAACTAACTTTTTTTGTGTAATGGAGCAAATAGTTGATTTATATTGCAAAGGTTAGGAAAGAAAGCACTTACTTAAAGTCTAGAAGAGTATGATTTATCCTGTCTCTATTATCAGTGTTGAACAAATCTCTTAACTCACTTATTCCCCATTTTCCCATTTGTGAAGCTGAAATCTAAATCTATGTTCCAAATATATCTTATGTATTAACATCATTTTGAGATAAAATTACATCGGAAAAATAACACTACCTCGTTTTCCAAAACAAAGCCAGCACTTGGTAATTGCTCGGTCAATGGCAATCAGCAGTGTTTATTTAGACAGTACTTGCTTGAAGCCACTATTGCATTTTGATGTCAATAAACAATAACCAAATTTATTTCCCAGTGTTTTTCCATCTACTCTTTCTACTCTTAAGTTTTTAACAAGGTCTAACTTGTTCTCCAAATCACTTGATGTTTAGAAGGGCAAGGGAACGATTCTCACTTCATTTTCCTAGTATAAAAGGTTAAGCAATTTTCCTAAGGTAACTAATAGGCCAGCAAATGGGCCAGCAACAAAGTGTAAGGCTTGGGAATTCTGTCTATTACTGAACCAAAAAGATTGGTTTGTTTCCTTCCTAAATTAATTATTTAAACCCCCTGTTTTAAGCATTTTGCAAACCTAAGCCAATGGATTCTAGATGTCTCACATTTCATTCCAGCTTTAACTTTGCTTTCTTTTCATTTTTTTGGTCAAGTTTTCCACACAATTTTAACAGTTGCATATCCAATTACATATAAAATCATAATGATTAACACAATTTACCAAATCTTTTGTGTGTGTGTGTGTGTGTGTGTGTGTGTGTGTGCATGTGTGAGTATATAAATGAAAGCTTTAAGTAGCAAGCCATGTAGATTTTACAAGAATAAGTATTTCTAGTTACAAAACAAACTGGTTTTAATACATAAATTCCTTCTAAAATTCCATTAATTAATCATTTTTGAGGGGGAGCAAAACAGTCAAGCAAAACATATTAGCAGCTCATATTTTGCTTGCTTGTTCTTTGGAGTAAAGAAAAAAAACTGTTAGTATTCTATAAGAAAAGGAGAGGAAAGATAGTTTTCAGATGGGATTTAAGCCAGAGAGGTCTCTTATGCCCAGGAAGATCAATCAGGGTAAATGAGTTCTCCATGTATTATTACCTAAGGGTAGAGAAAATTGAAGATGAGATTTTTCCCCCTACTTGTTTGACCTTGCTGCATAAATATGATGTAAAAAATATGTGTGGAATTTGATAGTGGTCTTTTCTATTAGTCAAACCTTGAAACATTTAATTCTTTGAAACTTATCAAATGTGGTGTAAATGATACAATTTCTTCCATGTTTAATCTTATTTGTTCTCATTTAAATACAATTGTATTTGCAATCACGACTTTAATGAACTCTGATTTGCAGAGGACCTAAATGCTTTCTGCCCTCTAAAAACAAACGCTCAACTCCTGTTGCTGCACTCAAGGATGGCAGTAATAAAAGTGGTTAGAAAATCAATTTAAACTGCATTTGTACTTTACCAAGAACCCTGTGACACTTACATTGGTAAGAGTTATGCTTTCCAAATATGTGATCCACTTTTATAAGCAACTAAGAACCCTGCAGCTTCAGTCACACTATCCAAGCAAGAATAAATGACCCCACATCAATCCATTTTCACAATACCTGACACTTGTAGAATGGGGGAAAGAAATGAGATCAAAAAGATAAACAACAGGCTGTGAAACCTAGACTTTCAACCTAAGACTGCACTTTGTATGCATAAATGAAAAAAACACATTTTATTCTGCACCCCTTAATGTTTTACAAACCTGGGATTATCATAAGCAAAAGAATATGTAGAAAAAGATCCCATGTCTTATTATTCTTTGTAAATTCCATGCATCACACTGCTTAACATAAAGACTCTCTGCCAACGCTTGCGGTATGAAAGAAGGGACGGGTGGATGATCTTAAAGATACACAAATCCCATTTTAATCAAACAGACTTGGATTAAAATAATTTCGACATATGGATATTGCAGGAAAAGAAACCTAGAAAAAAGTTACCAAAATATTTTGTTGTGATACATCACATGTCATCTAAGTAATATGGAGCTAAAACATTCCTGTAATTTTTTCTTCCTCCTAATAATAGCATGGATATATTTGTTTTTCACACAACTAGAAGATTTTAATGGGTCTATTTTTCTAAGTGCTTTTTTGCTTATGATAACCTTGATGTTAATATTAAGGAAAGCAGAAGGAGAGGACTGAGCAGCTGGGACTCCCATATTTTGATAATGCAGAGGATGGCCAGTATTCAGAAAAAGCTCAAAGCTCAGAAATAAGACAAAGGGACAACAGCATGTTCTTTTAATATCCTACTAGAGTATTGTCTAACAGGCCTGATTAAAGATTATGTAATCCTCTGGAAGACTGCACTTTTCTTTGGCTCAGTATTACTATTGATTAGGCACAGAGTTGGAAGTTATACACTAACTTGTAGATTTTTGTCCGATGGAGAAGCAAACAAGCATAAAATGGTAGGAAAGAAAACCACAAAAGTACATTTTGTTCTCTTGTACCATTTTGTCTCTAACTTAGCAGTCTTATTTTAGCATTCACTCAGTGACTCTCCATCCTCAGTCTCTTGAATTCTCTTGGAAGCAGCCTTAGTCATCATACTCATTCCTTCATTAATCAGATAACTAAATCTTGGGCATATGCTCATTTCGTACTCGTGTGAAAGTCAGGTTTACAACTCTTTGAAAATGGACCTTTGACTCTGGTCTTTATAACAAACAGGATTTAAAAGTACATGCACAGAACTGTATATAAAAGTGAATATTTATTTACAATGAGAAAAGAAACTTAATGACTTATAAGGAAGTCTGGAGATCCAGGCCTCTTTCTCTGAAATCTCTTTAGGCTCTTCACAGGAAATGTTTATTTGAAAATGATTCTTGATTGCAAGCTAGTTTGCCCTCTGAAAGAGAACAATAATAATCTACCTCAATTCCTAGCAACTCTCAGGTCTTAGAAGGACAAGTAAGGGGGAGGGGGTTTTAGCTTCATTAGTTCCAGAGTAAATCAGCTCTATACTGGGGGAAGAACACCAGCAGGTAAGGAGTTTGTAGCATAAGGCTGGGAGAAGAAAACCAGAGACCTTTTCCTCCCTTGGGTAACTAACTGGACCACAGAGTGGCCCCTTGTGGAGGACATGGTGAAGACTCACACATGCATGGATCAGAAGATCTGGCACTGAGCTTCTGTAGCAGGGAGCACATGCAGAACCAAAATGGCACCAGTTAAGAAGAAAACCTCTGAATCTATTTCAACCAAATCCCTTCTGCCCCAGGACAGCCCTAATTTTGGAGAAACTAGAAGCAGAAGAGGGATAGGAAGGCATCACGAAGAACACATCACATTCTTTCTCCATTCAAGTTCTTGAACTGCAGGTCTATCCAATTGGGAAGGGGACTGGAGCCACCAAACTAGACCCAAGGTGGAAGTTTTAAGCTGAGATAGGCTGAGTCGTGCTTTTAATATGTCAACACGAATAGAAAGCTCTGAAACCTGCATGATATTCCATTAAGAATACATAAAGTGCTTGACATCACTGACAAAAGAAAATTAAAACTTTTTTACTTGCCCCCCCTAAAGTTTAAACTGCTTTTAATGAAAGGATAAACAGAAAAATGTCTTAAATGCTCAATTAACTAACACAATGAGAGAAATGGAGAAAACCTCGTATACTTCTAATTTTTTACTTGAAACCTGGTTGGGTATTTTCTTTCTTCCCCTTATTTCTAGCAATAGAAGCTACCTAAAACGGAGATGCTTGGATGCTCAGTGGCAAACTTTTACAGCTGAGAATAATCTAACCAAATACACATTAGTCCTCTAGGACACGAGACACAAATCCTGAGTACAGTTTCAAGGATGTTGACTGCAGAAGGAAAGTGTAGCAACTAAGAAGAAGGACTAAATATTTGAAGATGTTATTAGTCTAAATGTGTGGTGAGAGATTGATCTGAAATAGGCTCTTTTTTCTCCCTTGTAATTCAGAAGACAAAACTAGACTGCTGAGCTAGATTAGGGGTAATCTGGCCTAGATATAGAGTAATAACTACAAGATCTCAGCAGGTGATGCCTAGCTACATGACACTATGAAATGACAATGAAGACAAGCATTCTGTGGGGGTGTTGCCACTCATTACAGAAAAGATAGAAAAGCTAAGATGTGCTACCCTAATCTTTTGTACTCTAATGGTTGTTACTACTGCAATTTCAAATTCAATTTACAGCTCCTGCCTCATTTTGAAGTGCTAAATGATTTGAAAACTAAATACCTAGAACTCACAAAAAAAGTTCTTTTTATCAAACAGTGTTAAAAAGATGTCTATGAAATAAGAAAACATGGATTGAAAGAAAACAGAAAAGTGGATTGAAAGAAAAGAATGAAGGGAACCAATTTTTACCCCTAAGCATATGGGACAATGAGAACAATGAAAGTTCCCTAGTGGTAAGAAATACAATTTTTTTTGGAGATTACTTGTTTTAGTTAATTTTATGTGTCAACCTGACTGAGCTATCAGATGCCCAAATACATTATTTGGTTAAACGTTATTTCTGGGTGTATATCTGAGGGTGTTTCTAGAAGAAATCAGTATTTGAATTGGTGAACTGAATAAAGCAGATGACCCTTTCCAACTTGGATAGGCATCATCCAATCCCTTGGGGATCTGAACACAACAAAAAAGTGGAGGAAAGTAGAATTTGCTTTCTATCTGACTATTGAGCTGTGACATCAGTCTCCTGCCATCAACACTCATGGTTTTCAAGCTTTCCGACTCAGACTGGCATATATTATCACTGGCTTTCTTGAATTTCTAGCTCAGAGGTTGAGAGATTGTGGGACTTCCTAGCCTCCATAACTGGATGAGTCAATACCTTATAATACCTATCTATCTTTCAAAACCATGTTTATTTATTTATTTTGAAAGAGAGAAAGAGAGTACCTATGAGCATGTGGGGGAGAGGCAGAGAAAGAGGGGGAGAGAGAATCCCAAGCAGGCTCCATGCTGTCAGTACACAGCCTGATGCAGAACTCGACTCAGGAACTGTGAGATCACTACCTGAGCTAAAATCAAGAGTTGAATGTTCAAGTGACTGTGTCACTCAGGCACATCTATCTATCTATCTATCTATCTATCTATCTATCTATCTATCTATCTATCTATCTATTATCTATCTATCTATCTATCTATCTATCTATCTATCATCTATCTATCTATCTATGTAAACATTGTTTAACATTGAAAATTAAATTAAGTTGAACTTTCTTGGTCAATGAATTGAATAAAACAACTATTTAATCCATCTGTTACCCTAGTGCAGTGGTCTGCAAACCATGGCCCTAGGGCCACATCTTGCCAGTCATCTATTTTTGTGAATAAAGTTTAACTGGAACACAGCCATGTACATTCATTTATATGTTGTCAAAGGCTGCTTTAGAGTTACAATAGCAGAGTTGAATAGCTGTGATGCAAAGTCTGAAATATTTGCTATTTGGAACTTTACAAAAACGTTTGCTGACCTCTGCCCCAGCATATGGAGGGTAGAATTGGTTAGTGATAGGTAAAGGCTATGAGAAAAATTAGAGGCACAGACAGTACCTTCATTCACATATGGGAATTATTGACTTTCAGTGCATGATAAAATACATTCATATAGGCTTAGCAGCTGGTAAAATTAAGACTAAGTCTAAAACTTGTGTCTCAATAATTATTTATTATAATGTCAGTGACAGGAGTTCTTAGTGCATTTGTTATATAGGTTATATTCCCAAACCTGAGCTCCTTTTTAATTATTATTTAACCTATTTAAAAACATCTGGCATAGAAAGGAGAGAGTGATTTAAATATTATCTGTTTAATTTGCTAACCTTCCTATGTATGCCCTTTTGGAAACAGCTTGTTCAAAGTCCATAGAGATTTGGATACTCAGAATAACCCTTCTGTATCACTTTCCTAAACTGAATTTCACTACACGCAATTTGGGTTTCTCTGAAATGAGCAACCACAGGGGTTTGAAAATTCTAGCACAGATTTATAACAAAATGAAAAAAGGTTGGCTACTGTCCAGAAACATGTGATGGTACTCAAAGCAGAATGACATTTGCTCGGTAAAGCTGCTGAAGTGTTACTCCTCTTAATACTTTTCAACATGAAATTTGTCTTCTTGTAAGTAGGTTACCTTCATAGACAATGGAGGAAGATCACTTATTAACAGTGAATTTTATCAACCAATCTACTAAAATGTGTGATGATTTTGTTTACAAATAGCTATACATAGGGTTTATTTCATGAACCCAAAGTGTAGCTCTACAGTACTGAATGTCTCTTCACTTACCATCCTTCTCTTCTTTAGAGTATACTTTTTTAAGGGTTATCTCCTATTAAACCACTATTAGTCTTTACATGTTGGAAAAATCATTCCCAGGAGACGTGGATTAGAGTGCACAAGTGTGTGTGTGTGTGTGTGTGTGTGTGTGTGTGTGTGTGTGTTGCAAAAATTTTCTCTCTCTTAAGATTAGGAGGGATTTTCCAAATTTTAGATCAGAGTTCCTGGACTAGAACAATTAAATTGTGATGACAAATTATTTGCATTTTCATCATCATGCATACATGCTATACATAAATACATGCTATTTAAAAATTAGTGTCTTTATATTTTGAGACAGAAAAGCTGAGTTTAAAAAGCTTTCTTTTTGACCATGTAATAACTATTGTTTTATTCTAAACATAGATGGTCTACTCCTTTGAGAGTAAAATAAACTTGTAGACCAAAAAATGAATTCTATCAGGTTACTCTGTCTATTCCTCTTCAATCCAGAAAGGCTAAATATTGATATATCTTATTGAAATTGCTCTGCTATTCTGAAAGCTGTCTTGGGCGAGGGATGATGAGGACTGTATTAGAGTCATATACAGAAATGGAGAAAACACAATTCTTGTCACTTTTATAATTCTATCAGTGGTAAAGCCTCATTGACAATATTTAATTTAGGTTGAAAGACACAGTGTTTCAGACTTTAGAAAGTCAGTAGCAGAAGCTTTTTTCCTGTTTTTATTTCACTTAGTTACACAACAATTAATTTTCCTTCAGGATTCTGAAGGTTATCTTACTGGATGATTTTTGCATTATTATATTTTGAAAAATAATTGCTATTAGTGGGTTCACTATAAAGCAGAATACTGATTAAATAAGACCTTAGTTTTGTTTCTTTCTGAAAAATAACCATTCTTCCATGGCCAAGGAAGTTACTTACCTTCACTCAAACTCAAAATTCACCCCTTTCAAGTCCTTTAAAACTTTATCTGTTATATTTTTCCTATATGAATTAGGTCCTGATTGCTGTTGTTATTTTACAAATGTGTAAATCAAGGCACACTCTTGGGCAGAGTTAATCAGAAGCAAAGGGTTTAGATACCAGAGAGCTGCTATCCTCTTTTCCCACTAAACCATGCTTTTTCTTCAAATCAGTCTATGATTGTTTGGTAACTATATCACCTTGACTTTATCATACTTGTCCATTCCTCTGTTCTTGTCTTTGCCCTGTGGTTCTCATTTTTCATTTCCTTTTCCAGTGATTATTTTCAGAACCTATTGCTGCCTACCATTTCCTATCCTACTCTTGATAAAAATTTTTCTCTTTCCCATGCTAGGCATAACATATAGATGTTTACTTTTGTGAAGTCATTACCTATTTGATAGTTTGCGCCTCTGAAACAGTGAAGTGAATTAGTTAAGATATTTTCTGTGAGATTTGATCAATTTTTCCTTGACTTGAATTAATATAATCTGTACTTGCTTTACCATCCTCTCTGTCATTATTTGTAGCCTGAAATAAAGATTTCTCAGAGGATTAAAGAAATTTGGGAATATGTTCTGCACTGTCCAAATGAGACTCTCTCAGGGTCGATTCACTTAAGACATTTTAGTGGAGCAGAAAGTAATTTTAATTAAAATCTTCTTAAGCTTATAAGAGCAGGATGAATCTTTATTTCAAGGGAAAAAAGGTATATAGACTTTTTCCTCCTTGACATACAGATTGCAAATAAAAAGAAGAAACAGATATAAGTATCTCTAAGATATAATCTTAGAGATCTAGGTATATATTTTTTGAAGATGAAGCAAAAAAATTCAATAAAAATTAATGCATCAAAACTATTATCAATGAATAAAAATCTGTCATTTATATATTCCAAAAGCAGAACACCTTGGTAAAAATATACTTGAATCTATCTGATATTGCTGAAATCAGGCCATTTGGATCGACAAAATCAGGTCCAGTTACCTAGTTGTTTTCAGAGGTCAAGTATTTCTTGACAATGGAGCCACAGTATAAAACTGTCTTTGAACAAGAACTATCCACTACATGTGTGAAACACCTAGATGATATACACAAACTTGGAAGTTCCAGGACTTTCCACCTTCCCACCCAGATGATAGAGCTGCTGTTTTAAGAACTTGGAGTCAAGAAATATAGGTTGGAAATCAAGAGACTAGAACTAACCTGGTGCAGGTGCCATTGTTGTGGCATAGATGACGAGCACACCATGGGACACGGCAGTTCTCAATATTCTTTCCACGCAGTGCTTCATCAATGATGAAGAATTCTTTGTTGTTTACCTGAAGCTCTTGAATGCAGCCGTTGAACCCATAAATGTGACCTGCATTCTCATGGATCTTAACATCTGGTGGGATATGGCCAAGGAACATTGATTCAAAATGTACCTATAGGAAAAATAAAAACAAAAAAAAATCTTATCAGGTGTTGTCAGATTGTATGAGAAAGACCTAGAATGCTTTGTTCTGTAAGGCATGTTTCAATGTATTTTTCTGTGTAAAACAGGTTGCAATTGTTGCTTGGTTTTGTCACTTCTACTAGGTGGCAAGATAAGTTACCTTAGGGAAAGGTCCTTATTTTATATTTCCTTTGTATCTCTCACAGTATATAATGAAATCTTAATTTTTAAAAAGGACATTCAATAAAACTTACTGATTGATTACTCTGAAACGTATTTTGGAACTCAAGTGTTTGAATCTTAATGTGAATATTACCAAATAATAACTGATAAGGAAAACAGAGCCTTGTTATTTAACCATTGTTAGTTAGGGATTGAACTGTGTTTCCCCAAAATTCATTTGTGGAAGTTCTAACCCTGAGTAGCTTAGAATTCAACGTTATTTGGAAACGGAGCTTATAATCACTGACCAGAATGATAACATCACTGGCACAATAAACTGCTACTTAATCTCTCTTCCCACCCTTCGGTAACATATATAAATTGAATTCCCATCATTTACATGCATATAAAAAGTAGCTTCCCCAAACAAGAATTTATGAGCTACACATGAACTCTGGATGGAATGGGAATGAGACTTTGATCGTCAGGGCTGCTGGCATATGAAAGGTGCCTGTAGCAGCATTTGTACAGTTTGTCTCATATGTCCTTATCCCCAGAACACATTCAGACACTCCAAACTGATATCCGAAAAGTATTCAAATTGACATTACAGATAACATTAAAATGGAAAACTGTCATTGCAAGAATTCTAAAACTAGAGCTAAATAATTAAGTTAGGGCTCTCGGGGGAGGAGATAATGAGAAATGCTCAGTAATGTCACCTAATGTTTACATTAATATGCTCTGGTTTGATGCAAATGCACTTTTAGACAACAGAAGCATGTTCAGTTCTAGGAACATCAAAGCATCTCCGTGACCCGTAATAATCAAACTAACTCTATTATTTGAGCTTTTGTTCTTTTTTAGTGACTTGAGTTCTGCTCCTAAAGACATTTCTTAATTTTGTGTGTGTGTACTCTATAAAAGATCCAGATACATGGTCACCCAGAGAATGACTATCTTTGGGCATAGTGGAAGACTCAAGTGTATTAATAGAGCCCTCTCGCAGTACAGGAGTATGTTTGTTTGTTTTCACGTCCTTTTTCATATGCTAAGTCCATTTACATTAACTACTCTAACAAACTTAGCAAAACCTCTTTTTATCCCTTAAGATAAGTGACTCACTGCTACTACAATCTGGGATCTATCGTGAATCTGCAGACTCAGTGAATCCAAGGCCATGACCTTCTCTCATCGAGGATCTCTGACATCTTTGTGTATTGATCACACACCTGGAAGAGCAAACCTCTCACAGCTTTGACAAGTGTGCTGTTTTAGCAAAAAACTGATAGAGGATGGAAGAATATCCTCCTCTTCTGTCAGCAGTAGGCAGATCTGAGGGAAAGTCTATAGAGCTCTCTATGATTTATTAGACCATTAAAAAACACCCAAACAATGAAAGTAGATGCCTCTTGTATTTCTTCTGATCTGAGGCTCAAGCTTAGTTGGAGTCCTGAAATGTCTAAAAAAGCTGCTGCCGTTGACTGAACATAGATAACCATTAAAATGGTTGACTTCCTCTATCCCCAGACTCTTAATTATCCAGGAGCAGCCTTTTGTGTGTATAATCATTTCTAAGGAGACAGGTCTTTAAAATAAGTCTTTTCTAATAACTTCTTGTGAATCAGACTATGGAGAATAGAGTCTGACATCAAGATATGATCTTACAAGATAAAACCACAGAGAACAGACATGGATAATCAAGGAGGAATCATCAAGGTAATGAAAAATATGAATGGCAACTGAGGGAAAAGGACTCCACAAATGACAAGAGTGAAATGAGCATTCCCTTTCCTCTCAGAGTTTTCTCTTTAAACGAAGAATATAGCTGCCCTTTTATAATGTGTATGAATAAAATAAGAAGACAGGCAAAAGGGAACAAACTTCTAAAAACCATAGAGGTGGACATAGATAAGAAGTTGCTTTATCTCTTCTTTATTCTGTTTTAATTTAAATTTGGACTTTGGAGTCTACATACATTTCTGTAATGATATCTTGATTCAATGTTTAGTTTTGTTTTACAGCCTCAAATCTGTCTGAAGTTAAAAAACTTTTATGTTAATAGGAAGGTAACTGTAACATAGTTGTTACTTAAGATTAACTATTGAAGTATACTTGTCTTTATTCAAGCATATGATGACTTATAACTGAAATAAACTTTTATTTGAATGTTGTTCCTACATTTTTATTTTTAATATTACCTGAATTATATGCAGATTCAAAACCAGAAACATCAAGTCTTGGAAATGGGATAAGAGATGCTGGGTAAGGTGCTTGGGAAGAAGGATTTATTTAAATTATTTCTTACATATTTTTTCTATACTTTTTAAACGTTAGAGGTATTAAATGAAAGGGGGTCAAAAGGCAGAACCAGTATTTATCTTAGATCTCTCTCTCCCTCTCCCCTCCCCCTAATAGTATAATAATCGGTGCAGGCTCTTCTATATTGACGTTAATCTTTTTTGGGGTAGGGCCTCCCACATGGTCATCTTAGGACTCCCTCAGAGTCCACAGTAGTGTCTTACAAATAGAAGGTTTAATGTAAGTTTTTACAAATGACCTGATTTATGACACTCAATCCTGTTTTTTTTTTTCTTTACAGTCCTATTTATCTTTTAGGCCTCTTCTACTTTATGCCGCCTTACAACCTTGCTGTTTTGCTAGATTCAGAATACAGGAGGTCCTCACTGGATACCACTCAAGAAGGAATATTAATGTGGTTTTAATTCTAATATAGCTTTCAATATTTAACATATATTAATTGGGAGCCATATATTGTTGGGAGCGATTTCTGAACTTACTAAGTTGAGAAAACTTGTGAAGTTAAGAAGGTTTTGCATGGAGGCTGTCAGACCAATATCTACCCCCCACTCAATTATTTTTTTGAGCACCAACCCCTCAAGGCACCTTGCTGATTGGTATCATGAGTGACTAGTCCCTTTATTCTAAAATATGCTGATTGCACCTTGTGAAGGAACTTACTGTAGGAACTTCTTCTTTTGTGTTTATGGGAGCAAGTATTGCATTTCCTGAGAAACCTGTTTTACATCCCCTCAAGAAAACAGCCTACTGACCCCTGCTCACAAAGAACTAACTTTTGCCTTTACTATGCTAAAAACATTGTCTTGTATTTGAATGCTAAAGATGCCTCTCTTTTCCTTATGATAAACACCTAAATCACCTACATCAATCACTATTGATAAAGATTATACATGAGTCTTCTACCATTCTATGTTCTGGGAAATTTTTACATACCAAGGAAATTTGTCATCAGAAATCATTGTCTAAAGCAAATGCCATTTCTGTGTTGGCCCCATACATTTTTTTTTTTACCATAAATAAAAGCTGACTCCCTGGTCAGTGCAGAGATGCCTGCCTGCTGATCAGAAACTCGAGGCTCTCTCATCTCTCATGGTGCTGACATAGTCCATCCTTCAGGGAACCCTGGACCTGCTGGAGCTGGACTCTGGCAATATATAGCACAAAATGCCAAACAGTGCCTATATGGAAGTTCTTCAATTTCTTATGAGATTAATGTCAAGTAGCTTAGCAAGGAGTTTTTTTTTTTTAATTTGATAAATAGGAATGAAATCCTCATTGGTCCCACACTTCCCAGTTAAATCTTTGATTCTTAAGGCTTTCTAGACTAGAGAATGTTCTCAAAATAGTATCTTCTCTTTGTCAAAGAAGGAACTAAACTTCAGTGAAGGCATCAATGAACTGAGTTGCTACCCTACAAGCACAGTGATATAGGAAAGTGGAAATACAAAAAAATAAAAAATCCCAAACAAACAAGGATATGGAATTATTCTTGTCTAAAAGGAAATTCAATGTAATCTTGGGAATGAAATCATAATGAAATGAAATATTTAGAAAATACAGAAAACAGATCAGCAAGATGGAAGAAAATAAAGCTCAAGCTATTCCTTCCCTAGGGAGACATCAACTTAACAACAATACACAGACCAAATCCTTTTGTGAGAAGTGAGTAGACTGAGTTAAGAAGCATTTGTACCTGAGGTGACAATGAAACCAATTGTTATTGAGGATGACAGGAAAATCTGTGGCAAAGCTCTCCCCCAGACTCATTGAGGCATAACTGGAAGAAAACATTCAGCCTGTAGTTTCTCTCTGGGGAGGGAAATAGAAGAATGAAACATATATACTATGTGCAGACTTTTCAGGGTCTTTCCAAAGGACTCGTGTCTGTCTTGTCTGAATCTAAGTACTGATAAGAAAGTGTGCCAGGTTTGGGGCTACTGAGATCAAAGGCAAAGGTTTAGATTAGCGTGAATTCACTCACTGCAGACAGTGAAAAGGGTGGGCAAAACCCCTGTAAATCCTGACTTCTCCCTAGCAATGGAAAGAGTTGGAGTGCACACCCAAAATAATGTCTTTTCAGGAGGCTGAGTGAAAATTGAGTTTGTCTCCCCTGTCTTGGAATCTTGATTGGACTTGGCATACTGTAGATGCCTAGCCATCACTGAAAACAAAAGAGGGTTGGATGGTGTGTTGCTCCAGAGGACCACTGATACAATAGACTGAGGTTGATACAATTTGGTGTCCTCTTACTGGGGCCAGAGCAGGGGGGCAAGGTAAAGAAGAGTGGGGCATGCTTCTAACACTCTGACTTTTCTATGGGCTTCTTGAATGACTGGTTTCTATTCTGTCTGACTTGGAGCTCTGACATGACCCATGTACTCTAGAACCTCTGGGGCTGCAGAGAACAAAGGGAACGGGGTGGCTTGTGGTAGGTCCAGAGAACCTGTGGTCCTGCAGACAGACACCAGAGGCAGTAAAACACTATGAGTGTCTGAAAATGGAAAACAGGCAAATTCCTATAATAGAGAATTTACACACATGAGCCCAGAGAAGATATATTCACAGGTTTGAGAGGTTCCCAGACTCTCAGGTGGATTGGTGAAGGTCTTTTCCTATACAAAGCCAGTCCATTAAGACTGGGAGAGATGTCTGTTTTTTTCCTAAAGTGAAGATCTCATCATGAATTCTACAATGTATAGGAAGAAATGGGAAAAAAAATCAAAGGAATAAATTAAATCTCTAGCAACCAACTCTTAAGAAATGGAAGTATTTGAGAAAGAATGAAAAATAACAGTCAATGAGCTCCAGAAAATGAAGCATGAAGAAAAGGGGAATATCAACAAAGAGAAAGTTTAGTAAAGAATCAAGTGGAAATTTTGGAGCTAAAGGTACAAAACTAAACTGAAAAAATTACTAGAAGGGTTTCATCAAAAGACTTGACGAAGCAGAAGAAAGAATCAACAAACTCAAAGGTAAATTTCTTTGAAATTACACAGTTAGAGGAGCAAAAGGAAAAAAGATTGAAAAAGAGTGAGGAAAGCCTAATGGTCTTATAAGACACTATCGAATGAATCAATAAGTGCATTATGGGAGTCTCAGAAGGAGAAGACAGCAAGGGGCAGAATACTTACTTGAAGATATAATGACTGCTAATAAATATGAGAATTTTAACTTTACTTATTCAAGCATTTTTCTTACTTGATTCTTTTAATTGGAATGAAGACAAAACTTTATAGTTGAATTAAAAAATATAAAAAGATATTGAAAATTTTTCAAATCTAGGGGAGAAAATGGACATCCAGATTTAAAAAGCCCACAAACTACTATAAGAAAGAACTCAAAGAAGTCCACACCAAGACACATATTCAAATTGTCAAAAGTCAAAGACAGAATTCTGAAAGCAGAAAAAAAACGTGACTTGTTACATAAAAAGGGAGGCCCATAGGATTATCAAAGGATTCAATACCAGAAACCCATAAGGCCAGAGGGAGTGGGATGATTTATACAAAGTGCTCACCCCTCTCCCCCTGCCCCAAACTGCCAAACAAGAACACTATATCTGGCAAAACTTCCCTTTAAAAATGAAGGAGAGGGGCACCTGGGTGCCTCATTTGGCTGCATGTCCAGTTCTTGATTTCAGCTTTGTGGGATCAAACCCCACATCTAGCTCCATGCTGAGCATGGAGCCTGCTCAAGATTCTTTCTCTCTCTCTCTCTGCCTCTCTGCCCCTGTCCTCTGCCCCCCTCTCTAAAATAAAGTTAAAGAAAATGACCAGATAAACAAAAGCTGAGGAAGCTTATCATGACTAGATCTACCTTACAAGAAATGCTAAAGGGAGTCCTTCAGGTTGAAAGGGTACTAAAAAGCAACATGAAAGCATGTGAAAATATAAAGCTTTTTAGGAAGGGTGTATATATAGATTAGTGCTTGAAGATTAAGCAACTGAAGTTAAGATCTATCAGCTTTAAATAGATTATTATAATTGTAAGATGTTCTAAGTAAGCCCTACGATAACCACAAAGACATACATATAAGATACAAAACAGAAAATGAGAAAGGCATCAAAGTATGGTTCACACACACACACACACACACACAAATCAACGAAACACAAAGGAAGAGAGCAAGAGAGAAAACCAGGGACAAAAGAGCTATAAGAAAACAATTAATGGAAATAGCAATTTCCCACTTACTTATCAATAATTAAATTTAAATGGAGCAAACTCCCAATTGAAAAACATAAAGTGACTGAGTGGATAAAAAAAGATAAAAAACAAGATCTAACTATACTGTCTATAAGAGACTCACTCTTGATTTAAGTACACATATAGGCCGAAAGTGAAAGAATGAAAAGAGATACTCCATGCAAATGGTAACCAAAAAAGAGAAGAAATGGCTATAGTTATTCAGACAAAATAGACAAGGCAACTGTGGTCATAAGAGACAAATGACAATTTTATAATGATTAGCAGGGTCAACTGACCAGGAAGATATAACAATTATTAGTGTATATGCATTAAACATCAGAACACTCAAATACATGAAGCAAACACTGACAAAACCAAAGAGAGAAATAGACAGCAGTGCAATGATAATATGAGATTTTAATATCCCACTTTCAATAATGACTAGAACATCCAGAGGGAAGATAATAAGGAAACAGAGGAACTGAACAACACTGTAGACAAATGATTTCTTGGATATAGCACCAAAACCACAAGCAACAAAAACAAAAATAGACAAGGGGGCTATGTCAAGTGAAAAGGCTTCTGCACAGCAGAGGAAACAATGCATAAAATGAAAAGGAAATCTACAGAATGGGAGAAATACTTGCAAATCACATAGCTGATACAGGGTTAATATGAAAAACATATAAGAAAATCCTATGCCTCAAAAACAAAAACAAATAAAGTGATTAAAAAACTGGCACAGAACTAGAATAGACATTTCTTCAAAGACATATAAATAACCAAAAGACATATAATGAAGACGTTTAACATCACTACTCTTCAAAGAAGTGCAAATCAAAATCATAATTAAATACCACCTCACATCTGTTAGGGTAGTCATTATAAAAAAAAATAACAATGTTGTTGTTGACAAAGATATGAAGAAACTGGAATTTTTGTGCACTGTTGGTAGGAATGTAAAATTGTGCACTTGTTATATACCACAGCATGGAGGTTCCTCAAAAAGTTAAAAATGGAAGTATTATATGATCCAGCAATTCCACTAATGAGAATTTATTGAAAAGATGGAGCGCGTTGGTGGCTCTGTTGGTTAAGTGGCCCACTTTGGCTCAGGTCGTGATCTCATGATTGATGGTTTGGAGCCCCACATTGGGCTCTGTGCTGACGGCTCAGAGCCTGAAGCCTGCTTCGGATTCTGTGTGTGTGTCTCTCTCTCTGCCTCTTCCCGGCTTGTGCTCTGTCTCTCACTCTCTCTCAAAAATAACTAAAAACATTAAAAAAAATAAAAAGTAATGATCCAGTAATCCTACACACTAGTCACAGCTCATCATGAAAAGTGTGCTCCTAATCCCCTTTATCTATTTCACCCATTCACTCACCTGCCTCCCCTCTGGCAACCTCCAGTTTGTTCTTTGTATTTAAGAGTCCGTGTTTTTCTTTTTTTGTTTGTTTGTCTCTTTTTTTTTTGTCAAAACAAAACCAATTTTATTCTTACCATAATAATCCACTAGACAGTTTTGCATCTGTTGCAGAAAATTAAGTGGATTATAAAGGAACTAAAAAAAAGCATGGGAATCAGAAAATCTGGGATCAAGTCTCTTTCCTTATCACCATGACATTTTGGACATCTGACACTCAGTTTTATGAGATACTATCTATAAGATACTTTAGAGTGTTCTTGTGAAGATCTGATGAGATAAAATATATAGCCATAATTTGGAAAATGTAATGTGCTTATGCAAATGTTAGCTTCTTTAGGATGCTTGTATACACTCAATACAAGAAAACAACTACATAGGAAAAATGAAAATAAAATGAAATTTCCAATTCATTAGGGCCCTTCACACTGCCATCTTTAGTGTGCCCCGAAATTAGCACTTTAGAGCTCTAATTATACAGATTAACTCTCCATGATGATCAAATGAACCAGGAATTCTTTATCTTAAATGTATTTCCATAAATTCATACTAAGAAGCATGTAACCAACCACATCATTAACATTAGAAGAATTCAGCAAATTGCCTGGTCTCTGTGAGGACAACCATCCGTCCTCTCTTCTCTCAATTTTGCTTCATCCAGTGGTTCTAAGAAAAATTCTCTGAGAAGGGGCTTTTTAGTACAAGCACCACAGCCTATAAAAATGTGTTTTTTAAGCACTGTTTTGTATCTTGCTAATCTTTCTTGCTTTGGTTTTTATCAAGTGTAATATATTATATGCAAAGTGTGAGAGGAAAATCAATTTCTTGTTAAATTTAATAGAACTTTTATAGCGACAGGCAGTTATGAAATATATTTAATTATACCTAAAGTATCAGGGATGACTATTCTGGTGTTTTGTTAAGAGCTTTTACAAGGAACCTGTTCAATCAAGAAATACAATTTGTATTTAGTAACTTAAAAAATAAGTATTTATTTGAAATATTGAGGGCACATTTCGTAATGTCTGGAACTGGATATTTGCATAACTACCTGAGGTACATGGGATATCTTTATGGCTTTCTTCAATATTGGAGGCTTTCCGTCTGCAGTCACTTCAATCATGCACACACTCTGAGAGCTGCCCACAGGGATTGTGAGGCTGAAACAAAACAGAAGAGGCCATTATTGTATGTGTTACTAGCAAGAACAGGGTAACTTCGCACATGGATGGCAAGTACTTCTTCAATGAAGAGAGGTACTTTCTGGATCATAATAATCCTGAAATACGGCCTCAACCAAGTGTGAACATTTTAGGATAGATATATTTCTTTTCGAACACTGAAATTTTATTTTCCTTCTCTCTTTCTGTCTCTAAATCAGGATTGAAACGCTTTCAGAAAGTCACCCCCCCCAAAACCAAAAGAGCTTTCTGTGTTAAGTAGGTAATAATACATTTTAAGTGCTAACAGTGGTCGACATATGGTCTCACTCAAATAGGAGACTGTTGGACAAGTAATAGCAATGTTAAATGATGCAAACCTGCCTAGGTAGAAATTTCCCCTCCCTGGCCTCCAGAGGAAATAGAAATGGAATAAGAAATGAAAGGCTGCATACCCTTGAGCAGTGAGATTACACTGCGATACAGTTATCAGAACTCAGAAAGCATGCTGCTAATGTGCTGGCTGGTAGTGTGTCTCAGAGATAAAGGCAAGTATGAGGTGAAGGGAATTTGCAGAATGAATAGCAGAAATGACCAATACACAATATACAGTGATGGAATCAGATAAAAAGGTACACATACTAAAGTACTTGGAAGAAAATGAAATAGAACTTTAAAAGACAATTCAAATGATATTACCCTGTCACTTGCCACATGTAATAATAGTAACTTGTATTGTCATGAAGTCTATTCCATAGAGATATCAGAAATTCATTTACTAATATTAATAGTGGCTATTTCTACATACTGAAAGTATGGTTTTAATGCTCACTTGCTTTTTTGTATTTTCTAAATTTTGGACAATGAACACATCTAATTTTTATTTTCAGTTTTGACCAACTGTCCCAGTTGCATATGACTGAGATGTTTTCCAGGATGCAGGGTTCTCTGTGCTAAAACCAGGCAAATATCTCATAAATCAGGATCAGTTGGTACTTCTACTTTTAAAAGAAAAAGTCAGTTTTATTAAAAATCATTAAATTATTTATCAATATTTTTCTTAAAATGAACTTTGGGGTCTAAGCTGAAAGGAAAAAGAAAACCGGAACGTCCCTTCCTCTGTCAACCCTCCCGTGATCCAAAAAGGAATAGTGGTCAAGTTGGTGTCCTCTTCCCCCTTACCGGGAAATACAAATCTGGTATGGCCCCTTAATACATTATCACACTAGTTTTTTGGCCTCTGCTCCAGTTTACCAAGGTCACTTCCAATTCTGATCAGATCACAGTTGACAGTGTTTAAATTCTCTGAATAACCTCTACAGTGTCCCATTTGTGTGAACTGTAAATTGTAGTGATCTGTGAAGCACACTTGTCATTATAATTGATACGGGCAGGTGGACCTGGACAGATGCTTCATACTGGAGATGCAGGAAACTGTTCTCAGGGTATGCACATGTCCTTATTAAGAAATAGTAAGATCTCTTTTTTAAAATTTCATTTAGAACTTGTTGAAATCTAACCATGAACCTTACTGGCATAGAAGGAAGCTACTCTATCCTATTTTGCTTTCTGTTACCTCCTTTTCTTCCCCTGACCCTTTCACTAAGTGGTTGATTCTACCTGTCTGCTTGGTTTATGCACTATTTTGGAAACTGATGCTCTAATTCCACCAGAGATTTTTCTACATGTAGATTCTTCTCATGTTCATTTTTATAATATCTCGTTTTTGCTTATAGACCAAACTTACGATAAGCAAAGAAAAATGCTCTATAAACAAATTCAGACATTATGCCACATAAATCATTTGAGGCGTACATATCCCGTATGCCTCTCAAGTATTGCTGAGGCCAGCCAAGTCTAATGATTTAAAGACTTAAGGATCATATTTTGAGATAATCCATTGACTGGCTGAGTGATCCTAGGGAAACCACTTAACCTTTCTTCCCTAAAGTGTGATTATCCACAGAAGGGAGATAATCATTCTTGGTTCATAAATGGTTAGTGAGAATCACATTATTTAATGTACATAAATCATTCAGTGCTAATATTAAAATCCAAAGTTAAAGCAATTATTTGCTGACTAGACAGGGATCTCTAAAGAGATTTTTCTGAAAATAAATTACACAGTCAAGATGAAGTGTTCATCTACTTCTACTAATATTGCCTGTAATGGGATTCAAAATCAAATACTCAGGTTGCATCATCTTAAAAACTAAAATTTGATGAAACATTTTTTTCCCCCAGTGTCCTTAACATTCTTGTTCTTTATATTTATAGTCTTTACATAGACTAAACAATTTGGCAGAAACTTCTGATTTGGAAAGATAATTCATATTTAAATTTTTAGAAGAGCTTGCTCAAAGTGGAAGTTCAGAGGATCCAAAACCAAGGAAAGCGTTGTACAAATGTAAATGATGGAGAATGCATAGTTCAATCAAGTACTTTCATATAATTGGATAAGAAGCAGCTCTTAAACAGGAGTTATAGAATATTAACTAAGAGCATAGAAAAATATTTGTATAGAATAGAAAAAGAGATAAAGACAATTTGAGTGATATACCATTTTTATAAAAAATATGCATAGAGATAATACAGCTCTATTTTGTTAATATTAATAGTGGCTATCTGTGCATGCTGAGAATGAGGATGATTGTTAATTTGTCTCTTTTGCTTATTTGTATTTTCCATATTTTGGACATAGAACATACAATAATTTTAGAAGAAAAATAATCTTAAAGGAAAAATTTAGTTTTATAAGAAACAAATTCAGTTTTTATTTATTAAAAAAATAAAAATAATTTATTGACATTTTTGTCTTCCTAGATTTCATGCTTGTTTTCCAGGTAAACTATCTTCTTGCTAGGTATGTTGACCTTTCAACAACATAGGGTTAGGGGTGACCGCCCCTGCCCTGCACAGTTGAAAATTCACATGTAACTTTTGAAACTTAACCAATAGCTTTCTGTTGACCAAAAGTCTTACTGATAACATAAAGGGCCAATGAACATAGGCCCTTTTATAGGTTATATGTGTTATATATTGTATTCTTACAATAAAGTGAGCTAGAGAAAAGAAAATGTTATAA
Source organism: Suricata suricatta (assembly GCF_006229205.1). Taxonomy (NCBI): domain Eukaryota; kingdom Metazoa; phylum Chordata; class Mammalia; order Carnivora; family Herpestidae; genus Suricata; species Suricata suricatta. The sequence continues at coordinate 55,616,773 of NC_043706.1, forward strand.
GAAAATCATAAGGAAGAGGAAATAACACTATGGTACTGTATTCATTAACAATTATCTTCATATAAGTGGACCCATGCAGTTGAGACCCATGTTGTTCAAGGGTCAACTGTGTTGCTTTCTGGCAGCCTCTGAAATCTCTTCTTCAAGAGCTGATGTTAGACATTTTTCAGAAGCCTATTAAACTGCTCTCTAGATTTCTTAATCCTACTTTCACCTCTTTAAAATACTTCCTTGATTTCTCTGCCCTGTATTCATTCTAGGCACCAATTTTTTCTTCAGCAGTCTCCAGGACCATTCATTCTGTTTGAGTTTATTTTATTGAGTTTTACATTCCAAAGAATATAATCTTTCATTCCTCAGGATTTTGAGTTTTTTCATAATTTTTGTTTAATTTATGCCTGCTTTTCCTTTATAGATTCTCCTTTAAGAGGAGTTATTCCTTAATTAATGTTTTCAAGCACCCCAGAAATACTTAAAGTTTTTGTTAGACATATTCATAAAAGTGATTTTCTCTAGAGTGGTTCATGTTCCACTTGCTGATTTCCTTGGTTCCGTTCTCAGTGTTGCCATGTGTTCTGATAATGTGCTGTGCAGGCTCCATTTCAGTGAGGGGGTGTTCTGAGTCCTAACCTTTGAAGAGCCATGTAAATAGAAAGTTATCTTTAATCTGTGAGAGGCAGAATGAAGGAAAATTAAACCAGCCAATTGGAAGGTGTTTTTATACTTTTGCAAGCTTTTAAATTTGGAAGGACTAATTTCTTTGGCTCTTTCCATCTCAGGGTGTATGTGTGTGTGTGTGTGTGTGTGTGTGTGAGAGAGAGAGAGAGAGAGAGAGAGAGAGAGAGAGAGAGGAGAGGAGAAGAGAAGAGAAGAGAAGAGAAGAGAAGAGAAGAGAAGAGAGGAGAGGGAGGGAGGGAGGGAGGGAGGGAGAGAATGTTTTCACATTTCAATGCATCTATCTCACATTTTTTCAAGTGGCAGATTTCAAAAGCACATAAGAAAAGTGGTTTATTTTTCTTCCTGAGAGAAATAGGAAGTATAGCTTTTTTCCTTCTCTAAGGTACCTATGTGTGAGCTGTCAAATCTGGGAGTTATATGAGTCACTGGCATTATACCATAATGAAATTAAATGCTTTAAAAGGCCAATGTAGTGCTATGCTGAAGGCTCACAAAACATAGCTCATGCGTAATTGTTGTAGCTATAGCATTTTAAGCCATGATATAAAAGTAACATAACTGAACAGCATCGACTGCTTCTAGGGAATTACAAAGTAGATGGCATTCTGAATCCTTCCACAAATGCAAAATACGTTCTTTTCTCTTATCACTCACTAGGTTTGCCTATTAACCAGCAATGATGCTAGCTTGTCTATTTTACATTTTAACTTTGCTAGTAGGTTTATTTCTTTATTTACCTAAATTAGACTTTAAAAATGAATGTAAAGACAAGTTCTCTATATGGATAACTCTTAATATAGATAGCAGTTGAATGAATCTGTAGTATAATAACTATTCTGATCAAAAATAACCAGCCTTAATGTTTATCAAATGCTAAGTATTATTCTGAAAGGAATGGATAGCATTCACATTAAGCTTCAGCTTGGAACTTTCATCAGAAAACTCTTTCAGGCTCGACTTAGTACTGAGAGAGCTTAACCTCAGTTGTTAGCAGTTATGATCTTCATATTCAGCCCAGAGTTTCCCAGGACTTGGGAGAGTTAGCTCTGTATATGACTAGCTGAAATAGGAGACTCATGTCAGCAGATGGCAGTAAAGGTACGTGGCAGAGATGGGAGGCCCTGAAAGGCGTCTGGTCCCCACAGACAGGATCTAATTGACAGTGTGATTGTTTTAGCTCCCTGTTTGCAACAGGAAAACAGAGGAAAATATATTTAAAAGATTATATATCAGGCAGTATGGATGAAACTGTCCAGAGACATACAGCTTTCCTTACCAGTCATGTGTCTAATGTGATTGTCATGGCTGTGTGGGCAAATTTAAGAAGATGATGTTCATGAGCATGAAGGTTTCATACAGCCCTATCAACACAGCCATACTGCTTGAGGTTGTCACTGTGACTCAGCACAGTCTATATGTTAAATGAGTGTAAAAAAAGATCAGACACAAAAATCACTGTTAGGCCCTTTGCCGAATAAAAGCAACGTAAACACATCAAAAAGCACCTTGAAGCATGCCTTTTTATTTAGAGCACCTAAGAGTTGGCCAGGCTGGCCACACAAACTGTATACAAGGAATGCTGCCTGACCTCCGTCTGCTAGGTGATTGTTACGAGAACTTCCTGTCTCTAGATGCCTGTCATGGGACGGTCATTGGCTTTAGGTTATTTTATTTAGCCTTTCTTCTGACTGACAGATAGACCCAATATCCTGAATAATAAGTCACTGAGAAAACCGAGGCATTATCCTGTAAAGCACTGATATTAAAGAAAGAATCTGCAACGATTCCTGAGGACTGCTGGAGCAGGAACTTCATTTACACCCTTGATTAGCCAGAGCAGTCGTCAAGGGAACATCCAACCAGCTGTCATGAGGTATCACAGATATTCTAAAAACTGTGATTTTACTTCTGACTACACTATCCAATTCATGTGCACTGGCACCTACAGCACATCCCACAGATTTCATGGTCTTCCGGTAGCATCTGTAAAAGTACAGACGGCCAGAATACCCTCGTTTCTTTACCCAGTAAAAACATTCACATAATGACTATCACAATTACACAAATTGAAATTTGTATCCAGAAATGCTGTGTTTTTTGACCTGACATCTGGCTTTAATCTATTTGAACACCATGGTAAGAAGCTTCAAGGGTGTGCCAGCGAAGGCTAGCAGGGACGCACAAGAGCTGGTTTTGTGCATTCCTACTCAATTCCACATCTGTGAATTCATGTTGGTAGCTTGAACTTGACCATGGTGGGCGTGTATATGCCTAGGAAACTGGCAAAAGCTACAAATCATTCAACCCCTTATCCTACCCTTTTTCCACTAAGATCTTGAATTCACAGAGATTCTTGAATATTTCTTTAAAATTTTTTTAAATGTTTATTTATTACTGATACAGAGAGAAACAGAGCATGAGTGGAGGAGGGGCAGAATGAGAGAGGGAGACACAGAATCTGAAGCAGGCTCTAAGCTCTGAGCTGTCAGCACAGAGCACGATGTGGGGCTCGAACCCATAAACCATGAGATCATGACCTGAGCTGAAGTCAGACACTTAACCTACTGGGCCACGCAGGTGCCCCTGATTCTTGAATATTCTTGGTAGGATTTAAGTATTTACTTAGAACAAGGGCATTAAGTTGCAAAGCTTAGGTTCATTGCTGGCCTTTTAATTTGGAACTTCAACAGGAAATTTGTTTTATTCATACTCTGTTCACAGCTCTAGGTTGGATCAGCTTACTCTGCTGATAAATGGGAGTTTTAAGAATATAACCCCTAAAACCTACACATATGCAGTTTATAAATGCCAGGTAGTATTTAGTTTTACCCTTCAAGTCTAATACTGATTAGCTCAATTCATTTGATTTTAGCAATCTTGGGGTATATTTGTATCCAGTCCACTAAGTAAACAGTAAAAACTCAGGAGTTGAAAATATTGGTTTCAGATTTCTTTGTCAGCTAGCAAACCATCTAAGTGTCCCTTGTTTCCTTTCCTCTTCAACACCTAGATTCTTACACGCACATACAGTGAGCTACTAAAATTTCCCAAGTTGAAATAGCATTTGAAAAAAAATCAATTTAATAATAGATTATTTCACCAAATTTGAACAAAAAGCCATACTGATGATACGGGTATGTAGAGAGATTCATTTCCATTAGCTCAGAGGTGAAACCAAAGACAAGTTTCCCTTAGGAAAAAACCATGTGTGTCCCTGTCATTTTTTAGAAGCATTACAGTGAGTGATGGCTGCTTCTTACAAAATTGCCTTACCTAAATAATGAAGGTACCATTTACCTGTCTTCTAAATACTAGTTTTTGTATATTAGTATTATTTGCAGCATATAATTGATTTTCCTGGCTGATTATTTTGAGATTTTTAAAAATAATATTTCAATGTTAAAATATTTATACTGTATCATATTTAGTCCAATTTATTAATCTAGCTTTTATTAAAAATATGAAGAGAGAGTCGGTTAATAGAGATGCAAAGGATTTAAATTTCACAAGCTCTCTCTAAGCTGAAGTTGGAAATATTCTCATCACTCTAAGTGTAAACAGGCTGTAGTGTGATCCAGTGAGCCGTGTCTCAGGATCAATACCTCTTTGGTTTCATATTTCTTTGTCAGCTGGCATGCCATCTAAGTGTCCCTTGTTTCAGCTTATTCAATTTTCTCTGGGCTAGTCCATCTATTTCTCATTCTTATATATAACTTTTTCTTTATGGTTTCCAAGGTGTTAATGCATGCCTCTTCTCCCTCTAATTGTCTTTCTTATGTACCTTTGCCAAACATGTCTTCCTCATCTTTAAAACTTCTCACATGGAAAGAAGAAAAGTAAAGTTCTTACCCCAAGTAAACTTTCAGTTGGGAGATAACCAGGCAAGTAAAATTTTAGAAATTCAGTCAGTATAAAATAGAAGGGATCAATGAATATATGTAATCTAGGCTTACCTGAAAGAAGCATTACTACCCCTTCCTTAATTTGGGGTCTATTTCTTATTAATAGCTCCCATGAAAGCCCTCCTAATTTACAGACAAGAAATAATTAAAGAAATGATCAGGATGATGAAAAAATGTTTTGTTTTTCTCCTTACAATAGAGACAACATACTTCTGGGGTTGCTTATGATAAGAAAAACAAGTACATTAAACTTTTAGAAGTTTTCCAGAAAATGATAAGTGAAATATTCCAAGTAGACCAAAATCCATGTCATCTCATATGCAGAGTAAAACTGCTGATAGTTAGAGATAGTTTGAAAATTTTATATTACTTGAATCAAATAGAAAACTATTTAATAAGCTTTAAATGTATAACCTTAGTTAATTTTATTCCTATACTCTTGAGCCAAAATGATTTAAGGTAGTCACCCTTAAACTCTAATATTTTATTTTATCTTAAAACATGTACATTTGTTCAGGGGTGACTGGGTGGCTCAGTCGTTAAGTGTCTGACTTTGGCTCAGGTCATGATCTCATAGTTCATGGGTTCGAGTGCTGACAGTTCAGAGCCTGGAACTTGCTTTTGATTCTGTGTCTCCCTCTCTTTCTGCCCCTCCCTGGCTTGCAGTCTCTCTCTCTCTCTCTTTTTTTTTTCCTCCATAATATTTTATTGTCAAATTGTTTTCCATACAACACCCAGTGCTCTTCCCCTCAAGTGCCCTCCACCATCACCACC
>NC_043706.1:55622226-55718933 GCF_006229205.1 Suricata suricatta
CATTAGGTCTCTCTTGTTTTCCTGCTAGACCTATGAGTGCAAACATATGGTTTCTGTCCTTCTCTGCCTGGCTTACTTCGCTCAGCATGACACCCTCAAGGTCCATCCACTTTCCTACGAAGGGCCATATGTCATTCCCTCTCATTGCCATGTAGTACTCCATTGTGAATATATACCATATCTTCTTGATCCATTCATCAGGTGATGGTGTCTCTCTCTTTCAAAAATAAATAAATATTAAAAAATTAAAAAAAATTACATTTGTTCATACTAAAATTTATTCATTATTCTATTATAGGACTGAGTCTAAGGTAGTTTTTCATATGAGGGAAAATAGTGGGAAATAGAAGACAAAGGTAAAATCTGTGTAGGGAAATAAAGCATAAAATAAATTAGTGCTCATGAAAATTACCTTATACAACTTAAAATGGACCTATTCATTTAATAGACAAATGAATCCCTAGGATATAAGAAACTAGTTAGTGGTGGGGAGGTGGAGGTAGATAAAGCAGTTGTCTTCTGAAGGTGTTTCTAGAGGTACACAGGAAAGACACTGTCATTCTCTGAGAGGTCAATTTTCACCGAAACCAGAGGAATCAGGGCCAGCACAATAATATTGGCCATGTAGGTTACCATTAATGGGAGCTGACAGATTTGTGCTACGTCTTCAAGGCTCACTCAAACTCAGTTAGCAAGTGATGCTGGGAAGATTTTATTCAGAGATACAAACTGGGACCTCCTGACTGCCAGGCTCATGAGGCAAAAATGAAAGCAGGGAGTTCAAAGAGTGCTTATCTTTACTGATTATACGAAACAAACAAAAAGGAGAATATTTTTTTTCCCTCATCTATAGTTTTTTTGCTCTTCTTTAAAGAGCCCCAGTCTAGCAGCTGGTGCTTTCATGCTGCTCTGTCTTATCTTCTATCTATTGTAAGCAATGCCTGACCAATGAGAGGACACACTGGAATACATCATTTGAAAGTGATAGAGATACATTCACTGGGTATACATTGTTATTATTAGCAGTGGCCTCTTATAATGGGATAATTTGCTTTGTTTAATAGAATTTATGTATCTTTTATGAACTAAGCATTGGATTTTCCTCAGGTACTTTACCTTTAAATTCTTTTTAAAAAAGTAAACTCTATGCCCGATGTGGGGCTTGAACTCAACACCCCCAGATTAAGCGTCACAGTCTCATAACTGAGCCAGCCAGGTGCTCCTCCCCAAGAACTTTAAAATATTGAACATCATCCTTCACGTGAGTTAAGCAGAAACATGTTTTTACCATTTAAAGATTAGGAAGTTGAGTACCCGAGAGGCTATTTTAGGTCACACAGTCCCTACCCGACCGAGCTGGGTTTGGTAACTGTCGTAGCTGGAAGATGGAGACAAAGATTGAAGTGAATTCCAGAAACACACACACACACACACACACACACACACACACACACACACAACAATGCTGCCAATGACTCAAATACAGAAAAGGTGAGGAAAAAATCTTCCCTCAAGCCTCTGGAGGTAGGGTGGTTCTACGGACACCGTGATTTCATAGTTCTGGATTCGAGAACTATGGGAAAATAGATTTCTCCTGCTTTAGGTCACCCAGTTTATGGTAATTTGGTTAAAGCAGCCACAATGAGCAAACGCAGAGCAGAAGGTTTTCTTTTTTTAATGAAACAATGTTAAAAATTAGAGGCAAGGATTTGAATATTAGCAGTGTTCAATAATCAAAATGAAATTCAGACATAAATGAGATTAGAATGTGTATATATCAAATTTTAAGTGGACACCTTATTAAGGTATACAGATAATCTAAATGATTTAGGTTGAATATCTCAGTTGCAGAGTGGTTATGAAGAAGATCAGATAGCAAAAGTGTATCTCTTTTTTTAACATTTTCACAGTATAGTTAAATTTGACCGGAAACACTAATGTAATAAACACAAATCTATTACAAATATCTACATTTAGTACCTGCATTTATTGCGATTCAAATAGAGTAATAAAAACATTCTAACAGATCTCTTTAAAGTGCAAAGGGGACTATGCTCACCAATTTACTAAACACTAAGGGTGAACACAGTCATAGTCGTACCTGGAAAAGAAACGGTAAAAATATATTCAGCAATCCAGTCCTTTATTATTTGATACTTTGAAATCTAAAAACATTTCCTTTGAATTTGTTTTTAATTACCTGTTGGGGGAAGGATTATGTTTGCTATCTATGATAAAGGGAAATATTTATGTTCAAAGCTTTTTACCAATTGCAGATGTTTTGTTGACAATCAAAGTAGCAAACATTTCCATGGAGGTTTACTTTAACCTCCAACCAGCTGAGAATCTAGGGTCTTAATCTTGGGGAGAATAATACAAATTTTGAAATCATAAGTTCTTTAGGCCAAAGGGAGTTCTCAGTGGTGGTGCTGTAGATGGATGGAGAAAGCTTGTCCTTCTTTTCAAAGACCTTCTGGGGAATCAAAGTGTGTTGTTGTCACTTCTATATTACATTGTGAAGTGTAAATGGGAGGACAAGCAAGTGTTCACAAATGAGGAAACTTACCAACTTTATTAAAGGATCTTTGAATATTTTCTCTACTCAAAAGCATTTTCTGAACTGAGAGGGGCTCTCATTTTCCTAATGCCTTGGCCAGAGCCTAGAATTCCCTGACGTGATAGTTTTCAAAGAAAAAAGAAAGCACCAGATGTAACAGGAATATTAAAATACACAAATGGTTGTTTCATTCTGAATGATTAGGTATAGGGTTATACGAATCAAGCTACTTTCCTTTCTAGCACTTAGAAGAAAAAAAATGATCCTTCTCCCCTTTTCTTTCTTCATGGTCTTTTTGCAAAGCATCATAATACAACACAGGTCCATGCACTTTTTACTAGCAGAATAAAATAGTCTGACAAACTTTATAAAGAAGAATTTCTCATGTTAACAGTTATATATCTGTAAATGCAAACATGAACAGGGTAAACTGTACTCAGAACCCAGGAGTCTCAGTGGTTGGAAAGACTTGAGATGCATGGTCCATTCTCCTACTTAAAAGAAGATACTTTTTAAAGGTTTTGTAAAGGATGAATTTCAACCTGTTTGAATATTCCATTGAAAGAGAGCTCATTATGTCATGAAGCCATCTCTTCATTGTTTAACAGTTCTGCCAGTGTTTGTATAAAAGTCATTCTGTGTGTGTGTGTGGGTGCATGTGTGCACAGGCATGACATGTGTGTGTGTTAGGTATGCTTTACTGAAGATTTTCTTAAACCAGGTTCTGGGTTCAACACCATACATGGATTATATCAAGGCACTGTTTCTCAATCTGGGTTTCTTTTTTGCCCCATTTACTCCTAGGGAACATCTGGCAATGTCTGGAAAAATCTATCACAACAGCAGAGGGAGTGTGCCACTGACATTTAGTAGAAAAACGTAGGTCACCAATGCTATGAAACATCTTATAATTCACAGGGCGGCCCCTAATAACAAAGCATATATCTCTAAATTATCAACAATGTTTGTCTTGAGAAACCCTGATTTGCAGTAAAAGCAGAATGAATGTTTACTAGCTAAATAAGTGTAGGTCTTGTTATAAAAATGAGGGGCAAAGGAACATGTGTTCTTTTTCCTCTATAGTAAAATACAATGAAGGACTATAAAAAGAATATTTTAGAATTTTTAAAAATGCTTATTTATGTTTGAGAGGGAGAGAGAATGAGAGAATGAGTGAAAGTGCAGGGGAGGGGTGGAAAGACAGAGACAGAATCTGAAGCAGGCTCCAGGCTTTGAGCTGTCAGCACATAGCTCAACGCTGGGCTCAAACTCATGAACTTCATGAGCTGTGAGATCTTGACCTGAGCCAAAGTCAGTTACTTAACACAGCCACCCAAGTACCACTAAAAATATTACTTGGTAACATTTTGTTATTTGCATGCAACATATTCACATGACTCAAGATTCAAAAGGTATGCAAGGCTATGTATGCAGTCCAAAATCTTTCTTCTATCTCACACCTGGCCGAACCAAGTCCTGTTCATTGAGGAACCGGTGTTACCAATTTCTTGTTTATTTATCCAGAAACCCTCTATGCATCTGTAAATGCACACATCTATACACACATGTGTACACAAATGCAATATACATTCTTACCATCATGTTTTTATTACTTAATTCATTTTGGAGATAGTTTGTGTTCTACCACGACACAAAGAGTTTCCATCTTTCTTTTTAAGGTGGTAGAGTATTTTATTGTTTGGATTTCACTTTACTTTATGTAACCACTCCTCTCTCCATGGATACTTAGAATATTTCCATTTTTTATACAAGTAGATTCTACAAGTAGAATTACCAAAGAAGAAAGTTTGTGTTTGTAATTTTTATTGGATATTTTCCAAGTTACCCTTCGTTAAAGTTGTACCTGTTTCCATTTTGTAATTTTTCAAATTTGTTCTGTTTATACCTTCTCATCAAAAACTTTCTAGAAAAAATAAAGAGGTTGGCACACTAGACAGTGTTTTTTGCCTATCATTTTCTCAGGACTCAGGTATCCAGAATCTGCCCACAAGAGGCTTTTTTTTTTTTTAAACCTGCTTTTAATTGTGGCAAAACAGATAAAACATAAAATTTACCTTTTTAACTATTTTGAAGTGTAAAAGTCAGTGACATTAAGTATATTTACAATATTGTGCAATAGTCACCACTATTTCCAAATTTTTTCATCACTCCAAATGGAAACTCTATACCTATTAAGCATTAATTCCCCAGTGTCTCCCCAATAACCTCAAATCTAATTTCTGTGTCCATGAATTTTTCTATTCCAGACATTTCATGTAGGAGGAATCATATAATATTTGTTCTTTTGTGTCTGGCTTATTTCACCTTAGCATGAAGTTTCCAAGGTCCATCCATGTTGTAACATGTATTAGAATTTCATTCCTTTTTAGGGCATCTTTTTCTTTTTTAATCTATCTCGATGGACACATATATATGTTCACAGCTTTTGGCTACTGTGAACAATGCTGCTATGAATACTAGAAAACAAAAAACCATTTGGGTCCCTGTTTTCAGTTCTTTTGAGTATATACTTAGGAGCAGAATTGCTGGGTCATATAGTAATATTATATTTAACTTTTTAAGGAAACATCAAATTGTTCTCCACAGTGACAACTATTTTAGATTCCTACCAGCATTATATTAGGGTTCCAATTTTTTCACACCTTTGCCAATAACACTTGTTATTATTCATTTTGAAAATAAAGTTATAGCCACTGTAGTAGGTATACAGGGGTATCTCATTGTAATTTTGATTTGGATTCCCTTAATGACTAATGACTTTGATCATGTCTTCATGGGCCTATTGACCTTTTATCTGTCTTCTTTGATGAAATATCTGTTCAGGTCCTTTGCCTGTTTTAAAATTAGGTTGTCTGTCTTTTTATTGTTTGTCTTTTATTGTTTATTATTCCTCCTAATACCCTGAGTCAAACCTTACTCAAATTAATTTTTACCCATTCATCATAAGTCTGCTTCCTTGAGAGAAGACAGAATCCTTTTACTCTAATAGGCACATAGCCATTAAATTTGGTTTCTTGCCCAATGCTGGCAAGATATAATTTACCTTTTCAGGAGGATTAAGATAATGGTGAAAAGTATCAAGGATTTTATTTTCTAAAATATTTTAGGTAAACTGTTCAAGGGATAATCTTACCTCTGAATCTGAGAGAGAGTATTTGTAAATACATTCATAAGCAATGAATGATAACTCTAATAAAGAGGTTAATTATCTAAAATAGGTCAGAAATTATTTTGCAGACATTTTTAAACAAATTATTAAAACCTAGGCAAAATTTCTTGTCTATTCAAATTCAACTGAAAATATATAGTAGGTTAATTTAATTACATTCAGATTAGGTGTGACTAAAAAGGTAATAAAACAAATATAATTCCTGGAAAAATGAGAAATTTAAAGTTTTCTAGAACCTCCCAAATTATACTAATAATTCTTTATGTATAGAAATTCAATAGCTAAAAAGTAATACAGACAGAAATGAGATCAGAATATATATAGGGGTGCCTGGGTGGCTGAATTGGTTAAGCAGCTGACTGTTGGTCTCAGCTCAGGTCTTGATCCCAGGGTAGTGAGTTCAAGTCCTGCACTGGGTATTAAAAAAAAAAAAAACAAACTTAAGAAAAAGAATATGTACATATTAAATTATGAGTGGACCTACACTTTTAGTATGTACAGATAATCAAAATGACTTGGCTTTAATAAATATTTAGCTGTAGAGTAGCTGAGAAAAAAAATCAGAAAGCAATAATATCTTTCCCCTTGAACATGTTCACAATGCAGCTTAATTTGTTACGAACTTTGATTTAATCAATGTAAATTCAGCAAAGTAAATGGAAGTAAAATAGTTCTAGATTCCTAATAGATTGTCATTGGTCAGGCCTGTATTTTGTTATGGTTTATAACAGGAGTGTATTCAAATTAAATGTTAGACAAAATTCTTGTTCCATTAAGTGTTAAATCAAAAATAACAACAAAAAAGTTGAAGAAAATGACAAAGTAATTGTATTGAAGACAACACAAAGTAATGATATCACCAACACTACTACTGCTACTAATACTAATCACTAATAGTTGATTAAGATTTACTAAATGCCAAGTACCAAGTGCTTTTATATACTACATAGATTAACTCACAACAACCTCCAAAAGTAGATAATGTTATCTTATAGTGTCTACTTTACAGATAAGGGAATGGAAGCAGGAGATTGTAAGCAATTTGTCCAACCTCACAAGGAGCAAATCCAGGATGTGGCCCCAAATAGTCTGGCTTTAAATCTGCATACTTAACTCTTTCATCAGTATTCCCCAAACTTGTTTCCACACTGGCATTTCCTGGAGGTCCTACAAAAACACTGATCAGGCCACATCCCCAACCAATTAACTCCCAATCTCTAGGGATGTAACACAGGCACATATATATATTTTTGAAGCTACCCAGGTGATTCCAGTGTGCAAAGTTGGGAATCCTACATGGCCTTAAACCGTGGAAGTCAAAGAAACCAGATTATCAAGCAGAAAACCTACAAGTGGAGCATTAAGAAGAAAGAATAATTTTAAACATAAAATTAACCACAAAAATTATACATGAAATTCTTAAACCACTAAAGAAAAAAAGAATTTAAGCTGGAGCAAAATAAAATTGGGTAACTTGAGTATTAACATTCTATTCACCCACATAATTGAAGTAATGAGGATTTTAAAGAAAAGGGTGTCTGCTCTTTATTTGGAATGAAAGTGGTATTATGTTGAGAAATAGGCAATAGATAGACAATTCTAAAATTCAAATGGGGGCCCTAAATCGTAGCAAATCAGCAGCTACAGTTGTACTGTTCTGTCTTCAGCTTCAGGATGTTTCCCATGGTCAGAAATGGTCTAAGTTGTCTCTGAGTTCAAAGCATTCAACAAACAATTGCAAGGCAAAGCCATCAGAAACGGACACCTGATTTCCATGACAAATACGGTAATGCTGTATTAGCTAGTGGAGCCACCTTCTGTATGGGCTTATACAGGAACACAAATTGGAATAGAATGGAACCTGTCCCCTGTTGGCAGAGTTACCCCAAAGGAATGGAGAGATCAGTAATCATCCCAGCTGGTGTAATAATGAATTGTTTCAAAACCAACTCATAATTGATGCTAAGTAAAAGCACTGAGCACCCATTGAAATATGGCCTGATTGAAGAAATAAAGTATATTTGAAACCTTAAAAAAATAAATAAAATTCAAATGGAGCCAGAAAAGACCCTGAACAGCCAAAGTAATGTTGAAAAGCAAAGCAAAGTGGGAGGCAATATAATTCTGGGCTTTAAGATGTATTACAAGGCTGTCGTCATTAAGACAGTATGGCACTGGCATAAAAACAGACACATAGATCAATGGAACAGATAGGGGACTCAGAAATGGACCTAAAATTATATAGTCAATCTTTGACAAAGCAGGAAAGACTATCCAATGCAAAAAAAAAAATAGTCTCTTCAACAAATGGTACTGGGAACACTGGCAGTGACATACAGAAGAATGAAACTGGCCCACTTTCTGACACTATATACAAAAATAAATTCAAAATGGATGAAAAATCTAAATATGAGAAAGGAAGTCATCCAAATCCTAGAGAGAAACACAGGCAAAAACCTCTTTGAACTCAGCTGTAGCAGTTTCTTATTATACATGTCTCTGGAGTTTTGGAAACAAAAGCAAAAATGAAGTACTGGACTTCATCATGATAAAGCTTCTGCACAGTGAAGGAAACAATCAGCAAAACTAAAAGGCAACCAATGGAATGGGAGAAGAAATTTGCAAATGACATATCTGATGAAGGGTCATTATCCAAGATCTATAAGGAACTTATCAAACTGAACATTCAAAAAACAAATAATCCAGTTAAGAAATGGGCATAAGAAATTAATAGATATTTTTCCAAAGAAGACATACAAATGGCTCACAGACAAATGAAAAGATGCTCAACATCACTCATCATCAGGGAAATACAAATCAAAGCTACAATGAGATACCACCTCACACCTGTCAGAGTGGCTAAAATGAACAATTCAGGAAACAACAGATGTTGTCAAAGATGCACAGAAAAGGGGAACTCTCTTGCACTGTTGGTGACAATGCAAACTGATGCAGCCACTCTGGAAAAACAGTGTGGAGGCTCCTCAGAAAGTTAAAAATAGAGCTACCCTATGACTCAGCAATTTTAGTACTAAGTATTTACCCAAAGGATACAAAAATACTGATTCAAAAGGGCACCCCCCCAATATTTATAGCAGCACTATCAACAATAGCCAAATTATGGAAAGAGCCCAAATGTCCATCCACTGACTGATGAATGGATACAGAGGATGTACCATTACACACACACACACACACACACACACACACATACACACACACACACACACACACACACACACACACACACACACACACACTGGAATATTAGCCATCAAGAAGAATAAAATCTTGGGGGTGTCTGGGTGGCTTAGTTGGTTAAGCATCTGGCCCTTGATTTTGGCTCAGGTCATGATCTCACCGTTCATGAATTTGAGCCCCATGTCCAGCTCCATGCAGACAGTGTGGATCCTGATTGGGATTCTTTCTTCACTCCTCTCTCTATACCCCTCCCAACTCATTCTCTGTCTCTGTCTCTGTCTTAAAATAAACTTAAAAAAAAAAAGAATGAAATCTTGTCATTTGCAATCATGTGGATGATACTAGAGTGTACTATGTTAAGTGAAATAAGTCAGAGAAAGACAAGTATGATATGATTTCACTCATATGTGGAATTTAAGAAGCAAAACAGATGAATATAGGTTATGGGAAGAAAAAATAAGATAATAACAGAGAGGGATGTGACCCAAAAGACTCTCAACTATGGAGAACAAACTAATGGTTGCTGGAGGGGAGGTGGTTGGGAGATGGGCTAAATAGGTGATGGGCATTAAGGAAGGGCAGTTGTTGTGATGAGCACTGGGTGTTTTATGTAAGTAATGCATCATTAAATTCTATTCCTGAAACCAATACTACACTACATGTTAGACTTGAATTTCAATAAAATCTTGGAAGAAAAAGATAGAGAATTCAAAGATTCTTACCATTCCCTGGATTCAATGTATAATAATAGTTCAAAGTTTATAATATTCTCTAAAATCAAGTAGGCAAAAATTCTTATTTTCATAATTGAGATATAAAAAATAGTGTTTTCCTTTTTCCTCTAAAAGGGTTGTATATATGAAACTAGAATACATGCTGCATGGATTTCCAGTACAAACCAAACAGGAAGTCAGGAAAGAGAACATCAACTACAAACTCAAACATATGTAAGATATCTTTTCTTGCTCTTTATTTGGAACCTAATTTTGAATGCTCATTGTCATGTGTCACATACACTGCAGAAGTATAAGAAGTAGACAATAGTGAAAGAACTAGAAGTGATGTAAGAATGTGTGAAATTGGGCAGGTAGGTTAACTTTCTGGATCCTCAGTTTATTCATCTCAAGGGTTGTCAGACTTTTACTGTAGAGTGCCAGGTAGCAATATTTTAAACTTTGCAGGCTACCTACAGTCTCTTACATCTTTTTCTCCTTCCTCCTCCTCCTCCTCCTCCTCCATGCCATCCTTTAAAGATGTGAAAACCATTCTTAGCTCATGTGGCTGTACAAAAATAGACTGTGGCCAGATTGGCTTATGGTTTGTAGTTTGCCAACCCCTGATAAGATACTGCATTTCAAAAATAGCACAATCTAATGCATTGGTTCTCAGTCAGGGGTGATTTTGTCCTTTTTCAGGGAATGTTTGTCAATGTCTGGAGACATTTTTGGTTGTCACCTGGGGTGGGGGGACCTACAGTGTTATGGACATGTAGCATGTAGAGGCCAGAGATGTTGCTAAACATTCTACAATGCAAAGAACAAGCTCTCACAGTACTCATCTGTCCCAAAGGGTCAGTGGGGCCTAGTTTAAGAAGCTCTTGACTAATGGTCATTTTATTTTAATTAAAGGAACAGTAAAGAGATTAAGCATTGCAGGAAGCCAGGTTTTCTGAACTCATAAGCTGAGCAAAACTCTCCTTGTGAGGCAAGGTGGGTTTGCAAGGCCTCCCACCATCAGATGGCAAATGGCGGCTACACCCACTCAACCCCCACTCAATTTCTGCTTGAGCACCAGCCCCCAAGGCGCTGACTGACTGATATCAGGAATGACTTGCCTTCTTATGCTAAAAATATGCGAACTGTACCTTATAAAAAACTTATTTTAGGAGTTTCTTTTTTTGTGATTATAGGAGCAAATATTACACTTCCTGAGAAAACCTGTTTTTCTTCTCCTTGAAACACAGGTTATCGACCCCTACTCACAAAAGAACTAACTCTTGCTTTTGCTATGGTAAAAACATTGCCTTGTATTTGAATGCTAAAGATACCTTCCTTCCCCAAGTGATAAGCATCTAGTCTCCTACTTCATTCACTATTGATAAAGGTTATGCATGAGTCTTCTACCAATCTATGTTCTGGGAAATTTTACATACCAAAGAATTTGTCATCAGAAATCATTGTCTAAAGCAATTGCCACTTTTGTTTTGTACCCCATACATTTTTTCAATAAATAAAGCCGACTCGCGGGTCAGTGGAGAGATGCTGCCTGGTGAGCAGAAAGAAGCCAAGCCTCTCTTGCTCTCTTTTGCCGACACCTGTCCATCCTTCAGGGAGCCCTGGACCTGCTGGAGCTGGACTCTGGCAAAGCGTATTTAATCTTCCTTCATCCAGGATTGTGGTTAATTTATGTTTATTCAATCAGTGAGACAGATCTGCCTAACAGTGTTGGAATGACTTAAACAAGCTCTGAAATCCTGCAAGCTATACTGCCATGGAGAAAATCCATAAAGATGAATTTGATAATTCAAATCATGAGAGTCAAGTGCAGTTACAGCCTTAAATATCTGTGATTCACAGAGAGGAGAAGGGAACTAAGTAGGCAGTAATAGACATGGAACTGTGACATATAAAATAAGTTCACACCACTGAATGAGAAAACCAGAGCCAGGCATTGCTATTACTCTGAAGATAGTACTTTTGTGCCTAGAATATGTTTATTTTCACCTGTCCATAAAATTGTGATATATCTTTTATGAAATTGGGGTAAAGAATCATGTGAGACGCATCTGGATCACTGAAAACGTGCAAGGGAAATTTACACATTACTCATTCCAGTAAGAGGATAATGCTCAAATTGACACTTCTAGTTTTTATTCTTACTGTGTAATAATTGCATTTTCATAGCCTGGCATTTTTTTCTTTAAAAAAACTTTTCACTGTACAAATATTCACCTCTTTAAATTCTACCACATTTAACATTATATAAAAAAGTGAGTGATTATTAGGAAACCTGATCATAAATTTTCAGAAATTCACTCTAGCATATCCTATTAAAATTGGATTCTAGGCTCACCTAGATGTGAGTTCTACCTCTGATGTTATTGGAGGCATTAGTTCGTATTAGCAATAAAAAAACCAGTGTTGCATGTTTGAGAAGATTTTGAGAATTCTGATTTCTACTTGTTATTTCTGTAATGACCAAGCAAGTAATCTTTTAAGAGATCTTACATAGCTAATTCTATTGTGTAACACAGTAATGAAAACTGACATTTTAGATCTATCTGGAGAGGTATGTTTGTTGCTTTTCTTTTATTCTAGACATGCAAAGATGATAGATCTGTGAAGTGTGATAGAGCTGGGGTTGAGGATGAGGAGTAGCGAGAGATAATGCTGACATGTGAGCCATAGCTACACACACCTCAGATCATGGAGAGCTTTAAAAATCATATGAATGAATTTGGGTTTAGGCTACTGAAAGTTTAATTTGGGAAAGCAAAATAATCAGATTTGTGTTGTATTGACATTATTTCAGATAATATTTAGCGACATTATTTTGGAAGTCCTATGGAAGAAGGATTGGAGGGGCTTATAGTTGAGAGAAGGAAACCACTGAGAAGGACACAGAAATGAATCAGGGGAGCAAGAGGGTTTGTTCACTAAGGCTCTTGTTCACTAAGAGAAAGGGGGCAGATTAAGAGACTGATCAATATTCTGGGAGTGAGGAAACATGAGCCTGGATTGGCTGTCAAGGGGGAAGGTAAAGAATGAGACTGAGTAAAAACTCTGACCACTGATTTAGGATCCTTGTGAAAACACTTCATCTGTATCATCTCTTTTAGTTTATGATGTAAACATTATTATCTAAGTTCTGCAGATGAAGACACTTGGGTTAAGCAACTTGCCTAGGACCATACAAAGAAAAGCTGCAAAGCTAGGATTTGAATCTAGGATCATTTACTGTCAGAGCACATGCTTTCAACAGTTCTCAATAACTAGGATGCATAATACTGGAGGAAGAGGGTATTGGTGATGTTAGATAAGACAAAACATTATGTTTTAGAAATGTGGAGCCTGAGATGGTTATGGAATACATAGCTAGATCATATACTAGGCAACTAAATGATCAGAATTTTAAATTTGGTTTTATACTATCCTTCTATATTATATGCCAGCTTATTAGATTTTACAATGATGACAATGGCAAATATTTATAGAGTATGTCCCAATCTACAAAGACCAGTGATAATACAAGCATGCTATAGAACATGTTGGGAAATAGACCATAGAAAAGGTCCTATTAACTTCTTCATTAGTCATTTCTAACTATATTACACATTAACACTTCAGTACACTTCACAAAATAGCAATTTGAGCTTTTATTCAACCACATTTACTAGAAAAGTGGGAACTAAATTAAATACAATCTAGAAAACAAATAGTGCAAAAAATTTCATGAATATTAATAGAAAACCAGACAAATGTAATGTGCTTGAGTTTGTATCAAAAATGTACAATTCATTCTTTTATGCAATTGCTATTTCCAAACAAGATGGATTGCTTTAGTCACTTTAAAAAATGTAAAATGTAAAAGATTCATGGAAGAAAGAAGATAGGCTCAGATTATGAGAAATAGGTTTCTTAATGAAGGAAAGAGGTTTTGAATAACGTGTTCTCTTTGGCAGCATCTTAACAAGATCATATTCAGTGAACATGAATCATTAGTAAACTATGAAACAATAAACAAATACACATATCCAGATAAGACTGTAGATTGCTGTGGATTTGCTAGAAAGTCCCATCTGTTATTATTTCTGATTTTTTTTTTACCTTGTCTTAAAATCATTATAGGGTACTGGTAGTCAATGTGAATTGTATGTCTGATACAAAACACATCAGGGTTTAATTTATTGAATGGTATTTCATTAGTTCAGATGAGTTGAAATGTGGCATTTCATTTTTGAAAACTGTGTGGGAACATTCATCATATAGATGCTTAAATTACAATTTAGACACTGAGTAAAGTTTCAGTGTATCTGAATAAAATTGAATAAACATTCCAAATGAACCAAAATTCATTTTAGATCAAATTGACTTTTTCTGATTAGTGATGGCTGGCTTAAAGTTTCCTCATATAAGATTAATCAGAGTCAATGTCTTTTTCCACCCCTCCCCATTTTTATTAAATGATATGAGATGATTCCTTATTCTTGGAGCTGTTTTCATGAAGTAGGACATTTTTAGTGGTTTGATTTATTTATTTTACCTGATTTCAAAATGCCTGATGCACAAATGAAGGAATCAACTCAGCTGGGTACTTTAATCTGTACAATTAAAAGTTTTAATAGATCATTCACTCATTTATCTGTACTTTACTAAAGTATTATTGTGATAATTACTAAAAAAGAAAGATGAACTCTTTTGGATAGGAATGTAACCTGAGTTAAGAGCTTGGGGAACAGTAAAGTTTCTGCTGCTGTCATTACTAGATTAATGCAGTTTTGAAAAACAGCAAACTGTTCCCTGTTTCTTGAATAGTAACCATAAAATCTACTAAGATATTTCTGCCAGAGTCAAGTTGGTAGTGACTTTGGTTGTGAAACAAATTAAAATACATTCAAAAAGAGTAAAATGTCTCCAAGTCAGTAGGAGAAAGGCTGGTTGCATTTAATGAATTATTGGTTCTCCTAATTTGAAATGTAGCATTGGTTAAGCAATGTAGGATCCTCTTGCACATGGAGAAATCTATACCCTGTCTTATATCTGGGAAAGTATATGTCAGCTTTACTTTTCGTCCTTTGGTTTGTGTTAAGTTTTTTAAATTATTTTAATTTTATTTATTTTTGAGAGACAGAGAGACAGAGCATGAGCAGGGGAGGGACATAAAGATAGGAGACACAGAATCCAAAGCAGGCTTCAGGCTCCACGCTGTCAGGACAGAGCTCAACATGGGGCTCAAACCCATGAAATGCGAGATCATGACATGAGCTGAAATTGGATGCTTAACCAACTGAGCCACCCAGGTGCCCCTGCTTTAAGTTTTAAATGCTCATTATGGGTGTCTGGGTGGCTTACTGGGTTGAGTGTCTAACTCTTGATTTCAGTCAGGTCATGATCTCACAGTCTGTGAACTTGAGCCCCTCACTATTAAACACTCTTACTATATTGTGTTAACTATATGCTCATATTTCATTGCTTTTTAAAAAGATTTCCCAATGGGTGTTATATTTAATATTTCTAGAGTTCCACAAAAATATCAGTAAATCAATAGATCAAATATAACACCTTCGATTACAATTCCAAAACCCAAGCTGTATGTGTATAAAGAAAAGAGGGAAGAAGTTGAAGTTCAGAAAGGTTAAATGTCTTGCTTTAGAGGTCAGAAGAGTACTTATGACTCCAAATTTCAGATTTTCTTCACTAACAACAGAGAAGACTTCCCCTGCTTTTCTTGCTGCCAAGGAAGAAAAATAACTATGATATGTGGAGGCCATGATGCATGAGACGTAGATTTTCTGTCACTGTGTCTCGGCCACTTCTGAACGTATCCAATCGTGGACTCCAGGTAACAAATTGTGGAGGCCAGAAATGATTACTTATATGAAGAAGACAGTGTTACAGTTTGAAGTTTAGAGTTTCTTTTACTTTTAGAATTCGATTCTTTTGGGGGTTTAGGGTTATCAGTTCTTAATATAGGAAGAATGAATAGGATTTATAGACACTAGGGATTTAGTATGAGCCTTTTGCATATGGAATCTTCTTTTATCAGGAAATGAGATAATTTTAAATTTTTTAAATTAATTTTTGTTAACATTCGTTTGTTTTTGAGAGAGAGAGAGGGAGGGAGGAAGGGACAGAGAGAGACTGAGACAAGGAATCTGAAGCAGGCTCCAAGCTCTGAGCTATCAGCAAAGAGCTTGATGTGGGGCTCTAACCAACAAGTCGTGATATCCTGACCTGAGCTGAAGTCAGACACTTAACCGACTCAGCCACCCAGGTGCCTCAAGAGATAACTTTTAAATAGAGACAAAAGTATTGTAAAACAAGTGAATATTAGAAATGGTAGAGTGAGGACAAATTTGGGGAAAATGGACCTTGATAAATATTTTAGAAGGAGAAATTACAGGGCACGTTCTTTTCAAGTTAAAGCTATTGTTTATGAGTAATTATACTTTTATTTATTTACCCTCTGTATTTTTTAAAAAGGTTTTATTTAAATTCCAGTTAATTAACATATGGCATAATATTAGTTTCAGGTGTATAATATAGGGATTCAAAACTCCCGTACAACACCTGGTGCTCATCATGGCAAGTGCCCTCCTTATTCCCCATCACCTAAACCATCCCTCAACCCCTCCTCTCTGGTAGCCGTCAGTTTATGCTCTATGGTTAAGAGTCTCTTTCTTAGTGTGTCTCCTTCTCCCCTACCACTCTCCCTGCTTTGCTTATTTGTTTTGTTTCTTAAATTCCACAAATGAGTGAAACCATATAGTATTTGTCTTTCTCTAATTCTTGTCAGATCCCCTGACAAAATATTTTGGGTTTGACATCCTGAAATTTGTGCAAGTATACTAGGAATCAATCAACTGGGATAAAGGTATGGATTGGCGTCTTAATGTTTATTTAAATGGAAACAATATTTTCCTGAAATTTATTTGTGAAGCAGGTGTGTACCAGTGGCCTACTGGGTAGGAGTTTAAACTATAAGATTACAAAATTAAGGAGCTATAAATTTTCTTATTTAGGGATTAGCCACAATAGTAAGGATTCTGATGTGCAGGGTTAAATGTTAATGCTAATAAAATAGGGTTTATTTCTGAGTTCCTAATATCCACATTTCAGACTTAAATTTGTTCCTAGAAAGCTAACTTCATAGCACTGGGACTGAAAGGGATGGGGGAAAATCCTTAAATGGCAAGAGCCCCAGGATTGTGGTGATCCAAAATTCTCCAGGGAAAACATTTTGGAAAGGATTTTTCTTCCTTTTTTTCCTAATTATTTAAGATTTTTATCTTGATAATTATGACTTCTCAATAATAATAATCACCTTTATTAAAAGGATTTTTTAAAAATAAAGTTTACAGTTAGATTGTAAATATTTTCTATCTGGAGATATGCGGATAATAACATTATTACTAAAAACAAAACAAAGATAATGTAGACATATGGTGTGACAGAACTTGCAAAGTTAATTTTTCTTAGTTGGCAATTTCTTATCAGATTCCAAATTAGAATTGGAAAACATATTTTTGGTAAACTAAAGTTTTGTGGGGGGGGAGATATACTTTTTAAATAGCTACTTTATCTTTGCAATTACTACAGTACACAAATTGGGAGTTTTCATATGCTATATTTAAATCTAGTAAAAAAAATTGGGTATTTGTACTAAAACTTTGCTTCTATCCTCTGTGCTTGTTTTAAGATGGTAATGCATGGAAGATGCTTCAGAATTATGTGTAACATTATGGTGTGGGGGAAGTGAAGGAACAAAAATTACTTAAATGTAATGTGGATCCGAAGTTGTAATTGGAATGTGCTTTCATTTAATTTTGAGTGTGTATTTGTTAACTCATTACTTCTGAAAATAGTCAATTATGTGAAAATTAATGGGATTTAAAAAACTGTCTTAAGTAAGCATTTAGGTAGAATTTTAAAATTTATAGTATTTGGCACATATCTCTATTTTTGAGTATAAACTCAATTTTATTCTCTGATATTTTAAATTTCTTCTGGAAATTTTAATGTAGTGCTTAACTAAGACAAAAGATATTAGTTTGCACCTGCAGAACAGGAAATTACAAAATAATTACTGAAAGCCAACTATATCATGCATAAAATTATTGGAACACAGCCATATCCACTTATTTGCATACTGTCAAGGGTGGCTCTTGGATCTACAACAGTAGAATTGAGTAGCAGCAACATAGACTGTATGGACTGAAAGTCTAAATATTTACTATCTGGCCCTTTACTTGTCAACTGCTGTTTTATATGTCATATAAAGCTGGATTTTGAACTTCATGATGGTCTATGACAAAGAATAGTTAAGAGCACTATGGTAAGGAGGAAATCAAAGAAAAAAAACATAATTTAGTTTAAATAGATGTATCCAAATCAAAATCTGAAATCAAATTTTGGTCCACAGAAATGAAGATAAACAATATTTAGAAAATAGATCTAATAGCAGGTATTTGTCTACATTTGACATTCAACCATAGTCATTTACTAAGTACCTGGGTACTATACTGGTAATTCTAAATGACCAATGACTTTAAGCTTTCTGGTCCCACAGAGTTGGGTGGTGCCTGAGCTTACTTTTGCCTCTTAAGATAGTCGGCAATAGGCTCCAATGATGCTGACAGAGGATTATATCTGCACGGTTTGACCTGCACAGTTTGAAGTGTGTGTGTGTGTGTGTGTGTGTGTGTGTGTGTGTGTGTGTGAATCAAAAATCCCAGTCCCTTAAAATGCTAATGTTGGCTAAAATAGCTACACTTTTCAGGAAAATAAGAGTCGTGTTGCATAAAAATTCAAGAGTTGGTTGAGGAGGGTGGGAATGCATTCTCTATGAAAGAGGTCTGGAAAAAAGGCTTCATTGTGACTCATCAAACAGTGAGCTAAAAGATAAGTGCTTTGTATGTAGAAAATGGTAAGTGCTTTGCCCTTTT
This sequence comes from Suricata suricatta, assembly GCF_006229205.1. Classification (NCBI taxonomy): domain Eukaryota; kingdom Metazoa; phylum Chordata; class Mammalia; order Carnivora; family Herpestidae; genus Suricata; species Suricata suricatta. The sequence goes on from NC_043706.1 coordinate 55,640,839, forward strand.
AAAAGGAAATACAAGGATGCTGCCCTTTTAACATGTCTTGTAGCCGCTCTGGATTTGAGGATGAACAGAGATGGCACTAAAAATGATAAAGCAATAAATCATAAAGCCCCAAAGTTCCTTTTGTGTCACAGCTCTTCCATGTTCAGAAGGCAATAACAATCTTCAGTACACATCAATTTCCCTCCATGGGATGGAAATTGGAGAAACAGTGAGAGAATATACTGAAGAGGAATAGAAAATGTTTCTGCCTCTCTTTTATTTTCCTTATTTTGAATTTGTGCTGTCTACATGTTAATTGGAGATCTTAATAGTTTTCGCTATAATTTGATATCTAAAGCAGAAAGAAAAACAAAAACATGGGCCTGTATCTCAGCTGGAATCCAAAGTAAACATAATCATTTCTTTTTTTTTTAATGTTCAAAGCATTTTAGTTTCCTTTCACTCTCTTCATGTTTACCTTTCTTTTCTTTTCATGGATTGAAACTCATGAACTCTCCTCTGCATGGCTGTCTTTTAGTGTCTAAAATACCAGCATAAGTGAGAAAAGGTAAAAAGGCTGTTAGAAAGATCTGTCATTTGGAAAGTTCATCAACATATAATTTAATATATTAATGAGTGAGAGCAGAATTTCCTTGTGATTATAAAAGTAAGAATTATAAAGCAGCAGGTCATTTTTTGGTTATTGATGGTTTGGACTTTAGGTCATTTCTCGGTTTATCTGGGGACTTGGTCAGGATCAGGAAATAATAATAGTTCCATGACTGAAAGTTTCCTGTGGACCTCAATATAAATGTTCATGAAAAGACTTTTAGCAATAACTTTTTGATATACCACTTCAGGAAAAATATAGCTGGTGTCCTCCTTTATTCCAAAAACATTTAACCTTGGGAGTAATTTTTTTGGTAGAGTCAGGACAATTTCTGCAATGTTCAAAAGACTAAGAACCACAAACCTTCAATGAACAGCCCAGACAGTGATCCAGGAAGGAAGCTCCTTGTCCATTTTGTCCACACAGAGTAGCCTGCCATGCAGTTCCTTCTTCACCTCTTCAGATATGCTCCTTGGGACTGAATGGAAATTAGTCTACCACTTGAGTAATTTAGCGGGTTCTCTCTATTTCTCCCTGAACTACTTTAACAGATTTTGTCCTTTCTACATCTTTTTGGTCATTGGGCACTCATTAATTTACTCTTCCTGATGTTTGCTTTCAAGCTTTACTCAGATGACTTGCCCACAGTCAATTAACACCTTCCTCTGGCTGACTTGTACAGCTCCATGTGACAGAATGATTTATAAGAAGTATATATTTGGTCTTCATCGACAGTTCCTATAAACCCTTTAGAGACATAAAGGTGAAACAGTTGTCTTGTTATTAACGGAGGTGACTTTTGGACCCCACCCAAGAGTAGGGATTGGTCGTCAGAAGGACTAACCATGTAATTAGAGGATTGGAACTTTTGGTTCTACTCTCCCACTTCAGGGAAAAGAGAGGGGCTGGAGGTTGAATTAGCCAATAACCAACGACTTAGTCAAACATGACTATGTAATTAAGTCTTCATAAAAACACAAGAGAAGAAAGCTTTTGACCCTTTTTTTTGGAGAGTTCCATGCTTGGGAAACCAAAACATTTTCATGTGCTCCCAAGTTGGGTCCCAAGCTCCACAAGGGTAGAAGTTCCTATGTTCAGGACCTTGACCTATGTATTTCTTCATCTGGTTTGATTCAAATTCTTTATTGTATCCTTTAATACAGATGTAAATATAAATGTTTTTCCCTGAGTTCTGTGAGCCAGTCTAGCAAACTACTGAATGGAAGGAGGAGGCTGTTGAAATCTCTGATCTATAGCTGGTCAGTCTGAAGCACAGGTAACCCCTGGGGCTTGTGATTGGCATCTGAACTAGGGGGTTGGAGGAAGTGGTATGATATGGTAGGACTGAACATTTGTCCTGTGGAATCTGATGCTATCTCTGGGTAGATAGTGTCAGAATTGAGTTGAATACCCTAACAGTAACTGAGAATTTCTTGGTGTTATGCATAAAGAACTCTCCACATCCACTACAGTGGAACTGGGTCCAGGAACCTTAAAAGACTCTATAATCAGTATCAATTATCTTTAAGTACCTCCACTTGACTTTTCCTATGCTGTTTAGTTTTCTTTTTAAATTAGCTTTCATAATAACACAGAATGCCAGATCTGGAGCCAGCCTGTCTGGGCATGTATCCTAGTTAGCTGAGTGACCCTGAATGAGTTAGAATCTCTGTGCTCAATTTCCCCTTTTTAAAAATGGAATGATAGTAGCACTTTCTAATAGGATTGCTTTGGTGACTGAATACAAGTAAAAGATTTGAAATAGTGCTGGGGATATAGTAAGTATATAGGAACTGTCTTTTATAGGCTTCCCCCCCGCAAGTTTTCTACTATAATTGGCAAGATTGTAATGTACTAAAAGTGTACAATATGATGATTTGATAAATGTATACATTGTGAAGGGATTCCCAGCATTAAATTAATTAACACCTCCATCACCTCACATAAATACATTTTTTCCCCTTTTTTGGTGAGAACACTTAAGTTCTACTTTCTTAACAAATTTAATACTTAAATTATACAATATTATCAACTGTAGTTGCCATATTGTATATTAGCTCCTCAGACCTTATTCACGTCATAGCTAGAAGTTTGTACCCTTAAACCAGTATCTCCCTATTGTTTACCCCCCTCTCCTCTTCTGACAACCAGAAACTCTCTGTTTCCATAATTCTATACATAAGTGATACCATGCGGTATTTGTTTCTCTCTCTTGTGTGGCTTATTATACTTAGCATAAGGCCCTCTGGGTTCACCCATGTTGTCATAAATTGCAGGGTTTCCTTCCTTTTCAAGGTTGAATAATATCCCACTGTGTGCTTGCTTGTGCATGCATGTGTACCTTTTCTTTAACTATGTATCCATTGACAGACACAGGTTTTTTCCATACTTTGACTAATGTGAAAATGGTGAAATAAAGATGCAAATATAGATATCTCTTCAAGATACTGATTTTCTTAACTTTGAATATATACCTAGAAGTGGAATTGCTGGATCATATGATAGTTCTATTTTCAGTTTCTTGAGGAAGCTCCATACTGTTTTCCACAGTGGCTGCTCCAATTTACATTTTCACCAACAGTGTACAAGTGTTGCCTTTTCTCCACATCTTCACCAGCAATTTGTTATCTCTTGTCTTTTTGATAATAGCCATCCTGATAAGTATGGGGTGATATGTCTGTGGTTTTGATGTGTAGTTCCCTGATGAGTAATGATGTTCAGTATCTTTACATGTACCTGTTGGCCACTTGTATGTCTTCTTTTGAAAAATCTATTCAGTTGCTCCCCCCCCCCCAAATGGGTTATTTGGTGTTTTGTTTTGTTTTTGAAATTGAGTTATGTATGAGATCCTTGTATATTTTGGATGGTAGCTCTTTATTAAAAATGTGGCTTGCAAATATTTCCTATTTCACACACTGCTGTTTTGTTTTGTTGCTGATTTCCTTTGATGGCAGAAGCTTTTTAGTTTGATGCAGTTTCACTTGTTTATCTTTGCTTTGTTGCCTTTGTTTTTGGCACCAAATCCAAGAAATTATTGCCAATACTAATGTCAAGATGCCTACTATGTTTTACTCTGTAAGTTTTAATGTTTCAGGTCTTATATTCAAGACTTAACCATTTTTAGTTGATGTTTATTTATGGTGTAAGATAGAGGTCCACTTTCATTCTTTTGTATCTGTCTGTACAGTTTTTCTTCCCTCCCTCATCTTTGTCTGACTCCTGCACACAGCAGCACTGGGATGGACCAGCTATGCATGAGGCATAGACATCAGGTATAGGGACCTTCTTCTTACCCCTCTTCACCTCTGGTTCCCCAAGGCTGTATTCTCAATTCTTGTCACTAAGAAGCAAAAATCTCCAAAGAACTCTGTGTTCAGTAGAACCCTAACATCTGTTTAGGTCAAGAGTCCTTCTCAGTACTTATAAATATGAGTTGGTTAAGAGTGGGGGTGGAGGGAACCCACCCAAAGGAACTGGCCTTTCTTGCACCAGTTTTGTCACCAGAAACCCTAAATACTGTTGAGGTACCCAGTCTGCAGAGTTCTTCTTGGAAACATATAACCATAACTCTTCAGTGTCATTCAACATATTGATTAGGTAGATGTACTCCAAGGGAAAGAGCAAAATGGAGTAATCAAGAGAAGATAAGACATTGAAAAGAAACAGGCCAAATGAAGAATATCAAGTAGTTTTAACAGTTCAACTAGGTGAGTGCTTCATTTTGCCATTATATATGAAGTTAGCTGTGTGTTTTTATTATGTTGAAGCATGTTCTTTCCATACCCGGTTTGTTAATAGTTTTTATCATGAAAGAATTTTGGATTTTGCTAAATGCTTCTTCTGCATCTATTGAGATAATCGTGATTGTTAATCTTCATTCTGTTAACATCAATTGATTTGTAGATGTTGAACCATCCTGTATCTCTGGAATAAATTTCACTTGATCATGGTGCATGATTTTTTAAAATGTGTTGTTGAAATAAGTTTGCTAATATTTTATTGATAATTTTTGCATGTATGTTCATCAGGAATATTGGCCTGTGATTTGCATCTCTTATAGTATCCTGTTTGGTTTTGGCATCAGGGTAAATAATGTTGGCCTTATAAAATGAGTTTAGAGGTATTCCCTCCTCTTTGTTTTTTGAAAGACTTTGAGAAGAATTGGGTTTAATTCTTTAAATGTTTAGCAGAATACACAGTGAAGCTGTCTGGTCCTGGACATTTTTTATTGCAAGGTTTTGAATCCTGATTCAATGTCCTTGCTAATACTTCGTCTTTTCAGATATTCTATTTCTTCATGATTCAGTCTTAGTAGGTTGTGTGTTCCTAGGAATTTATCCATTCCTCTAGGTAATCTAATTTGTTGGTATATAATTGTTCATTTATTTGTAGTTTCTTATGATCCTTTGCATTTCTGTGGTGCCAGTTGTAAATTCTCTCTCATTTCTGATTTGGTTTGACTCTTCTCTTTTTTTTAAATTAGTGTACTTAAAGTAGATAAAAGTTTGTTAATTTTTTAAAAAATCTTTTAAGAAAACCAGCTCTTAGTTTTATTCATTTATATTTTCTCTCTCTCTTTTACTTATTTTAAAGTAAAGTTTATTTATTTTTGAGAGAGAGAATGTAAGAACGCATGCAAGTGGGGGGTGGCACAGAGAAAGGATCCCAAGTAGGCTTCTCTGCTTTCAGCACAGACCCCAATGCACTGTGAGATCATGATCTGAGCTGAAACCAAGAGTCCAGTGCTCAACCTACTGAGACATCCAGGCACCCTCTTCCACTCTTTTAAATCTCTATTTAATTTATTTCTAATCTGATCTTTACTATTTCTTTCTTTCTTTCTTTTTCTAATGTTTTATTTATTTTTGATATAGAGAAAGACAGAGCATGAGAGGGGGAGGGGCAGAGAGAGAAGGAGACACAGAACCGGAAGCAGGCTCCAGGCTCTGAGCTAGCTGTCAGCACAGAGCCTGATGCCGGGCTTGAACCCATGAACGTGAGATCGGACCTGAGCCAAAGCCAAATGCTTAACCGACTGAGCCACCCAGGCGCCCCTACTATTTCTTTTCTTCTACTAACATGCTAAAAGAATTTTGTTCTTTTTCTAATACTTTGATATGAAATGTTTTTTGAAATCTTTTTTATTGTGGCATTTATTTCTACCAACTTTCTTCTTAGAACTGCTTTTGCTGCATCCCATAAGTTTCATAACACTGTGTTTCCATTTTCATTTGTCTTAAGATATGCTTTGATTTCTCTGTTGATTCTTTCTTTGGCCCATTGATTGTTCAGTAACATGTTGTTTAATTTCCACATATTTGTCAATTTTCCAGTTTTCTTCTTATAATTCTTTTCTTGTTCCTACCAATGTGGTCAGAAAAGATGCTTGATATGATTTTAATATTAATTTAAAAATTTTTGGGGGGGCACCTGGGTGGCTCAGTTGGTTAAGCGTCCAACTTCGGCTCAGTTTATGATCTCATGGTTTGTGGGTTCGAGCCCCACATGGGATTCTGTGCTGACAGCTCAGAGCCTGGAGACTGTTTTGAATTCTGTCTCTTTATCTCTCTGCCCCTGCTCCATTCGCCCTCTGTCTCTGTTTAAAAAAAAAAAAAACTTAAAAAAATTTTTTTTAATTTATTTTTGAGAGGACATAAGCAGAGGAAGGGCAGACAGAGGGGGACAGAAGATCTCAAGCAGATTCTGTGCTGACAGCAGCAAGCCCAATGTAGGGCTTGAACTCATGAATCATGAAAGCATGACTTGAAGTCAGATGCTTGACTGAACCACCCAGGTGCTCCTAATATTAAAATATTTAGACTTGTCTTGGCCTAACATATGATGCATCTTGGTGAATGTTCCATGTGCACTTGAGAAAAACGCAACTTGATAAATGTTCTGTATATGTCTTTTAGGTCTACCTGATCTAACATGTAGCTTAAGTTCATTGCTTCCTTATTGATTTTCTGTGTGATCTATTCATTCTTGAATGTAGGGTATTGAAGTCATGTACTATTACTGCTATATATTTCTCCCTATAGATCTATTAATATTTGCTTAATATATTAAGGTAGTCTCATGTGGTATGCATAAATATTTACAATTCTTATATCCTCTTGATGAATTGACTATTTTATCATTATATATTGACATCCTTTAATTCTTATTACAATACTTGGCTTAAAGTCTATCTTATCTATTATAAATATAGTTACTCTGCTTTCTTTTGGTTTCCAGTTGCATGAAATATCTTTTTTAATCCTTTCATTTTCAGTGTATGTATGTCTTCAAAGCTAACGCAAGTCTCTTGTAGCAACATATAATTAACTAGGTCATATATATTTTTTAAATCTATGTTTTTTACTTGTATCCTTTAAATCTTGATCTTTAGCTACTCTAGCTTTTGATTAGAGAATTTAGTCTTTTACACTTAAAATAATTATTGATAGGTATGAACTTACTACTGACATTTTCTGGCCATTTTATAGTTTTGTTCTTTCTTTCTATTCTTGTTGTCTTACCTTTTGATTTAATTATTGTCTATAGAGGCATATTTTTATTTCTTTTTATCTCTTTTGTATCTACTAAGTTTTTGGTCTTGTGGTTACCTTGAGGCTTACGTAAAACATCTAATAGTTATAAAAATTTATTTTAAAGTGATAATAAATTAACTTTGAATCTTTATAAAAGCTCTATATTTTATACTTCTCATCCACATTTTATGTTTTTGATGTCGCAATTTAAATATTTTTATGCTGTGCAATTAACAAATTAGTTTGTAATACATCTATCTTTTAATCTGTATATTAGAGGTATAACTAAGTTACCCATCACTATTACAATGTTAGGTATTCTAGATTCAAATATTTAACTTCATAAGTGAGTTTTATGATATCATGTTTCAAAATTATTAATCATCATCCTTTCATTTGAGGTTGAGGGACTCCCTTTAACATTTCTTTAAATAAGGCTGGTCTAGGGGTGAACTCCATCTTTTGTTTGTCAGGAAAACTATATCTCCTTTAATTCTGAAGGACAGCTTTGCTAGGAAGAGTATTTGTGGTTGGCAGTTATTTTTTCTTTCAATACTTTGAATATATTATCCTACTCCCTTCTGTTCTATAAAATTTCTGCTGAAAAACCTGCTTATAATCTTATGATGATCCTTTGTATGTACTAAGTTGCTTTTTTTTTCCTTATTGCTTTTAAGATTCTCTTTGTCTATAACTTTTGACAATTTAATTACAATGTGTCTCCATGTGGATCTCTTAGATTCTTCTTTTTTGGTACTCTTTGTGCTTCCTGGATCTGGATATATATTTCTTTCCTCAGGTTAGGGAAGTTTTCAGCCATTACTTCGTTGCTATGTTTTCTGCCCCTTTCTCTCTCTTCTCCTTCTAGGACACCCTGTATATTGATTATATTGATTGGTCTGCTTGTTGTTTACTTAAGTTATCTTCACTCTTTTTCATAACTTTGTATTTTTTGGCTCCTCTGATTAGATTAATTCCAATCGAGTTTACTGATTTTTTTCTTCTACTTGATTTAGTCTGCTATTGAACCCCTCCATAGAACTTTCCAGTTCAGTTATTGTATTCTTTAGAAATGTGATTTCTGCTTGGTACTTTTTAATATTTTTCTATCTCTGTTGAAATTTACACTTTGTTCCTCCCTTACTCTCACGACCTCAGCAAGCACATTTATAACCATTATTTTGAACTCTATTTCATCAATCACTTATTTGTTTCATTCAGAATAGTTTCTGATTTATACGGCTCTTTTGTTTGGAACATAGTTCCCCATTCTTCATTTTCTTGATTGTCTGTACTGGTCTCTGTGGATTAGATAAAAGTCACCACTGATAGTCTCCAAAGAGTGGTCTTGTGTATGAGATGAACCCTGTCAATAAACCTGGCCTGTTTCTGGTTGTCTTTCAAACTCACGTGATTGTCCAAGCCACCTTCTTTGTTCTAAGTGGCTCCTAGTAGTTGAGGTTGTGCCAAGGCTCATCAGTGTCGCAAGGGAAGGATCACAGTTGGCAAGTAACTGCAGGATGAGTTGAAGCCAGACAGCAGCTGTGGAATTAGGTAGTTAAACCCCTTCTAGGGAAAAACTAGGGATGGGTGTTTTTAATATTCTCCTTCTGTATTGAGCTTGAGTGTACAGTCACAGGGAAGTACTCTTGTACTTTTTAGAAAATCACATTGTTTGCTATAGCTCTGTGGGACTTGTGAATGCAAGACCCATTGACTACCAGAACAACGTTATTTGGGGGTCTGTTCTTAGCAGCTGTAAAATGTGGTATTAGGCATGTGTACAAACTCTTCCAAAGAGATAGTAGCAATGTGGTTTATTGTTGGAGTACACCAGCTTCAGAAATGCCTTTCAGGAGGTGCCAGAGTGGCTCAGTTGGCTCAGGTCATGATCTCACTGAGTTTGAGGCCCATGTTGGGCTCTGTGCTGACAGTGTGGAGCCTGCTGGGATCTCTCTACCTCTTTCTCTGCCCCGTCCCTGCTTGCTCACTGTGTTCCTCTCTCAAAATAAATAAACCCTAAAGAAATATGTCGTTCAGATCCTTTGGACTCTGTGGAGAATCACAGCTAGCCCTAGATGTGTCCAAAATGGAAGCGGGGCCCTTAGGCAGCAGCTAGTATAGTATGTGGTCAAACCTGCTTCAGGGAAGACTGGGAGATGGTTATTTCTGCCCACTTCCTCTGCACTGAGTTCTAGGGGGATTAGCAGCTGGGGCAAGTGCTCATATGCCATTAAGAATTCCTTCATTTTCTATAGTCTCGTAGTGTCCTGTGGACACAAGTCTCACTGGCTTTTAGAATTAGGTGGTTTGGGGACGCATTTGATGGTGGGAACCTTAAAACCTGGGGTATCCGATGTGCTTTCCAAATCTTCAGCTTTTCAGTGAGAAGCTGGGAGTTGATGGTTCCTTTCTCATTTGATGGTGCTATGCCAGAGGTGTGGTTTATGGAAAGGTTGTGTCTTAGCTTTTCTAATGCATTTCGGTGCATTCACAGACAGGTAGGAGTTCCTCAGCTAGTCTCTGGATTTCTTTTAACAGGAATTGTTTCATGTAGCTGTATATTCACAACATGGGAAGAGGCAAGCTCAGGGACATGCAGTGTTGCCATCTGAGTTCCCTGAGTACCAGAAACATTTTTTTTTTTTAATTTAGCCTAAGAAAGGCTTATGACCTATGCGTTAAATAGAAATGTTTAAAAATAGTGATAAAAAAGCATTTCTACTTAATAATTTAGCAACTTAAAAATCCTGAAAACACCTAGTGCTGGCAAGGCTGTGGAAAACACTGACACTGCTAGCAGGAGTGTAAGCGGGGCAGCCTTCATGCACAATATAAAATGCACTGCTGTACAGCCTAGTACTCTCTGTACAGATGTGCAGCATTTGGGAATAATCATGGCTCTAGAATGGATATTCACTGGGTGCTTCCTGAGGAACATGGGGACATCTGGATTGTTTGTATGCCACACACAGGTCATGAGGAGGACTGCTGCTTCCTGTTTATTTCATCGGCCACCTCCCAACCACTACCTCTGTGACATCCCATCTATACCACAGTGGATCTGAAACTGAGTTCAAAGTTGGAGTTTTCCTGGATGCCTAGAAACTATGTCTTGCATCTGCCCATTAACCTCTAGTTCCTCTTTTTTTTTTTTTGATTGCTCCTATAGTACCACCTCCCATATTTAAGTAATGGATTTGTCTCTGAGGGTGTGGGGAAGCAGAAGACCACTTCAATGATCTACTCCATACCTTATTATGTCCACACAGCCACAGGCTTTCTCTTCCTGCTATGTCCTGAATTCTCTCTACCTTAGGCATACAGTAAAAATCTAATATCTACCCTGATAGGCCTGACACTTGATATGTTAGCAGAATCTGAAGGAATTCGAAAGTCTTTCTCTCTCCTCTAAGACGGTTTTGCTACAGAGTCAAAGAAGTTGGAGGCCAAAGCTGTTTAACAGCCTTTTTGTTCTTTTTCATTGGGCAAGAAGCCTCAGCATCAGAGATGAATGACTAAAAGAGACTTAAAGAGGAAATAAAAATACATTGCTTTAATATCCCACCAGTATTATGTGCCTTACAATATAGAGGGGGCCAATTACGAAGCAAACCTATTGTTCATTGTTACTTCATACTCCAGGCATACACAAAGAACTTTTTAATGAAGACCTTGCCCTGCAGCCCCTGGCCCTGGGGAGTGGTTCATCAGTTATGTTAATGAGACACAAGTTTAGTTAGTCTTGTTTATGAAAACTTCTTCCCTGAAAACATGTCATATTCCTACATTTTCTTAATATTATGATTCTAGGTACTTTCAAGGGTCTGTCCAGCCAAAAAAATGACTTGCTTTTGTGAAGCACACCTTTCCTATTTTCCTTCCAAGCTGCCATTATAGCTTCTACACTGAATGGGAAGTATGCTTCAAAATATCTCCATTAATTGAAAGCTTTGGTCATTGGTTAAGTGATTTTGACTGATCTGCTTTTTGTTCACATACAGATATGCTAAAGTTCTTCCATTACTGGCTTTTTCCCCATCAATATTACCTCAAGATGATTAAAGGCAAAGGCTTTCTGGTTAGAAATGCAATGAGATCTAATATCAAAATGGCAGAGAGCAAGGAACTCTTCAGGTGGAATGTAAGTTCACTTATAAGGTAAAACTCTCATGTAAGGTGAATGCCTGTACCCTGGCATTGTTCAACTCAGCTTGAAGTTTAGCTGAATAATTCTGTGCAGCTTCATTTGTTAGTTAATGTAGCTATGAAAATGTATTGGTCCTTTGGTCTTTTGACATTCACCATATATCTCTTTGAGTACTTAACACTCCTTCTATTCCTTTTAGGGAAAAAAGTTTATTTTTCTTTCTTTTATTGTTGATATAGACTATTTCGAATGACTTTATACTTTAGAAAATATGACAGAACTCCATGGTGAGAACATATGATTTAGTGTGCCAAGTTGTTTTGTTGATTTAGCTTCCAGATAAACAAGAAAATAAAAGATAAAGAGAACAGTTTACACCAGATAGGAGATACTAGAAGCCAAATGACAAATATAACTCCTGAAAAACGTACAATAAGTGGCTGAAACTAAATTCAGTCTCTTAAATTCCACAAGGATTAGCTATATGTAGAACATTATATATAGAAAATTGAGATAATCTTTGCAGAAAAATAAAGTTTCATTGTAATCAATCCAGTGGAAGAGGAATTCTCTTACTCTGCTACCTCCCTCTGTGAGTACATAGGGTATTCATAGGAACAGTACTTTTAGCCTAGCAGCTACTGGTGGCACTATGAAATCATCTCTGACTATGTGAGAATTCTTTGTCCATAGATACTTGAAAAAATTTTAAAAATGGACTAAAAAAGATCAAGAGCCAGGTTATAATCCAGTAAATAGCCTCCAACTAATCATAATTAAGTTCTGCCTATTATTTACTTTTTATCAATGTGAAATCTTTTACATAAACACTTTAAAATGGCGAATATAGAAATTTTAGGATTGTTGACACATAAATATTTTTAAATTTCTGTTTTTCACTTAGAGTAACTTTTTTTAATGTTTGGGCAAAAGAAGTTATTAGCAACAGTTAAACATTATATATTTAATATTACACATATATATGTAATGAATCTTAGACATTTTAAATATAATTGAGAACATTAGTTCCTTGAAGTTGGAGATCACACCTGGAATTTTCCATGCCCACCTAGTAGCAAACAGTGACAATATGAAAGGGTAGAATTCAGAGCTGAAGTATAAAAGGAATCTAAGGGAAAGAAAATTTTTAAATGTGTTTTTGATATTTCAGAACTTTTAAGAACACTTATCTATATGTCCGTCCATCCGTCCGTCCGTCCGTCCATCCATCCATCCATCCATCCATCCATTTATTATCTACATCCATTTACCCATTTGGATTCACCAGAGAGAAAATAACCATCTCCATGAGTATCTTGCAACAAGGTAAGAGGACAGATGCTAGTTGGTACCTACCCTCCTCTACATCTAAATTTAATGATCAAGTATGAATCTGAGTTGAAAGGTGCTCAAATATAAATCTCTCTCTTTTTTTTTCAAACAGAAGAACAGCAGAACTTATTTTCTTTCCTTTTACTGAGGGAAAAAAGTCCCCTCTTGGAAGAGTAGTATATTCAAAAACTGCTTAAGCTTACTGAAAAACAAGGAACAAGTGAATTGTAAGCTCTGGCTTTTCTCCTTACCAACTTCATCTATAAGAGCGAGTCAGCATGTCACACATGGGCATTTGCATTTGATTGTGGTATATGTTTCTTTAATCATCACAATTTTTCTTTGCCTGAAAGTTTGTTTCTGTATTTATAACCTCCAAATTCACACTTACAAATGAGGTATAGTCTGTCAAGAGGTCATGATTTCAGTGGCTCTTTACATTTTCTATTCTCTTTGAAGGTTGTAGGGCAGAGGTCAGGCTTAACTTGCCAGTCGCTGCATATTTCCTTTTTTCTTGGCAGTAATCCATGCTGGGTGTCAGTGAGAACGTGGGGCATCTAACCAGACATCCTGACCATAGCACTGAGGGCATCTCACTTAATGGCTTTTTTCCTTCTCCTTATTCTGTATTTGAAATTAGTCAAGCATTACATTTAGGAACCTATTTCCTCAGGTAAAGCTATTTTTCAATTCCTATTTCTAGTTTTAAAGTATGTCATTAGACACAAAATTGGAGTAATGATATTTGATGAAATATTTTGGGGGAAGAAGTAATAATTCAATTATTCCTCTAGAGGATCTGAAATTGTTAGTAAGGATAGTCTTCTTTTCTTCTTTTTAAGTTTATTTACTTAGAGAAAGAGAGAGAGAGAGAAAGTGAGCAAGCGTGAGTGGGAGAGGGGCATGGAGAGAGCATGGGACGCTCTCTCACAAATCGTGAAATCATGACCTAAGCCGAGATCAAGAGTAAGGCACTTAACCAGGCACTTAACTGAGCGAGCCATCTAGGTGCCCCAGTAAGGCCGTCTTTAGGCAAGGGAAAAAGAACACCTGGAACACCAATATTAAAAAAAAACACAAAAAAATTGAGCATATCAACATACTATAGGGAAAAGGGTAAATAAGAGAATCTAAAAAAATGAGCACTGAGAAGATAAGGCTCAGATTTTCAAGTGGATGCATTTCAAAAGATATACACTTGATGAGCATTCAGAATACAGGCAGAAAAATGCGTGGCACAATGAGTGTTTCTTGTCCATTTTGAGTTAAATTTTGAAATATGAGCTGTAAAGTTTAATTACATAAATCTCAAAGTAAAGTTATAAGGATTAGATTATGTAATATTTGTGAAATCTTTCACACGCTCTTCACCGCATAGTAATATTATGAGTTCCCTTTTATTATTTTTATCTCAGTTGGTCCTTGCACAATCCTAAGACATGCATGTTACTATTATTCCCTTTTCATGTATGTTTCTGAATGTTAAGTCACTTGCTTGGAGAAACTACATGTCCTCACTGAATACAGACTTGATGAAACTTTCTTTGAGGTGACACCCTCCTCTGGCCAAGGGGTGACTGCAACATAGCTGGCTTCCTGAGAGGCACTCTCCCTTGATTTTGAATTACAAAAAATTTTTTAACATGTATTCATTTCTGAGAGAGACAGAGAGAGACAGAGTGTTAAGTGGGGGAGGGACAGGGAGAAAGGGAAATGCAGAATCCAAAGCAGGTTCCAGGCTCTGACCTTTCAGCACAAAGCCTGACTTGGGGCTTGAACTCATGAGCCATGAGATCATGCCTTGAGCCGAAGTTGGGTCTTAACATACTGAGCCATGCAGGTGTCCCTGATTTTGAAATTTAAGTCGTTATAAGAACTCTTGGAATTTATCCACATTACACCCTGAAGAGGGTGACCTGAATCCCTGGTAAATACTCTGGATGTGAGACATCACAAAATAAGTTGCAGAAATCAGTGCATTTCACCTCTAACACTTTAGAATGTCTATCACTAAGTAGAATGGATATTTTTAATGTTATTTTTGTGATTAACATTTCCGTACTCCAGAGTACACAGCCGAGTACTGACCACATCAATGAAAATTAATTTATTCAGATTGGTTGAATTTAGACATCACTATGAAATCCATTAGAAACTAAAGTATGGAAGCCAAAATAAGTAGTCTCTGGAGCCTCATAAACATAGAGGTAGGTGTGTTTCATGGACTTGAAGAGGAGATCACCTGTATGTAGTTTGTACTAGCCTAACTTGTGACCTGTCAAATACACTCTAGGGCAATGTTCAGGTAAGCTTTCAGGAGACAGTTGGCTGAGAGATCAGATAGGTCTCTATGTGACTGACTGAAGTACTAACATGGGTGCTGCTCTTCTGTGTGCTTTTGAGGCAAAAGAAGGACAATTCAGTTTACCTAAAGATATATTGAAATGAGGTGATAAAATAGGCATAAAGGCTTAAACATAGGGTTCACATGCAGTGGTCTGTGGAAGCCTGCTCCACTGTACCCAACTGTGAGAAACTTGAACTTCTTTACAGAACAGCACACACTTCAAATAGACAACTTGAGCCCAGGCAGATGTATCTGTGAGGAGGCCGTTCTCCTGAACATGTGCAGGTAGTGAGCTTCTGGTATCTTATTAGGGCAAATAAAGTTACAGTGCTTCCCAGATTTGGTAGCACCTTTTAAAACATGTCATTATAGAAGTCATTATTCACCATGACTTCTTCCTGTAACTGAGATATATTTATATCTATAGCCATATCCACATCTATATGTATATTTATATCCACATACAACCCCTCATTCTTCAATTGACAGGCTTCTTCTCATCCTTATCTCTCTGATCATTCTCTTTGGAGAGCGCCTTCTGAATCTGTTATTTAAAAAGGAGAGCCACTTATCCCAATATACTCTATGTACTCTGTTTCATCTGGGACACATCACAATTACTAACTATATATGTGTTTACTTATTTCTTACCTTTCTACCATAGTAGACTAAACATTTATAATGGTAAAACCACATATTTCATTTCTTCTGTATAGTTAGAGGATATCAGAGTACCTGATCCACAGTAGACTCCTAATTAAATTTATTGAATCATATATACTGAAAATAAAAGAACCGAGAAAAAAAATTGTTCCAAATTCTAAATTCCCTGGCTGTGTTTGGCTCCCACCCAGGCCCTCTTTCTTTTCCATTTCCAAATACTGCTATCTACCTTCGCTCCTTGACTCGGAGCTTCACTCAGACTTGACTTTCTGGACACTGCCACAAGTTAAAAAATCTTCTACCCCATTTCTGAAAACTCCCATTTGTTTAGCATGCTGATCTCAGCTGGGGGTTAGGAGAAAATTATATCTGATGGAAGAAATTGACCACAAGCTGTGAATGATTGAGAACCTAACTTAATATGTTAAATCTCCTGAGGATGTTTATGTATTACAAGACTGGTAAACTCTGGAAGTGTGACCAAGCAACCTAAATAATTGCAGGGAGTTTATGTAAAAAAGACCTAATGATTTAGTTGACTAAAAGCATAATGTGAATGGTCTGAAAACAGAAAAACGAATTCATTCCTCTTAGATGGCATTTGGATCACTTACACAAGGTGTGCTGACTTCCACTGTTTGTGACAGTTTATATGGCAGCTGATACGATGAAGAGTATAGACAATAATTAAAATGGTGAGGTTCTTCCAAATCATATCACTTGGGGAATGGTTTATGGGTGGGAATACTTACAGCAGAAAAGAATAGATAAATAAACCTATTTCATTCATCAGAAAAATATCTACCGAATATATACTATATGCTAGTTCAAAGTTTAAGTTTTGGGAAAAAAAAACAGTGATTAAAAACAAAAAGAGTCCTGCCCACATAGAGCTTAGACTCCATGGTTAAGGAAATAGTTAAGGATTACTATTAAATAGAAAAGGGAATAGATTTATGGATTTATGCTTTTTCTTTTTTCTTAAAAGAGTATATAGAGGGCCAATATACACAAAATTGCATGAAAAATATATTTACTTAAAGTAGATAAATCCTAAACATCAACACATTCTGCAAACCTAGAAGGAAATGCTTTCTGGGATAGTAAGTTCCTGTTATTTGTAGTATTAGTTAAACTATCAAGGTTCAGGGTGGCTATAGATGAGAAGCCATATGCATTGAGGTAAGAAGTAGAGACCTGCCCACAGATTCTCTATGATTCTTTGTTAGTCATGATCACACATTTTCACTTACAATGACAAGAGAAGTGTGCTTGATTGTTCTCATAAAAAGAAGTACTTCAGGTCAAACTTAGAATAAAAGAGCCATTTGATTTGAATTTCTTGATCCTTTCATAAAGGAAAGGGTAAAGAGTTCTGGGGACCTGGCATAATGGATAAACAACTGATAACTCTTTTCTCTATATGTAATAGGAAATCAAATATAAAGGAGAAAGATAAGGTAGCAGTATATTACCCACAAAAGTAGACATAGAGATGGGTGCAAGAGAAAGAGTGCCAAATATGGAATTCAGTTTTAACTTTGCTATATTTCCTTGAGCCATGAGGCTCCCAGAAAGTCCAGTTTTCCCTTTGGCGTGGAGTTTCCTCAGCAGAAAAATGAAAGCTTGAACTATATATGTAATATAAATATACGAAATATAAAAAACATAAAATAGATAAATATTTTTTAGTTTCTTTTTTGAAATGTTCATTTATTTTAGAGAAAGAGAAAGGGAGAGTGAGCGAGCACCAGCAGGGGAGGAGCAGAGAGAGCGCAGAATGGAGGATCTGCAGCAGGCTCTGTTCTGAGAGCAGAAAGCCTGATGCCGGGCTTGAACTCACAAACTGTGAGAGCATGACCTGAGCTGAAGTCTGACACTTAACCTACTGAGCCACCCAGGTGTCCCAAACTATATCTTTAATGCAACTTTTAGGTCTCACATTCAAATGTTTTAGAACGCATTAAATATAATTTTTGTAAAGATATATAATTAAGTATTTTGGACCATTAGGTAAACTTTGAGAAATAAAATTGACATCTCTTCAATGGATCAATTAAAATTACCCCACATAATCAAAATATGAATCTTCTGAGTCCTGAATCTAGCAATAAATCCAGCAATGAAAACTCTTTTAATAAGCACTGAGACATATATTTGAACAACTCCCATACGACATTCTGAAGCAACTATTCTGTCAAATAATAAATATTACTGTAGTTCATATTCTTCTATTCTGTGAAATGAAAGTCTTAGATCCATTTAAACAAAACTGGTGATTCTAGAGACAGTGCATATCTAAAATACTATCATATTTTTGCTTGAGAAAAATCTGAAAAAATATATTAATCTGTGTAAATCTTTTAATTAGAAATATTCTCCTCTTATTAGAAAGAAATTGTGTTGAACTTTCCTGCTTTTAGGAATGTAAAAAAAATGTGTCTAAGAGAATATAATTGACCTAAGTAATTTTCAAGGATAAAAGTATCTTTTCTAAAAGCTTTTGTACAATAACTAATAATTATAACCTAATGAATTTTAAGTAGCAGAATGCCATGGTTTCTTCATAATAGCAAATACATTAAAATTTGACTTGCAGTAAGTGTAGCAGCATATAATTCATAAACGTCTTTAAAATATCTTTAACTTTACCATACTTACATATTATGTAGGCTAAGTAAAAATAATTCCATCTACCCCTTTGTTATATCCAGAATTGACAGATGGTATACTGATTCTATTTTTCTTTCAATATAGCATCACAATTAGAACATAATTTTCAGTATATTTTATTTTGTGAAATTCCGAGAGAAAATGGTAATTGCATAAGGCAAAGTTGAAAATAGAAAATGAAGAAAAGTTTTAGACTTGTATACTTTAAATTTTTACAATTAGAAGGGGATTTTTAAAAACTGCTATGTTCACTAATTTGACAAAGCATCTTTTAGAATTGAAAAGTTTGGGAGTTTTTGGTGTGTGTTGTATACTTGTTCCGTGCAGACCTGGTACCTCTTTTGTGAGGTGGTAGCTGAGGAGGTTCCTGTGCTTGCCATGGCTGATGAAAAGCTGAAGGAAGGAGTCAAGACTCAGAACAATGATTATTAATTTGAAGGTGGTCAGGGAGGATCCTTCTGTGGTGCAGTGCAAGATTAAGAGGCATACACTACTTGCTAAACTAATGAAAGCCTATTGTGAAAGACAGGTTTGTCAAAGAGGCAGATCAGATTCTGATCTGATGGGCAACCAGTCAATGAAACAGACATACCCACACAGTTGGAGAGGGAGGATGAAGACACAATTGATGTGTGCCAGCAGCAGACAGGAGGTATCTATTAAAAAGGGAGCCTACTGCTTTACTTAAGCACTCTGTTCCTACAGACCAAGAAGACATTCTCAATGAGAAAAAAGTAATTTGGTTCCATCACACCCTGGCTACTATAGTATAATTTTCTCTATTCTTTCATTTCCCCCTTCCCCATTCCTTGTATATAAAGTGGCTGTGTATATGCACAAGCATATTGCATTTTGGGGGGACTAAATGGCCAACGGTATGTTTTGACCAATATCAAAAGGAGCTAGAATGGAGAAAACTACTGGTTCTCTGAAAATACCCTCTTTCTCCATTAGAGGCATGCTCATTCACCTCTTATATTGATGTTCTAACAAGTTATTTGGCTCTCACTGTTTAACAAAAAGAAGAACATAAAAATCCTTGCATACCTTGTTCAATTGGGACAATTTTAATGTTTTTCATTTATCATTATAAAACCAAGGACAATTTTATAAATTTTATAACTTTTTTTATGTAAATGTTACATGTAGGGTCATCTGTCTTTAAGTAGGGATACATTACTCTAAAAGAAATGAATCCTAGATAGTCTTTCCTTCAGGTCAAGCATCTTGTTGTTTAATAAACCTCTTGCTTGCAAAAAAGTTAAGGAGTTTTTAATATGCCCAAAAGGTTTCATGAAATAAGCAAAATATGAAACATTTTCCCTACATTTATTGCCTCTAATATAGAAGGGGATTGTATAGTGGGTAGTATTTAGAGTCAGACTCTGGAATCAGACTTTCTTAGTAAAAACTGTACAGTTTCACAGTGTCCTCAAGCTCTGTGTACCTTAGTGTCCTCTCTAGAATCAGTGTAATAGTACCATACTGCTTGGACATTAGGAATGAGTAATTAAATCTAGGTAAAGAGTTTGAAAGTGTCCGTGTAAAGTAGTAAGAGGTTAACTAGTGGCATTTTATTATTAATATCATCATTTAGACAAAAAAGAAAGAAAAAATTAGAATCAATAACTTCTCCATCTAATCTTGAAGGTTCTCTACTAATGCCACTCTTTTTCTTTTCCCCTAACAAAATTTCTGGAGTTCTCATCAGGCTTAAGTCAGTTAAGCCTTAAATTCTAACTTCTCAGATGAACATTTTATTACTTGTATATTTGGTTATGTCAAACCTGCTGCCTAAATAATCTAAGAAGCTAAATTTCCAAGGCCTTCATCGACTTAACTGATCTCCATTAGTAAGGTTTCCAGGATGAAGTCTAACTGTTTTTCTTCTACTTGTCACATACCCAAGACTTACATGCTTGTTTGCTTTTGGAGATGAGGTAATCATTCATCTGAAAGGCCAGGATAGAGTCACATAAGACATGAGCATACTAGCAGTTGTGAGTAAGAAAGACGATCAATTTAGGTTAGCTTCTAGAGGAGGCCAGCTTGTAGTAAGGATAATGTACAATTAGGGGAAAATGAACAGAGAGCATATCAGAGGAGGAACTGTAGCATTAGCTAAAATGAATGCGGTAGGAAAATGGACCTATATTTGGGACCATGGCTTTAGTGGTCCATATTGGGTAGCACAGGAGCATAAATGTATAGGTAAGAGGCTGATAAAGAACCTCGATTATAAGCCACATAATCTGCTCTTGAAATGACAGATGATAAGGAAGGGATTCCTTGTAGATGTTTTGATTTGAGACAGTCTCATTTTAGAAGTATTTAGGCAGGAAAATCTGAACAACAATGAGCTGTATAGTATGGTGGTTAAACATAAGAAATCTACAGTAAAACTGTCTAGGTGAGACCCCTGCTTCAGTTAGTAATTACACATCCTTAGATAATTAATCTCTTTATGATTCAGTTTACTCATCTTTTAAATGAGTATTACAAAAGTACCCCTTAAAGATACTGTGAATATTCAATGGGATTGCATGTAAAAATATTCATCATAGATAGTGTTCATTATATAGGTACAAAATAAATACTATTATTATAGAGCTACTAATTAGCATGGATAAAGGAACTAGATTGACATTATTATGTGTGTGAAGTTTCTAATACATACTTGTAAAGAAAATCTTGTTTGTTGGATTTACCTAACACTTACCAGGTATGTCTATCTCTCAATCATCTGAACAGCTTTTCCTATGCGGATATAACATATCTACTTTCTGTAGTACAATTTTTTTTTTGTGTGTCCACTTTATGACACTACTCATCTGCTTCCTGTACCATATATCCGACAGGTCCTGTCCCTGGTCCAAGCCTATCACTTTCTCATCTATGAAACTATAAAAGGAGAGTTCAACAAGCAAAGAATTAATCTACCACCCTACTGCCCAATTAACACTGGAAAGGGCAGTGGCTTTCAGAATAAGCCACTAGGAACATCTCCAGCGTCACACAAAATATATATTTGTTGCTTCCAAAACTTTATAATAGATTTTAAAGACATATTGAAATATATGCTGTGTGACTATATAGCCCTGTCAGCAGCCTTTGTCTGGCATCTTTAGAAGGAACAGAAAAATTGATGGTGTCTAAACCATGAATGTAAAGGAGAAATGTTAGAAGAGAGGTGAAATAATGAAGAGTTTTTACTTTCACTAAACATATTTTATCTCCCTCAAATATATTCTTTGAACAATATCCATGGTGGAAATTTGATAAATGTAAACTGATATATATGATATTTGAGACCTGCCTATAGATTAGAAAACATACTGCCAGTAATCTATAGGAAAATTCCACAGGGAGAAGAAATAATTGTGCTGTCTTTGATCTTTCTGTCCATTAAAAAAAGGAGTCAGCCCATAAAACTCAACTGATAGAGCCGTGGAAAACTTTGGAGGACATCCAGAAAATAGTGTCTAAAATAATTAAATGCTTAGAGAACAAAACTGTGAGGAAGTTAAGTTTACTTAATTGGAAGGAGAAATATCGGCAGAAAACTTCATTAAATTTTTTATAAAGTGTTTTTAATGAGATGTTATAAAAAAAAAGTAGTGAGCAATTTTTCTGGTCCTAGGACAGCAATAGAAGAAAGAGACTTATATGGATGTAAACCATAATAATAACACTATTCATTTGAGGGACACTTGATGCTTTTCAAAGAACTTTCATGTAGATTACACTCATAGGAGCCTGTATAACAGAAAATGAGTGCTATTATCTTTACGTTTCAAAGAAAGGAACAGATAAGTAAAAGACTTTTTTGTAGTTCTAGAGGGGATGGTTTGTTGTCTCACTTCTCTGTTTTCAGGTGCCCTTTAGGTATCCTGTGCTTTCATTCTGAATCACAATGAACATATCAAGATCTATCCTTTTGCCTTGAACCCAGTATACCCTACTTGGGCAGTGGTCAATGGTCTAATGATAAATCACAGAATGACATTATTTGAGTCCATGCTGATACTTATCTACAGAATTAGCATTTGGGGTTTTGCTGTGATTAGTCCTGAACTACTCTTCCTAAGAGTCGGCACTTCTTCAGGTGAATCCTGACAACACTGCCTAGAACTGTGTCATTAACATGGGGGAACTCAATTCCATGGAGGTTAGAGGGAGTGTTGTGCTATGTGTCTAGTTTATCTAAAAACAAATCAGTTTATTTGTAAGTCAAACCCAAGAGTCTTGGACTTCATCAGCCATTGAGTGATGATTCCACCACAAGTCTCATCAGTTGTAGTGGATGCTGTGGTGCATTGCCTTGAGTTTCCTGGTAATGGGACAAAGGTCCAGATCCCCTTAACTCAATTCAGTAAACTATGAACATCCCTACTCCAGAGCTTCACTTAGGGTCAGCTGAAGCCTCTTTTGCAACTGCTCTGCAAGTCAACTCCTAATCTCTTCTCAATGCTGCTTCCCTCACTGACTTACAGAAGTTGTTACCAAGAGCACTCCCTAATAAGTTTCCTACATGCAAATCCCTACTATTTCCAAAGAACCTGACCTAAGGTACTAGTTATTAATTATCAGTGACTGACTTAACTGCGAGAATTATAGTAGATTATAGAATCTCCATATCCAAATATTCTTAGGAATCCTCAGGGCAGCTTGCACATGGTCATCCAAGGATCTGGCTTGCTCATTGGTGACTTCCATGCCACCAATCTAAAACTTTATATCTTCTTATTCAATGAATTCTCCACAGAGGCTATGCCAAGCTGGAATTGTGTTTCCATCACTTTCTATGAGGCTCATTTACTAGAGGAGCTAAAATTTTCTTTCTGAGCAGTCTCTGCAATTGCACTCTAGGGCCAAAAATGAGTGTCATGGCTAGTACAATGCAAGCAGGAGAATGCCTTTAGCTATTTTATTCACTTGGGAGATGGGAAGAGATTCTCAGGGCATGGTTGAGTTCACCCCAGTCTATCACATGTTGGAAATTTCTGTTCTCCAAATGATGAGAGTTTTACTGAGGTGTCTCCTAAGCTCCTACCTGAATTTTTATGCTATTTGCTACAGGGCTTTGTCCTGGAATCTCTTACTTTTTATCTTTGTAACATCTTGTCTTTGAAGACAGAACTGGGGTTGCTAGAAATTAGAATTCAGCCAGCTAAGTTAAAAAGTAGGAGGGACCAGGACAAAATTCTATATCAAATACCATAAAATAGGAGTTTACTATGTCTTATGATGGCATTAGAATAAATTATCTGTGTCCTTGCAAATGTCAATATTTAATTCATTTTGATGGCTGAGTAATAGTCCATTGTGTGTGTGTGTGTGTGTGTGTGTGTGTGTATCTCACACCACAACTTCTTTATCCATTTATCAGTCAATGGACATTTGGGCTCTTTCAATAACTTGACTATTGTTGATAGTGCTGAATAACATTGGGGTACATGTACCCCTTCAAATCAGTATTTTTGTATCCTCTGGATGAATACCTAGTAGTGCTATTGCTGGGTCATAGGGTAGCTCTATATTTAACTTTCTGAGGAACCTCCACAGTGTTTTCCAGAGTGGCTGCACCAGTTTGCATACCCACTAACAGTGTAAGAGGGCTTCCTTTCTCTGCATCTTTGCCAATATCCGTTGTTTCCTGAGTTGTTCATTTTAGCCATTTTGATATGGATGAAACTAGAGTGTACTATGCTAAATGAAATAAGTCAGAAAAAGACAAATACCACAGGATTTCACTCATGTGGAATTTAAGAAGACAGATGGACATAGGAGTAGGGAAGGAGAAATACAATAAGATAAAAACAGAGATGGGGCAAATTATAAGAAACTCTTAACTACAGAGAAATGAGGGTTTCTGGGGGGCACTGAGTGGAGGGATGGGCTAAATGGATGATGGTCATTAAGGAGGGCACTTGTGATGAGCACTGGGTGTTATATGTAAGTGATGAATTGCTAAATTCTGTTCCTGAAACCAATACTACACCCTATGTTAACTAACTTAAATTTACATACATCTAAAAAGAAAAAAAATATCTGAAGAAGTGTTAAAAATCTTTGTTCTATATTTATTGAGTTCAAACACTTTGGCTTAGTACCAGTATCTGCCTATGAAACCAGCTTTTAATTTTAAAAATTTAGTATATCTTTTGAAAAGTCTTAATCTATTCTTAAACGAATCTGTGTTAGGTAGAACACAGTTCACAGATGTTAAGTTCTAAAACAATTTATCTCAATATATATCTTTTTATTCAGCATATTGATGAAGTCAAGGTCAATTTGTTGAGGAAGAAGCTTGCATAGCTTCTTTTAGCTTCATTTAGAAAGTTAGGTGGCTGGCCATTTTTTTAAATAAATAAGATTGTCTATATTTTGAGTCCACTCTGTGACAACTGTTCTATAGAAGTTAATTAAGATAAAGATGTTGTCAAGAATTGAAGCCTACCACTAGGAATAAAATGTAAAGAACTTTCACAGAAAAATATCTTTCTTACACTTGTTTATAGACAGTAATCAAATATCCTCTAAACATGAAGATGGATCCCAATTAGGAATAGCTGTGGGTCCCACAGAAGCAGGTTGGAAAGTACACAGGATTTAAATTAAATTAAACCACTCTTTACTTAATAAACAAAGAATCTCTTGGCATTTCCTCATGAATCTTATCTTTTAACATGTTCAATTCCTTTAACTTCCATGTGGCAGGGTGTTCTCTGACTTTATCAATTATTGCTTTTCCAACCAAATTCCTATATATTCAGTTTACCCCTAAGTCCTCATTTGCTTTCTGTTACTTTCTTATGTAATCTTGTCTTAAAGATGATAGTATATATGCCTTTTAGAATTACAGAGAGAAGAAGCTTTTAGGGGTTGAAGTTCATGTTGGTGAATATTCTGCACCATACAAGAATACCTCCAACTTCCTCTGTAATCCTGACAGTTGTAGTAGAAATCTACCATTAACAATAAAGAATGAAGAAAATGTGAAGCTTTCTTCAGTGTACATTGCTAAGTCTCAAAAGGATTTCTTCACTTTTATTTTAGTTTATTGTGATTCTCTGCATTAGAAATTACAGTGTTTGATGATGATTTGCTGAAGAACTATCCTTTCATCTCAAACTTTACATTCCCATCATACCCAATCTCCATACAATTTCCTGCATGTGTTAATTTATGCCATGATGTCATTGCTTATCCTCTTCTACCTGCTGTCCCTCTAGTAAATTTCTAATCTTTTTTCAAAGTCCAGTTTATTTCTCATGTTATAGATGTACTTTTGAACTGTTATGTCCCTTTCTCCTCAGTCGAGTCTTTGTGGCCATTCTGAGGCCTGAGGGTCAATCAGTTTTCTGGCTGTCTTGGCATCTCAGCACACCAGAAGATGAGGAGCTAAGGACCTGAATTTTCACTTTTGTAACTTTGATAATAGCCATTCCATTTGGACAATTTGAACTGAATTACATAATTAAGAGGAGCAAGCATGTGATTATATAGTCAATCACTGGAAATTATTTTTTTATATCACTGGTTGGTTGAGTCCATAACTGACATATTATTTGGTGAACACACTCTGTAGACTCAGCTTCATATTTAGATAGCAATATCTTTATTTAGAAAGCTCCCCATTCTATTTCTGCCTCATTGAACACCAAATGGACACTTTCTTGTTTCTCAAGATATTTGCAAATTTTAGACACAACTACACATGCTAGCAGAAGACTCTATCTAATAATCCTAAACAGAACTAAAATCACCAACTTCTAGACCCACAGACTTCTAAAAGAGTTTCTTAATCTTATTTAATGAAAGAAACTTTAGTTTTATGGTGGATATTTTCAATTCAATACAAATAAACTACATTATAAGTTGTTGTCCGCTAGTACTGGACAAGTTATGTTTGATTACTATGTTATGTACAGATAAGGGATCAAGAGCACTGTTTAGAGTTATGTATTTATGTAATAAGTCAATGTAATTATAAAGTATTATGCTGTATTTCATATATTTAGCTATAGTTATTCTACATTTCCTCTAAGAAATACCAGATGGAAGTGTTGATGGAAAAGATACAGAAATTAATATTGAAGTGATGAAGTTTGACCTTTTTAAGATGAAAAGCCTGCCAAACTTTTCATATTGACATGGCAACATTTTATGAATAAATCTAATATCTTATAGATTTAGCACAGTTCAAAAGTCACCATCTGCTTCAAGAAGTGAAGGTTCTTGCTATTACACAGTTAAGACTAAAGGCATGCAAGCCATAGCTTATATAATATTAACTATCAGGGAAATGTGAAAAACTTTTATATTTTAGAAAATCAGAGACATAAGGACATTTTGAGTTACTCTTAAAATTAAAGCTGATAATTCATTATGGATATTCTTTCTTCTTACATAAACTTGGGTAGTCTCCTGATCATTCTCAGTGTGGAGTTACAGGACAAATGTCATGGAGTTACACGTCAATAGGGCAACAAGTTGTAATACAGAGAATTTATCTGAGGAAAATGGCAAAGCACTTAAAGCAGATTTTGAGGAGAGATGCCTGAAAGGCCATTGACAAATTACATGCAGGTATTATAAAAAGTTGTCATTTGTTCCTTTCTTATTTTTCATAAATTATTTATGACTACATCTCTTCATTTGATATATAGTTAAAAGCAATCCTGCTCAGAATCCTTTTTATTTCCCATTCTTTAATGTTAATGCTAGTTTTGCATTATATAAATTTATGTTCTATTTTTTAAAATGTTTACTTATTTTAAATGTTTATTTATTTTGAGAGAGAGTGAGAGAGCACAGGAGAGTGGGGGGAGGGGTAGAGAGAGGCAAAGAGAGAGAATCCCAACCAGACTCCATGCCTTCAACACACAGGGCTGATATAGGGATTCATTTCAGCCTTGTGAGATCATGACCTGACCCAAAATCCAGAATCAGACACTTAACTGACTGAACCACCCAGGCACCCTTATTTATTTATTTATTTATTTATTTACTTACTTATTTATTTATTTATTTTGAGAGGAGAGTGAGACAGCAGGCAAGGGGCAGAGAGAGACAGGGAGAGAGTCCCAAGCAGGCTCCATGCTGTCAAAATTGAGTTGAATGTTTAACCTACTGAGCTAGCCAGTTGCCCCTTTTTTTCAACTTTCTTAAACAATTGTGGGAAATGTGCTAATTAAAAAATAAAAAGTAATTTGTACAGATATGTATTCACACATGTACACACACACACATACAAACATACATACTCCTACAAGAGGTTTTTATCTCATGGCAATTAGTAAGACCAAACAGGAGGTAAAAATCAGTCCATTTACAACACACAACAGCATTTTTTTGTTATTTTGTTTTCTGGACCAAATATCTAACAAGGTGATGTGTCAAAAATGCTTGCAGTTTTCTTGATTGTCTCCTTTGCAGTGCAGAAGCTTTTTATCTTCATGTTCATAGCAGCACGGTCAACAATAGCCAAATCATGGAAAGAGCCTAAATGTCCATCACCTGATGAGTGGATCAAGAAGATGTGGTATACATATACAATGGAGTATTACATGGCAATGAGAAAGAATGAAATCTGGCCATTTGTAGGAAAGTGGATGGACCTCGAGGGTGTCATGCTAAGCGAAATAAGTCAGGCAGAGAAGGACAGAAACCATATGTTTGCACTCATAGGTCTAAGAGGAGAACAGGAGAAACCTAATGGAGGACCAGGGGGAGGGGAAGAGGGAAAGAGAGTTGGGGAGAGAGAGGAATGCAAAACCTGAGAGCCTACTGAATACTGAAAATGAACCGAGGGTTGAAGGGAGAGGGAGAGGAGTAAGGGAGGTGGTGGTAATGGAGGAGGGCACTTGTGGGGAAGAGCACTGGGTGTTACATGGAAACCAATTTGACAATAAACTATTAATAAAAAAAATGCTTGTAGTGGATTTATGTGATGTTTGAGTTTGAGCAAGTTCTAAGATTCCTGCTGCCCAACTATTAGTACCTTTTCCAGTCTCTGTTCAATGGATCTTAAACCCTGTATGCATTCCTTTACACTGGCCAGCTACTAAAGAGTGGCTGATCGCAATGTGTAGTTCGGCAATTCTTGGTCAATATCCAGTTGGCTTTGGTTACCCTAAGGGTTTGTTAACCAAAATGAATCACTAGATATTGGAGCATGAATTAGATATACATGGATAACTTTACACCTCTGGATAAGTCTTTGAGGAATCTAAGGAAGGTAGAATAGGCTGTGTGGATTTAAAATATGCAGATAACAACACAGTAAATTACTCAGAGGAAAGGACACAAGACTTCTTTACAGAACAAAATGCTGAATAGTCAGCTTTTGTTCAGGACAGACACAAAAGGTGCCAGAAAAATTTAAACTTCAGAAACTTTAAAAAGTATATATATAGTAAGACAATTTTTTCTGAACTTCCCCAAAGGAGAATAACCCTTGTGAAAACTAAGACTCTCTCTATGTGATCTCTTTCAAAATTTGTTGAAATGAAAGACAAACTGTGCATGAGTATGAATTACAATCTATCTGTAGAGCTGTGATCTCTGCTCCATTTCATTTAAGAAGAACTTCTGTCTTGATACTGAATTGACCTCAATCACTACAAGTGGCTTATTCAAGTTTGTTCTACTTCTGTCATCTCTCCTACAGGTACAATGCAGATTTAGTAGGAAGAAATACATATTTATCCTCGGTGGCTAATAGCAAAATAAAAATCCAAGTCATCTTTAGCATGTTTACCTTGAAGCTTTTTCCACTAATTTTTGAAAGTAAATTCTTATAATCATGCTATGGTATTTTATGGTCAAGAGCCCTAAAATACAGATGAAATTCCAAAAAGATTCATATAATTAAAAAGGAACTTAATTCTCCTACTTTTTAGGGACAAATTTGCTTTGAATTTGCATAACAAGTGTCCTGTCAGATAATTAGGTTAGAAAGACCTGTACAAAAAGACCCTTTTAATATATACTTTTAAGGAAAAGTTTACTTATTTTGAGAGAGAGAGAGAGAGAGAGAGAGAAAGAGAGAGAAGTAGAGAGAGAAGAGAAGAGAGAGAGAGGAGGAGAATCCCAAGCAGGCTCCACACTGTGAGTGGGACTGACAATGGGGCTGGAACTCACAAATCATGAGAACATGTCCTTAGCAGAGGACAAAGTAGGATGCTCAACTGACTGAGCTACCCAAGCAATCCCCAAAAGACCTTTTTTAATTTTAACTTGTGCCCAGTTAAGGATGGAGAAGTAAGAATGGAGAAGGAAAGACAGAGAAGGTGACAGAAACAACTGAACAGATAGGGGTAAAGCAAAAGGTAGTCATAGACCAAGGAATGTACACAGACAGAGATCAGAAGTCTTGTTTTCCATTTTTGCTTCCCTCTGGTAGTTATCTTCTCTTATGTAGGTTATAACTCGTCACTCGAAATTTCTAAGGGACTTTATATTCTCAATTATTTATTATTTTTCTATGTATTAACACCTTCCACTCAACTAGTATGTACAATTCAAAATTAAACGTGCTCAAATTTCTCATCCTACACTTTTTCCCTTTTGACTCCTCACCTCCCTCTAGTTGCCACCTTACCTCTTTTTATACCTTCACAGAAAAACTTCTTGAAGAACTGTCTAGTATATATGTGTTATTTATATAAACTTAAATATTTTATGTAATATACAATATACAACATAGTCCTAGGGTCATCCCTTAATGTAATCTATTATCTCGTAGGATACTGCATATAAGACAAAACAGATTTGCATTTTTGTGTCAGTGGAGGAATCTCTTTTTCACTTTCTAAATTTTGGATAAAAATAATTGAAGGACTTGGAAAGTCCTTGGCTTTTAGTTTTACTAGAAGTATCAATATTTTTTAAAAGGATTGTTTCACCTTCAGGGTACCTAAAGCTCTGAGTGGTTTGAGGACTGCCTAGTTAAGGATTCATTACTTAAAGGCAAGAAATAAAAGTGTCCCTTTAAGAAAGTTTGACCAAACAAGAA
Organism: Suricata suricatta; assembly: GCF_006229205.1. NCBI lineage: Eukaryota > Metazoa > Chordata > Mammalia > Carnivora > Herpestidae > Suricata > Suricata suricatta. The sequence continues at coordinate 55,671,148 of NC_043706.1, forward strand.
AATTACTTCATGTGTGATCAAATGTGCCATTGTTTGTGTGAAATGATTACACTGTATAAAATGATGGTGTTATCAATTGAAATGCCTTTTAAATTGGTTTTTAACTTTCACCTTCTCATCTGGCTCTTTTTTTGTGAGCAACTGCAACTTTTGTGAGAGAGATGATTAAAGTAAGCGTTAAGTTCATTGCTCTGAAATTTTGCTTTGTTTGCACACAACTCTTTTTTCCAAAAGGGTCTTACGAATCTGTGAATTATAATTTCATGACTTTAGGGTAATTTTATTGCCTTCTTGTCATAACCAATTGAACTGTCCAGCCCAGACACTCTCATTTCTTCATTCAAACATTTACTGAGCATCTTTATGTTAGATGCCCTGAAAACGGCATTAAAAGTAAGATACTGTCCGTGCCTGTAAGGATTTCCATTTTCAGATTGGTGTCAATTTCCTTGATTTTATTTTCAGATTGATACAGAGTCTGGGAAAGCTTATTTGATTTATATAACCTTCACAGGTTAGCCAAGATTCTGGGTAATCAGACTAACGTATCCAATTGTCTTCTAACATACAAACTCAGACACAAAATGTTATTTTTAACTGACACAGAGACCATTATCACTAGATTGCTGTACTGATAAAGAATTTTAAATTCTTGGCTGCTACATGTAAATTTTGTTCAGTAATGACCTTGGGATGTGACCATCATATTTAATCATCTTTCTCTTCTGAGGTGTCCTAATTTTGAAGTATGAATTAATTCCAAGACTGCCTTCTGAAAGTTTATATGCCCCAGAAAGATATTTCCATTTAATATTCATTTTTTTCCTATTGCATTTTCTTGTTTCTGTGCAGAGTCAATGGCTACCCACCCCAACTGCTGAATAGCTCTTTTCATTTAATAGATATTTTGTTGAACAACTACAATAGATCTTAATTTCAAGTGGGCCACATGACTCTTTAACTATTTATTTGCTCCATGGTAGTTTCAAAGAAATTAATTTGTATACGACTAGATTGTCACTGGATGATATCATATTATACCTTAGTTTAATTTGTAGTTTATTCCATCAAACTGAAAAAACTGATTGGTGAGACAACTTTCAGATAGACCTTTTTGTCTTTCTTTTCATATCTGGGTGGTTATTATACACATAAAAAAATTTACAAAATAAGTCACAGCAGTATAATTCAAAGAACTACTGTGGAGGACTTACCGTACTGTGATAGGGACGAACACCTTTGTGTTGATGCTATAATTGGCAGAGAGAGTCAAGATATTTTGAGAACTTCCACATCCATATTTAACTGTGGGCCTTCCATCCATGAGAAATAAATGAAGAAACTGTTGTCCACTATTTTTCTCACTACCTTTAAAAACAACCATTACATGAAATTAGTGATTTTATTTATGTTTTATTCAATAACAATTATTCTTTCAACAAACACAATCTTTTGCCCTCTAAAATTAATGACTTGGTGAAATGGTAAGAGTGTTATTAATTATTCAATATAGTAATACTATATCACAAATATACATTATTTTTCACAGGCTGAGACTAGCATGGCATTCACAGCATTAACCTCATATGAGATTAACTTCTGACTCTGTTTCTCAATAGCAAGATGATCTTATCCTGAGCCTCAGTTTCCTTATATATATTGTAATGGGAAGAGGAGAGCAAGTAATTATCAGAACTACTGTAATAATTAAATAAAATGATAAAAGAAAGTTGAGTATTATATAACTTGGTCTATTATTGTTAATTTGTATTTTAATTTTTATGAAACATAAAAATTAAAATAATTAAGAAATTAACAAAAAAATTCCTCTTTTCCCAGCTCATTCTTTCATCCCACTTAGAGATTTTTTTCTATCATATATCTATACACCTACAAATATTTATATAGCCCTAGTTTTATTTTTTAAAATAAAATAATGGGGATGCCTGGGTGGCTCAGGTCATGATCTCACAGTTTGTGGGTTCAAGTCTTACAGCATGCTTTGGGCTAATAGCATGGAGGCTGGTTTGGATTCTCTGTCTCCCTCTCTCTTTGTCCCTCCCTCCCCACCTCCCTCTCAAAAATAAATGAACATTAAAAATTTTAAAAATAATAAAGTAGCTTTATTCATCTTTCTCTTTTCATTCAATAATAAACTTTAGACATCTATGTAAGTACATAGATTTTTTTAAATATTCTTTTTTTAACGTTTGTTTATTTATTTAAAGAGCGTGCACCCACAAGTGGGGGGAGGGGGGTCAGAGGGAATCCCAGGGAGGCACCAAGCTCAGCTTGGAGCTCTGTCAGCTTGGAGCTCCACTGCAGGGCCTGATCCCATGACTGTGAGATCATGATGTGAACTGATATCAAGAGTCCAATGCTTAATCCTCTGAGCCACTCGGGCGTCCAGTGTGGTCTTAATTTCAGTGGTCTATTTTTCCTTCATGGTTGTAATTAGTGCTTTTTTATGTCACTTTTAATATACCTTTGCCTCCAAATCATAAGGTTATTTTCTAACATTAACTTTTGTAAGATTTTTAAAGATCTATACTCTACCTAGAATTGATTTAAGTACATGATGTGAAGCAGCGGGCTGTGATAGGTTGGATAACAACCTCCAAAGATATCCATGTCTGAACTGTTGGAACCTGTGAATGGTAACCTTATATGGCAAAAGAGACTTTGCAGGTGAGATGATATTATTCTAAATTATCTGGTTAGGTCAAAACTGTGTCCTTCTAAAAGGGAAGCAGAGGGGGATTTGACAATGGAAAAGGTCAGGCTACGTGACTATGGAGGTGGAGACTGGGGTAAGGATGCTACACGCCAAGGAAGGCAAGTGGCCGCCAGAGGCTGGAGGAGGCCAGGAACAGGCTCTCATTTACAGCCTCCAGAAAGAACCAAAGCTGCAACTTCATCGAGGCCTCTAAGACATATTTTGGACTTCTGAGCTCCAGAACTGTAAGAAGATAACTTTCTCTTGTTTTAAGACACTAAACTTATGGTAATTTGCTACAGCAGCTATAGGAAAATACAGGGGACAATTTTCATTCTTTATCCCTTGTTTCCAACTATCCAAAATCATCAAAGCAAATAATTCTTATGGTGTATTTATTATGTTTTTGCTGAATTTTCAGATATTTGTGAAATACATGTTTTTAATATTTTTGAGTATCTCTATTTCCTTTTTTCTTTTTTCTTGTGAATGTACATATTTAAGATAATGACTTTGTTTTAATAAGAAAAATACCAACAGAAGTATACTAAACCAAGCTGAAATTACAACCCTCAGAAATAGCTGGCTTTAATACAGACACAAAGGTCAATAAATGTATGCAGAGGTAGAGAGAGATTTTTTCATTAGAGTAAAATCATATTGTACATGTATTTTAAACTAAAATCATTTTACAATCAGTAGTTGTCAAACTTTTAGGCCTAAGGACTCTTTAATAAACTTAAAATCTATTGAGGAACCCCAAAGAGCTTTTGTTTGATATGGTTTGCATCTTTTAATATTTATTGGATTAGAATTAAAAATGGAAAAAAAAAACTTTAAAAGTGAGAATGTTTTGGAATATTTATTGATTAGCTTATTTAAATATAATAATAACCTAAATTTACATATTAACTTAAGTAACATACTTTGTGAAAAGTAATTATATTTTCCAAAACAAAAATAAAATAGTGAGAGGAGTATTCTTTATTTTATAATAATCTTCAACAGTAAGCTTAACAAAAGCTGTTGGATTCTCATATCTACTTCTGTATTCAATTTGTTGTGAACTGTTGCTTTGGTTGAGGTATATGAACTTCAGACTCAAACAGAATGTTAACTGGAAAAGAGAATTATTTAAACCATCTTTTAAAATATATGCAAATTGGACAAATGGTAAGTTTCTTAAAGTATAGTTGAAATGTGGAATCTGGAACTATACTAATAATTTTTACATCCTCTGTTACATTAAAATTTCAGGATTTTGTAACATCATTCATTTGTTATTTGAAAAATATTGATTCACTGAGTAATGGATATCTTGTTCACATATTTTATTATATAATACTTTAAAAATCACATTAATTACTATTACTACTGAATTCATCAGAAGGTCTGAAGCTCATTGTGAAGAAGATACATTTTCCAAAATTCTAATTTTTACTAGAAATCTCGAGTTTTATTATTGGGAAGCAAATACTGTCAGCCACTTTCCTCAAAATGGCTGGCTTACTTTGTTAATTTTTGAGAAAATGACTGTAAAATATTCAAGTTTGAATAGTCACAGATTATCTTTTAGTCATTTTTCAAGTCATGTTTTCATAAGGGCTGCTTCAACTAGCAACTTAAAAGAATTGCACAAGAGTTCTTCCTCAAGACAGCTACTATATATTGGTATGGACCAGACCTGCTTTACATGTATACTTCCCCTTTCACGCACAGAACATTAAAAAGTTGCATACATAAGGATCGAGAATTCAAAAAAAAAATAAATGCATTTTCTACATCATTAGGACATTTTTATGTTCACTTTTAGTTTGAGTGCATAGTGGAATAGAATAAAATGAGTACAATTTGGGGCCACTGCCATGCCACTAGTGCCAGAGATTTTATCTATTGTGACTTTTGTACCCTGAAGTGCAAAAGTCCATCAACATAGTGAAAAAGGCAAATGTTTTGGTTTTATTAAAAAATAATTCTGAAAAAATATTTTGATGTTATGGACATCTGAAAGAGTCTTGGAGATACTTAAGGATCTAGATAAACTTGAAATATCTCTGTATTAGAGCTCACATCAATTTGAAAGAGAAAAAAAAAAGAGAAAGAAACCAGAGAAATAAAAAGTATCACTGAACATCAGATAAATGTTTCTTAACATCTCAATAAGAATGTCAGGAAACCTAAGTTCTCTCTCCCCCATGTCTCAAGCTTTATAAGAGTAAAACACAAGCAACACTTGGATTTCAAAGAATGGTTCAGGGAAATGTATCAGGAGAAATTGTGAAAGAATCTGAAACAGTGAAAAAAATTCTAGCTTATCTATTCAGGTTCTTCTTACCTGTCTTTATTTTTGAGATATTTTACAACTCTGAAAGTTGATGGAAACTAATAATAATTTGAGTTATTCTTTTTTAAAAATTTTTAGATGTTTTTAAATTTAGTTTTGAGAGACAGAGAGAGACAGCATGTACACGGGAGGGTCAGAGAGAAAGAGCACAGAATCTGAGGCAGTCCCCAGGCTCTGAGCTAGCCGTTAGCACAGAGCCCAATGCGGGGCTTGAACCCACAAATGGTGAGATCATGACCTGAGCCGGTCGGACACTTAACCAGCTGAGCCACCGAGGAGTCCCTAGAGTTATTCTTATCTATAGCAATTCAAACTGATTGTGTCTGGTGAAGCACAACTGATTGTTACTCTGTAGGTAGACTTGTTTTCCATATATTTGTAAATTTGCTTCAAAATTCCTTAATCTTATATACATATGTCTCTGCTCCTTGACGTCTCTGAACTGGTCATAGTATCTTCCCAGTTTCCTCCTTAAGAGGTTAAATAAAATTTTTGATGTGTGTTCATTTTACATATCTTTTTGAAAACTAGTCTTTAACAAAGAAAATAAGCTAATTTCAGTTTCTGAAATTATGAGGTATATTAGGAGAAATGAGTCACATTATATGATAGCAAAGAAACTCAAAACCAACTCCAAGGAGAAAAATTCACATAGAATACAATGCAAAGAGGGTCCCCTGGTATTGAGCAACATAGCAGTCTTGGATTGGACAGAGATGCCCCACCCCTATAGATGACCGAGATTGGGTAGGAAGGCAGGAAAGAAGGATTCAAAATACAATTGAGAAACAGAAAATTTGGGGACATACAAAATCTAAGAAACAGATTTCCCATGAGTGCTTCATGCTATAAAGCTTATTAAGAATATAAATTCGGGAAGAGAAACACAATGGGAAATATAATAAAAAAGTTGAATTAAATCAATGTTGCAGAAGAAAACAAATTGAACAGAATAACAGCATTAAAGATTTAATAACAAAGTATGAGTAGCAAAGGGCATAATGAATTTGGTTGAAAACCACTCTTTTGAGATCCTCCTAAACGTCCTTTCTTAGAGCCCACTCAACCCATCCAGGTTTTTATCACACTTCTGAGGACGCAGCTGTATAATACCCCAAATTAGTCCAGCTCCTGGCAGGGAGCGACACAGCTTTACCTTTTCCGCCTCTCCTCAGATCCATTAGCAGTCCTCTGGGCTTCTGTTCTTTGGAGTTTTCCCTTACTTGCTCCCTGACTTCCTATTCAGTTTCTTAGGCTGCTTTTCTCTGAATTTGAGGGTATAATTAAGAATTTAGTATTATCTATGACTCTTCTTTTTACTGAGGGGAGGCAGCTGGGGGCAAGGAGAGCACATTCAGAAATGCAACACTCTGTACCAGCATCTTGTTTTCTCTCCTTGTGTATATTAAAGGTTAATTATATCACAGAATGGCATAAGATTGGTGTTTTCTTCAGTTCTTGGCTTGCTCTCCACCCCCATCCTTTGAGGAGAGGGGAGGGCGGTTCATTTTTTTTATGCACTAAGGGACAGTATGGTATCTGGTTCTTTTCCCCATTTTTACCCTGGAGTTTCTATTATTTACTATTTCTAAAATAAATTATCAGTTCAAACTCCTATTTTCAAGATAAGTCTAAAAAATACGATATATGGAGTAGAGTAGAAGAAAGATGAACATTTAGGTCAAGCTGTTGTACCATATGTACACGGTCTGCTTTTCAAAGCTTCAAAAACTGAATTTTAAAGATTATACACATTAAACAAGATACATGTAGTCCAATGCAAGAATGAGTTATTTTTAAAGGAAGCACAGCCACCAAAATCAATGACAGGGATAAATGGTCTTATCCAAGTAACCAACACCTCATTATGAACTACTCTGTGATACAGAACACAAGGCAGCTTTAAAAAAGGTAATGGAAATGAAATAAAAATAAACAATTAAGCATAGTCCTCCTTCTAGTCTGCTATATAGTAATAGTTTTAAACTCATCATTTGGACTTATGCTATTAATAAGCAATTCCTTTACTTTTAAAGGAATTCAGAGTGTTTTGTTGGTAACATGTGATGGTGGGAGGGGGTGATAAGAGACCTGAGGTGACTCATGTATTTGCTTGATTCGATAGCAAGTTATTAGTTTCAGGGAATACAGGTCATATTGTTTGATAGATTGACTTTTTCACTTTTGAATTAATTGACTTTGTATCACAAACCTATATCTTGTACTTAGAGAAAAGCTATGAATAAACACTCAGGAAGAACTGTTTGTTTTTCACAAACGGTACGACAGTACAAAAATTCCATTTTCTACTTTCCTATGTAGGGAAAAGCCTACTTTTCTACTGTGTTTTTTCTCTCCTGTGAGTCTCCCTTACTTCTCACATAAAACACTTGACTTCTAACTGCCAAACATGTGGAGGTTTTCCCCCATACATGCAATTCTCTGTGACACTATTTGAGTGTCCTATCATTAATTTCAACTTGGACACTAGCTGCCTGGAGACAGCCCAGACCTTACAAGTTAAGTGTCCCAGGAGACTGCTGCCCCCGTCCCCACCTACAACTCGTACCTCAGATACCAGTTGCAAGCCTAGGCTGTCACCAGTGCTTCTGACCAACAGGCTATAGGTCAGACATTCCAAACATCCCCTCGTTGAGTTTGATTAATTTGCTAGAGGCATTCACCGAACTCAGGGAAACACATTTACTAGTGTATTAAAGGACATGATAAAGAAAACAGATATACAGGGTAAGGATTGGAGGGCCCAAGAGCAGAAGTTTCTGTGCCTGTAGAGCTGGGGTGCTTTATTCACCCTTCTGATGAGGATGGATTCACCCATCTGGAAGCTCTTTGAGCCCTGTACTATTGGGATTTTGTGAAGGCTTCCTTGTGAAAGCATGATCAGTTATTAACTCCATTTTCAGCCCCTCCCTCCTCTCTGGAGATGGAGGGCTTAGACTGAAAATTCTAGGCATCAGTCATTCATAGTTTGCCTATCTGGTGACCAGTGCCAATCTAGGAGCCATCTAGAAGCCCAGCCAGAGTCCCTTTATTAGAGCAGAATATGCTCCTATTGCATTTATCACTTATGAATTTATTATAGTTTTAGAAGCCCTTTGTCAAGAGACAGGGTCAAAGACAAATATTAGAATAAGAGATGCTCTTAGTATTCTTATCACTTAAGAAATTACAAGGGTTTTAGGAGCTTTGGGCTAGTACCTGGAGGAAGAGGCCAATATATATATTTCTATTATCTGACAAGTACTAAACACATGTTTTCATGAGAACTTAGTGGCAATTAGTAAAATAAAATACAAAATTTTCAAATTGAACTTCTAAAGAAAACCATAAGTAATGACTACTGTTAGATGTATATTTTTATATTAAACTTTATGGGCTGCGTAATCCACATGCCACATTAAATTTAGTTCAACAGTGCTCATTGAACCCAAAGATATCAAGAAAGTGTGTATCTCCCTTTCTGTGATATATGACATATGTGAAAAGCAATGTCTTTCCCCCTATAATATTCAATTTGTGCTGCCTGAAAAGGACTTGAAAGCTGTGAAAGACGTCAATATTAAGCCATTTAAAAAGAGTCTTTCTGTTGTTTCGCGGAAAAGACATTTGATGATCCATTAGCAGAGAAGTGTGAACCTGTCCTTTTTGAAAGGGTTCTTTATGCTTTTAGGCTATGTAGTAATTTTTTCAATGAATCATTTATGTCTTGAGTTTTTCTGAATATTTATGCAGAACATATTTTGAAACTTTATAAAGTTTGTAATTCCCCAACTTATACGAATGAAATCATCAATTGTATCCCCTTGTTTAAGATTTATTAAATATAGAAACTGCTGCTTAGAACAATAAATAATAATAATTACTTAAAGATTGCTGAACTCTAGTTTCTAGATATCATAGCATTTTAAGGAGATAACCTAAAATGTATAAATTATATATATAGCATATATTTATATACCTGTTATACCATATACATGTATATATTTAGTTTTATAAGAAAGGATTGCTAATGAAATAAGTCAGAGAGAAGGAAAGAATGATAATCTGCTGAAGTTTTTATAAGTTTGGTTTGCTTGGTTATTATATTGGGTTGTAGATCTAAAAATTTCTAAGCACAGATACTTTACCACTTAATTGAAATACTCGAGAGTAACTGTGGTTTATATAGAACCACTTCCATTGAAAATGAGAATTTCTTTCTATGTGAAACATTGTAAGGAATGCTCCCAAACATCAATGACAGTGTTATTCGAGTTCATGTACAAATAAAAAACTGGTCATCTGTTTGAATTAAAATAAAATTCAACACCATTCCTTATAGGATCAGTAGTGATGAATACAGACAGTATGTTTATTAAGTCCGGTACACAAATGGTCAAATTTGGAAATTTCCATAAAGTGATATACATATCTACAATTTCTCATAAAACAAAAAACCCTTTAATATCTTTATATGGTACTTTGTATTTTTCAAAAACACTTTCATATACACTTAAAATTTTTTAATGTTTACTTATTTTTAAGAGAGTTACAGAATGTGAGCACATGATGGGCAGAGAGAGACAGACACAAAATCTGAAGCGAGCTCCAGTCTGTGATCTGTCAGTACAGTTCGACTCGGGGCTAGAACTCAAAAACCATGAGATCACCACCTGAGCTGAAGCTGGATGCTCAATTGACTGAGCCACCCAGGTGCCTCACACTTTTTTTTTTTAAAGCTTATTTATTTATTTTGAGAGAGAGAGAGTGAGTGAGTTGGGGGGGACAGAGGGTGGGGTAGAAAGAGAGAGGGAGCGAGACAGAATGTCAGGCAGACTCCCAACTACCAGTGCAGAGACCAATGTGGGGCTTGAACTCGTGAATCGTGAGATCATTACCCAAGCAGAAGTCAAATGCTTAACCAACTGAGCCACCCAGGTGCCAGGTGAAAATATACATTTTCAGACCCTGCAAACTTGAAAATAAAAATTGCATCTGCATTATGTCATCAAACTAAAATACATAAAGGTTAATTGATTTATTCTGTGTTGTACAATTAACTCACAGCTAACTTGGGTTCAAGTATACTTTGGTTACCTGCTGACATTTTGATCAAGACTGCACACGTGTTTTGACTGCAGCTTGAGAAGTCCCTTTTCCTGGCTCTCCTTAAAGGTCTTTATTTGTGTGTAGCAGCAGCAAACCCAGTAGCAGTCGGCAGCAGTGGTTCAGGGTTGAAGACAACTTAGAGCAACAGTGGCGACATGGGCAGTAGCACATTTTAGTAGTTAGAACCTGGTTGGGGGGACCCGTTTGGTCTGTGAAAGGATGGCAGGCAGAGACGTTCCAGGAGAACTGTGACATTGAGGCAGCAGCCTGGCACACATAATTAATTAACACATGTTTATTACATGCTGCTGTAGAGTGGCTTCTGGGCTAGTTTCTAAAATTTAGTGAGAGCCTATTTTAATTTTGCCTTAGCTGCTAATTGTGCTTAACCAAGAAAGCAAATACAACTCATAACACAAGATTCTTACAGGAAATGAATCTTCATTTGGATGAAATGGTTAAAAATGAAAACCAAAAACTGCATCTTCTATTCAGTCCATTACTGTCTCATTCTTGATTCCAAGACTTTTTATAGTCTAAATATTCTTTCCCATGGTGGTATGTCTATCAAATGGATGTAATATTAATGACACCTATTAGATAAGAACATAGCATCCTGCATCTAATTCCCTTACCAGGCAAGTTATGAGAGAGGAAGGATTAGAACATCATCTGAAGAAGATAATTAGCACTTACTTCATGTTGCCATATACCAAACACAGTTTTAAGCATATTAAATGTTAACTCTTTCCATCTTTACAATGAAGTTTTGATATCTTTGGTATTATTACAAATAATATGATTCCAATTTACAGATACTGAGGCACAGAGATGTTAAGTAACTTGCCAGATGTCAGAGCCAGATAGTCTAGCTCCAAAGTAATTTTCAATTAAAAAAATTTTTTTTCTGTTTGTTTCTTTCTGAAAGAGAGAGAGACAGAGACATAGCATGAGCAGGTAATGTGAGAGAGAGAAGGAGATACAGAATCCAAAGCAGGCTCTAGGCCTTGACCTGTCAGCACAGAGCCTGATGCGGGGCTTGAACCCACAACAGTAAGATTGTGACCTGAGCTGAAGTCGTACGCTTAACCTACTGAGCCACCTAGGTGCTCCCATAGTAATTTTCTTAATCACTAGATTTTACTGGTCTTGAGATGGGCATGGCACCAATTTTAATCCTTGACCAGGCTCACTTGTTTGTTTTTGCCCCTACCTCTCTGTCTGCCAGAAGCAAGTTTGTTCCTCACTGGTCCATTTCTTGATGTAATTACACAGAAACACCATGTATCTCTCACTGGTTTATTTCTTTATAAATTTAAATCAAGAAATAGAGTTTAAGTTTTCTTAACACAATTATTCTCTTTCAAGAGATGTTTAACAAATCACATAATTCTAGGTCAAGGTTGACAAACTATGACCCATGGATCACATTCTTCCACTGTTTGGTTTTGCAAGTACATTTTTTGCAATACAGCTACATTCATTCACAGCCCCCTCCTGTCTATGGCTGCTTTCATGCTACACTGACAGAGTCCAAGAGTCGAATAGAGACTGTGTGGCCTATAAAAATATTTACTCTTTGGCCATTACAGAAAAAATTGCCAACCCCTGTACTGCTCCTTGTCATTAAAGTAGACTCAGGATAAAATTATCTTTGATTTAAGCTACATTTTGAGTAAGCCCTTGAAATCTGTACCATTTGGTTTTTACTTGCTTACTAACAGAATGATTTCCTAAAGTATAGGTCAATGCCTACTAATTTTTTATCAAAACCATCAAAGTTGAGGAACTCACCAATAGAGCTTCATGAGCAATTCTAAAAAAAGCTTACTCTACGCAAGGCACTGGTCAAGTGCTGAGAAGGTGGGTGGAACAGAGGCATACGACACAATTCCAGACCATGAAGTGTTCCCTACTCAGCGAAGAGAAATAGGCACAGATTCTTAGTGTAATGAATCTTTTTACTCAGCTCTTGTTCTTAATTTCTATTCCTGTTATAAGAACTATCACAGTCAGCTTTCTCAGAATTATCTCTCCACTAGATGGTGAGAAAAGGGTACAGGTCATTCATTTCTTCTCCATCTTTGTATAGGTCACAGTGCCTAGAAGAGTGTGCTTTACTTTCTTGACACTCAGTGAAGATTTGTTGAATTTGGCTTTTTTGTCATAAAAAAATACGATATGATGAAGAGCAATCTTTGTGTATCTTGTAAACAGCAATGTATGAATCCATCCAACCATGCTTTCCACTCCACTCCCTCTCAGCCGTCTGGAGCAAGCTCCACTGGGAGCTATCAGGGAGGGACAGAGATATTCAAAGATTTCTACGGTGCACATTGTAAAATTGATTAAAGCTGAGCACACTTTTTTCTCTAAGAAGATATTTTTTAATATGCTGTCAGGAAGTACTGTGGGATTTCATTGGCCTTGGTGTAATAAGTATCTAATGAAGATACTGTGTATTCTACTGGGAATCATTTTATAGAGAAAGGCAGATGTTATGATACTTTAGATTTCATGTATTCACCACAACAACCTCAGAAATCTCTTCTTCTAGGCCTCCCCAAATGCACAAAACAGGAGAATCTAATGATCCTACTTGTTCTGTCAATTTCTACCTGGAATAAATACCTAAGACTAGCTCTTTTTATAATTTCTTTCTTAAATACAAATATTAAGTAATACGAAGATTGCTTCTGAATCTTGTTCTCTCACTAGAGTTGCTCATGTAATTTGCCTCCTGCAACTTGGTCAGATGTCTGTTCCTAATTCTCAAAGATCACATACTTCCAAAGGGCATGCTTATTTCTTTTCAAAGAAGCAGCACAGAATGGATTCAGCTGCATAGTAATACATCCCATGACGAAACCTCCTGATTGATACTGCTGGCCGAATAGAGCTCATTTTCTGAAAATGCACTTAAAGAGTTTTGTGTGGTCTCATCCCTTCTCCCGTGACCTATTAGTAGCTCCTTTGACGGGGTTCCAGAATTCTGAATTGGTTCAGTGGCAGATTCAAAAAGCTTTCTTTTCATCTTGACTGCTGTTCTCAGGGCTGTCTCTCTCCCACAGAGAGTTCTTTTTTAAACTATCCTTTCTAAGGATTTTTACTGTAACCCCATAAGGATTCCAGTTTTATCTTCCTTTTGTTCCTTTTCAACATCAATTAGTTGGTGAAGCAAACTGAGAAAGGATAAATCTACAGTTTTGAACTAGGAATATAATTCAAAGCTGACACTGGCTTACCAACCTGATATTTCTCTATTCTTTTCCCCTTAAAATTGGGTGACATAAAACACAAATATTCCATATCTGTTTGTAGAATGGAATGGAGTTTTTACTGAAATGTCCAGGAATGAAAGTGACAAAACTACAAAACAAACAAAACAAAGGACAAAAATCAGCCCCTAGTTTCTAAAGTGAAACATCTGTTTTAATTTCCTCACTATTCTTAATTGCTTCTACATGTAATATACTGACTTCAAAGGAAAGAAAATTAGCCCTTAAGTCAAGTTAAGGGACACCTTTTAAACTACGGGTGTTTAACTGAATCACAAAAATCTTCGTGTTCATCTGTTGTGAGGCTTTTATGAGGTTGATAAATTTGAAGAGGACTGAAAGCAGCAATCCCATGGGACAGTCTGCTGAGGGATTCCCAACAGTGTAGGATTAAATTATCGCTCTACAGATGAACAAAAAGAATGCTTTCTAGACAAAAATATTTTCTCCATTCACAGGCTATGAAACTCCCCTGAGTAAACAGCTTCAATGTATCCAGTCTTGGGACAATTATGTACAACAAAGACAGAAATTGATAATCATTACAATAGCATGCTGTTTTTTGTTTTGTTTTGATTGTGGGGATAATTTCTAGTTTGATTTTTTTTGGAGGTCATTGGATATAAAATGCAAGAATACTCTTATGGCATTAACACCAGTTTCAGTTTATTGGTTTAAATTAAAGTACGAACTTGGACAGGGTATATATATGCTTGGCATGTATTTTTATGGCTTTCAAAAAGAGCACATTGAGTGGAAGCATAGATATGAGCCAGGAGCATGAGCCCAAAGGAGAACTCTCAGAGGCTGGCTGCTTCTTTGGCAACGAGCTGTTTTTAGTTGGTAAAAACACACTCTCTACAAGAAAACACCTTCATATTCTATATAACTTAAAAAATTGCAAAGCCAGAAAATCACTTTGCTTTGTGTCTTTAAATTATTATGTTTGTGTCTTTTGTTTTGTGTTTTGTTTTCTTTCTTTTCCCCTGCAATATACTATTACCTCCAAATTTCATGGTTGTCTGCCACTTTCATTTTTTTCTTTTCTTCTCTCTCTTTAAATATAAATAAATCAGATTTATAAATAAATCATTCTAAAGCCATTATTTTAACATGGGTGCTTACACTCCTGGGATATAAATAATGTTGGTCTAGTTCTGACATTAGTTTCTTTCTAAAATGTAACAAGTTTTCAGTTGAATTTTTTTTAGTTTAGGGGTGCCTGCGTGGCTCAGTCAGTTGGGTGCGTGACTTCAGATCAGGTCATGGTCTCCCAGTTTGTGAGTTCGAGCTCTGTGTTGGGCTCTGTGCTGACAGCTCGAAGTCCGAGGCCTGCTTGGGATTCTATGTCTCCCTCTCTCTCAGCCCCTCCCCCACACACTCTCTGTCTCTTTCTCTCAAAAATAAACATTAAAAATTTTGAAAATTGTTTTTATCATTTTTATTATATATACATACATATTCATACATGCATAAATATATATAATGCAAGCAGGGGAGGGGGGAGTGGGAGGAAGAGAGAATCTTGAGCAGGCTCCATGCTCAGCAAGCAGCCTGACACAGGGCCCAATCCCACAACTCTGGGATCATGACCTGAGCCAAAAAGAAGAGTTGGACATTCAATAGACTGAGACACCCAGGTGCCCCAAATTTTCAGTTTTAGTATTCAAAACTTCTAGATGTACCCATTTTTTTTTAAAGAAAGCTTCTTTTAAGTGTTTTACTCATAGCCATTAAATCATTAATTTTTTTGGAAACTACAAAATGCTGGCTCAATTTTGCAAAATATTTCAAAGTAGAGGAGAAAATATTTTTAGAAATAATAAGTTGCCATAGAATGGATAATCTATCCAAGTACTGAAGACATTATACCTCCAATATAGGGAATTGTTAAAACTACTTGTACATTCATTTCAAAAGAAAAAGAAAACATTGGCATATTCAAAATACTGCATGGAATATACTTTGGTGATGTTCAGCTATAGAAGAAAGAAATTCTATACATTCTGGTTATAGGAATCCCTATGAGCATATTACATAATTAAGGAACCCTGGATATAGAGGCATTTCTTTAAATAAATACTGTTAACACTATACTACTTCTTCCCTAACCAGCTAAGATAATGCTAAAAGAGTAATAGGAATCTTCCCAATTGTCAAATGAATTCCAGCTTTGGAATGCCTTTTTACAAATTACCAAGTATTGAAATCAATTCATATTTAGTGATTTATATTATAAAAATATGCTCTGAAACATTTTCAGCATTTATGTTTTACTGCTATAGCCATATGGCATCAAATTGATATGCTTGCTATATTCTTCCTTGCTGGTTCAGAGCCTGTTTGTAAGTCATGTTACACTGAATAACTCATAAATTAAAGAAACTTTAGAAAACTAGAAAGAACTAAGATTTTCTTTTGATAATGCTTCATGCACTAAACTACAAAAGTTTTCCCACAATAGTTAAGCGAATAATTCATTGCTTCAATAGGTTAACATTTGAGAAAGAAACTTGACATATAGGAAGTCAAGCATTTTAATACTCACTGTAGAGAATAGTTCCATTCAAAGTGTTTGTTTTTATAGTCAAGTAGATGGTAACAGTACTGTTATGTTCCTTCTCTGGGACACATGTTAACTCATCCAGGGTTATAAAAAATGGTAGTTCTAGATAGGAATTCCCATTGAAAGATGGAAAAAGTAAACCTGCATCTAAAAGAAAAAAAAAGTCATAATTAGTGCATTCTGATGACATTCTACTGCTAATCCAGTAGATAAGAACATAGCATTTATAGTTAGCATTCATTTAAAAAAATAAAGCTTTTTTTACAAACATTGCACCCAATATTAAGAAACATTTACAAACATTAGACCCATTATTAAGAAATTGTGATACATAAGTCTAATAGATTTGTGAAGTCATTGTCTCAAATAATCAACCACTTGTCCAGAGGAAAAGACCTAGCGTAAAACTTTTAATTTGTTATTCATGGATGGGCTTTAATGGTAAACACCCTGAAATTGTATGAAACAAAATGTGTCCTTGCATATGTAAAAGAATAGTATTCATTAGATTTTTAAAATATTCTGATATGAATGGCTATACATAAAATTATATACTTAAAATCAAGGAACTTTATTTGGTATAATTATGCCTCAGTAGAAAGGTTTAAAAAAATCTGTAACACAAAAGATTAGAAAATCTATAGATACATTTCTATCTATAGATAGAAAATCTCTCTATTGAACCATATAGAGGGGTGCCTGGAGAACATATGACTCTTTATCTTGGGGTTTGTAAGTTTGAGCCCCATATTTGGTATAGAGATTACTAAAAAAATAAACTTAAAAGAAAAAGAAATTGTCACACACAAAAGTTTATTAAAATTCATTAATATTTAGCGCTTTCCAATAATACTTAGATATTTTGTAAGTGGTACTAGTATAACATGCAAGGTTAATTTTTTACAGTTATGCTTTTAATTTAAAACATTTTTAAGTTTATTTTATTTATTTTGGAGGAGAAAGAGAGAGTGCAAGTGGGAGAGGGGCAGAGAGAGAGGGTGAGCGCAGAACCCAACAGGGGGCTGGAACTCATGAACTGTAAGATCACAACCTCAGCTTAAATCAAGAGTCAATCGCTTAATTGACTGAGTTGTTAGGTGTCCCAAATTATTAATCTTTCAAATGATTAATCTCTATCATTAATCTTATTAATGATAATATTGAAGGACATAAAATCTGAAACGTACTTGTTTTATTGTCATGCACCTATACTTAGATCTATAGACTTGGTACATTGAACAAGTGTAATACACAGAATGTAGAAATGCAACTTTATTATCAACACTCAAATCTTTCTTCAGAGATAGGATTTCATCTACTCTCTTCCAACAGCCAACACCTGGAGGGCACCTGACACCTGCCATCTGCCTTGAGGGGCAGAAGGAAGCTGATTTCTGTTCTTTTTCTTGTCTTACCATCTACCATTCATGCTAGCTGGTATTCCTGACCCTTTCAGCTTTGAATGCAAAGGAGGGTAGGTAGAGTGTAAAGGAGACAGAAGTACCCAGTAAGAGAGAGCTGTAAGAACTGGTGATTGATACTATTATAAGCAAGCTCTCGTTCTCGAGGAATAGCAGATGTTTAAAACTGATGGTTTCTCTTGGGGTAGAAATGACAGATAAAATACAACATGCTCAGTCCAGTTTCAATTTCAGATAAACAACAAATAAGTTTCTTAATATAAGTATATATGAAACATTTCACAGAATATACTAGAATTATTTATTTGAAATTCAAATTTAACTCCATGTCTTATATGTTTAGTTCTTAAATGTGAGAACCCTGTAACTCATGAGCATGTGTGCATTCTTTAGAAATCCTTTGCCAACTACAATTCCTAGGACTTGTGCTATGACCTGCCTTTGGCTTGTCACTTCTCACTTGGTCCCATATTGATTTTTCACTTTAGCACAGACTCCTACGGTTGACAGCCGCTTACCTGTGTTGAAGTAAAAGTTGTACTAGGTAAAGTTAAACAGACAAAGACTTTATTCAAGACCACTGAAATAAAGGAGAGGGGTCAGAATTCAGTCTTTCCTTAATTCCTCAGAAGCAAAGAGTGGTAGAGCTTTTAAGAGTGTTGGTGGGGGAATCAAACTACTTGTATTTGCTAATTGGTCTTACCCCTCAAAAATATAAGCTTTTTTCCTATCTTCATCACAGAACGGGCCTAGAGTCAGGAAGAAGACTGTCTAAAGTTTAGTCAAACTGAGGGGAATGTTAAAGCCATCTTGATCACTTGACTAGAAAAACTATTACTTGGGTAGAACCAAAAAATGATCCTAGACCCAATTTCTTTCCTGAGAGGTCTGTATCTAGTCCCTGGGAAACATTTCTACATTCCTGCTCTACTGTCTGGGAGGGTATTGTTATTTTCCAGTCTTGGCTCTCTGCTTCTGTCCACACACACACACACACACACACACACACACACACACTCACAATTCATGAAGGCTGCTTTGGCTTTCTTTCTCAGGTATAAATGTATGACTCTGTGGGTCCAGGGTCTTCCTTTCCAAGTGATTTGGTTTTAGCTCCCCCCAAACACTGTCAGATGTGATGGGTGGGAGAATGTGAGGTGAGGACAAAATAGCTTTCTACAAAAACATTTCCTCAGAATTGTGTCTCTAAAATCCTCTTTGCTCTTCAAATGCTTGTTATATCAAGAACTTTCCCCAGTTATATCTTGTTTTTAGATATGGCATATCATTTTATTTATAGCATTACATCTTGGTGTGTGTGTTTATTTTTAATGTCCTGTTTATGATCATAACTTTGTATTGTCAGATATAAATAAAATTTGGTGTGCCTAGATGGCTCAGTCGGTTAAGTGTCCAACTTCAGCTCAGGTCATGATCTCACAGTTTGTGAGTTTAAGCCCTGCGTCAGGTTCTGTCATGATAGCCTGGCGCTTGGAGCCTACGTCAGATTCTGTGTCTCCCTCTTTCTCTGCCCCTGCCCAACTTGTGCTCTGTCTCTATCTCTCAAAAATAAATAAATATAAAAAAATATATAAATATAATTTATGTATTATCAAACTACTTGATTTCAGACATATGGTAACTTAAATATTTAATATCATATATTTTTACCATTTCTTATTTTTTTGCACACAATCTTTAATTTCTCAAAATTAATTTCCTTGGCTCTGGATTTTACTAGATCTGTCTCTTTTCAAACAGATCTGTTTTTAGGCCTACTTAGCAAGTCCTGCATTAGTTCTCAGATGCCTAGAAAACTCTGTACTACTTAATACTTATTTTTATTAAAACATTCTCCTTGTCGCTTATGACTCTCTACTGCACTTTGACCATCTCCTTACCTGCACAACAGCTTCTTTGCAGACTCTTCTTTCAAACTACTCCATAATGCACAGAGTTTCCAAGGCTCTGTCCTGGGTCAGCTAGTTCATCTATGCTTTATCTAAGCCTGCTCCTCCTCCATTTTCTTACTCATAGCAATTATACTCCCAGGCTTAGAAATTCAGCATCATTAGCCACTCTTCTCTTCTCAAATGGTTGCTGGCTCCTGTCACCTCTTTCTTAAATCAAATCTGGCAACTTTCTTCTGCTACCACTGCCCTTATTTAAGTTCTCATCACATTTCAACTTAACTATTGGCAACAGCTTCTTTCTAACTGGCCCCCCATAATTTTTTTTAAGTTTTATTCATTTTTCAGAGACAGACAGAGAGAGACAGAGAGTGAGTAGGGGAGGAGTAGAGAGAGAGGGAGACACAGATTTCCAAGCAGGCTACAGGCTCTGAGCTGTCTGCACAGAGCCCAATGTGGGGATTGAACCCATGGACTGCGAGATCATGACCTGAGTTGGATGCTTAACCAACTGAGCCACCCAGGCACCCCCTGCCTATAGTGTCTGTTAGCTGTCATTGCTATCACGTCCATTTTACTCAGGGGTAATCACCTCAGACTTTTGGTCAAAATTCTTCCCTAACTACAGAATAATTCATCTGCTTATGGAGTAAGCCAAGCCTTTCATGGTCTTATTTTTTCAGTGCTTCCACACACACAGATCTACTGGTAAGGTTGAATTGCTCTTTCTTCTGGGTGTTCTGCTTGTATTCAAAACAGGTGTATTCACAAGGTTCTGCTTGTATTCACAACTGCTCTGTGTGGAATTCCCTTCCCCTGAATCCTACCTGTATGATTCGTCCCTTATATCGAGGCTCATCTTGGATATTCTGCCAAATTTGAACTCCCTTACAGGCTGTATCTATAAATGTTTTAGTGCAGACATTGTTTTTTTTACTTCCAGTAATAGCTGTCATAAATATTGCGTAGAATTGGTAAAACAGGAAATCTGTTACTTTGGATGAGGGTGGTAAATTAACTTTAAGTGGCAGAAACTGAATAATCTAAATAAATGAATTCTAAGAAGACATTGGGGGATAGACAAATTAAGAGATGAGTTTGCTTATGATTACAATACAGAGTATGAGTTTCACCAGATGGAACACAATGTTCATAACATACTGCACTGCACATGCATCACTTTTTAATATATATATTACATGGAGAAAAATATATGCCAATCAAGTTGAACTACAATGTAGCTAGCTCTACGCTGGAAGAGATTTAAATGAGAAATTTGGATGCAGCCAGGGCAGAAAAAATGGTTAAGATTACAAAGAGATGTACTTGAGTTTTTAATTAATAAAATATTTTGCATATTATTTGGCAAATATTTAGTTACATGTCTCTTATCTATAACAAGATATGGTTTTAGACACTGTTTCTTTATGTTACATTTATCTCTCCTACTTGGAGTCACTGATGTGTTCATTAATTCTACAAATATTTCTTGAGTGACTACTACATACCATGTACCAGTCAAGGAATATAATAGTGAGCAAAATAGATAAAGACTTCACCCTCATTAAGCTTAGATTCTAGCTTCATGAAGAAAACCTTAAACTAGAAGTTGGTAGAATTTATTCATCTGATGTGGTAAATTTTTTCTTCAGTCCCTTGACAATTTTTCCTGACATTTGCTTCCACCAAGAAGCATTGAGCCTAATTTGAAATGTTAAAATTAGATAAAAGGGAGAGTCTAACAAAGCCTGTCCCATCTACCATTGCATATGATTCATTCTCTGATGGAAAGATCTGCTTTCGAGTCACCATTGCATCACCCTATGGCATGACCAATTTTGCACAATATAGGCAAGTACATTCTTAGACAAATACAAATATAGCGAAAATGATCACTTGTGGTAGTTTAGAAAAAAAACAGAAAAAAATCTTATAATTAATATGGGATAAAGAAAGACTATAGAGATGGAGCTTTAACATTTGCTTTGTGGTTAACCTTTTCACATTATTGATAAATCCACAAACAAAAATTCTGGAAGAAAAATAGTGTTTTATATAAGGGCTCATATATGAATTAAATTATTTGGATCCATAATCAGGTTTCCTTATTCTGAGAAGTAGTGAACTCATCAACAAAAAAAATTCAATTTGCTGATAAAA
This sequence comes from Suricata suricatta, assembly GCF_006229205.1. Taxonomy (NCBI): domain Eukaryota; kingdom Metazoa; phylum Chordata; class Mammalia; order Carnivora; family Herpestidae; genus Suricata; species Suricata suricatta. The sequence goes on from NC_043706.1 coordinate 55,692,652, forward strand.
ATGACTTCCATATTACTTTGCAGGAGCATATCTATTGTATAATTCAGGCACACCTGCCTTTTTCCCAGCTCACACACTCCTTGAATCCTTTTTTTTTTTTTTTAAGAGCTGACAGGTTTTATGAAAGTTATGACAGGAAACAACAATTATGAACAATAAACATTTGCTATTGAATTGCTTTCTAACCATATTAATTTCCATTATTGTCATGTTTAGTGGCTATGTTTGAAAACAGAACTGCCCTGAATGTGGAAAACAAGACTAATTGGGGTTAGGTAGAGTGTTTTCCTGCTGCTTCCAAAAGCCTCTTCAGGCGATGCTATTTGAATATACTCCAAATTTATTTTTCTTCCAATTATAAATGAAAAAAAACTACAGGGTCTTTATACCGAAATATGTATTAAACATCTCACAAAATATGCCATACAGTAGTTAGTTGGTGACTTCTAATCACAACACAGACATCTGTAATGTTTAAATGTCTTAAAAGATCATATAGGCTGATCTATCTAATTATATTAACTTTTATACGGTTAACAAAATTTAAAATCAGTTCTGACTCATGGGAAAAACCAATCAATTAACCATGAAGGAAGACCTTTTAAATCCCTAAATTATATTACATTAAAAAGATAAAATTCTTAAGTTGTCAAAGGAGAGAAACCACAGTACCAAGTTTGAAGTATCTTATGTTAAAAATGTGGATGGATTTAATACATTTTACCAAATATATTTCTACAGTATGAATCAGGACCACAGTCAATTACTAATACATTGAAATTCCATTCAGGAAAGCACCATGGAGTTCTTTATGATAAAGAAAACACAAAAGAGATTAAAATCCTTACCTGAACACAGTGCAACTGAGCCCCACAATGTTATTCATTCTAAATAGAAATGGAATACCTTTGTCTATAGTATAAGTTGAAACACCCTTAGCCTTGTATGAAAGTCTTCTATGATTAAACCCCAGAAACTGACCTATTAATATATAAATAAAGCTCCAAATGCAATGGGTCACAAATTACCCATATACAACTTTATTATAATTCCCGGTACTATAAGAAACATAATGTTGTTTACTAGTCTTTCTTTATAATAGAAATAGACTTGATTTACTCAATAGAAATTAAGAAATACTATTTGAATGCTTTTGTTGAATCTTTCATTATGTTCCCCAGAAAGAATATCATATAAATCCTATCACTAAGTTTATGAAGATAAGATGAATGCAATTATTAATAAATATTTCATTTTAAAATATAATAATTGCTTCTTTTATAATTCTAATTTTATTAAATTCTGTGATTAAAAGGAATATCACCAGTTAAATCCCTAAAGGATTCATCACTAAAACAATAAACTTAGCAAATAATATTCAAAGATACAAAAGGTATAATATTGGAATAATATTATTCCAAAGCTATAAAATTAAGTTTTAAGACCCATGAAATAGACTTACATACTATACATATTAATTGTGGGAAACTTCAATGTCTTAAAGATTTATATACAGTTGTTCATTAAACAACACCAGTGTTAGGGGTGGCCATCGCCCCCCTGTCTTCTCTGCACAGTAAAAAAAATCTAACTTCTGACTCCCCTCCGCCAACCTTAACTAATACCCTACTGTTGGCTGGAAGCCTTACTGATATCATTAATAGTTGATTAACACATAATTTTTATGTTATATGTACTATATACTAAATTCTTACAATGAAGTAAGCTGCAGAGAAAAAGATCTTAAGAAAACCATAAAAAAGAGAAAATACATATACAGAACTGTACTATAAACAAATCTACCTATGAGTGAACCCATGCAGTTCAAGCCTGTGTTGCTTAAGGGTCAGCTGTATTATTTGCCTGTTTAAAAAGACTGCAAGAAGTGGTATATATATATACCATGGAGTATTACATGGCAATGAGAAAGAATGAAATCTGGCCATTTGTAGCAAAGTGGATGGACCTCGTGGGTGTCATGCTAAGCGAAATAAGTCAGGCGGAGAAGGACAGACACCATATGTTTGCACTCATAGGTCTAAGAGGAGAACAGGAGAAACCTAATGAGGACCTGGGGGAGGGGAAGAGGGAAAGAGAGTTGGGGAGAGAGAGGGATGCAAAATTTGAGAGACCATTGAATACTGAAAAGGAACTGAGGGTTGAAGGGGAAAGGGGAGGGGGGAAAATAGGTGGTGGTGATGGAGGAGGGCACTTGTGGGAAAGAGCACTGGGTGTTGTATGGAAACCAATTTGACAATAAAAAATTTAAAAAAAAGAAAATAAAACAATAACAACAAAAAAGACTGCAATAGTTTCCTATTGCTAGCAACATAAGCAGCCTTTTGGTTTGGCACACAAGGTCATTTTTCACTTACCTTCCAAGACTGCATAATTCTCCAAGTACCCACATTATCCCACTCTGCAATTTGAACATTTATTGTTCAGTTTCCCTGCCTTCTCTGCTTACTGGTCTTTAACTCTTCTTGACTCATGGTAGTGATTTTTTTTTTCCAAAAATATCATCTCTTTCAAAGAACTTCTCAAACGCATTGTCATTGATTTATGTATACTGTATGATAAAATGTTTAATGTATACTTTGTGGTTATGTTCTTTTTAAAAATCTCTAATGTGTGGTTTTTCTCTCTCCACTCCCAGATTGACCTTGCCCAGTTTCTGATGGCAGAGCAGGTGAGCCAGAGTCTGGGCTCCTGTAGTGCTTCAATTAGAGTGGTACCACTCTTCTATAGAAGATTTGTGAGTAATAGTTTGCTAAGTATGTTTGAAAATCATTAATCTACGGCAAGATACACAGGACTTCACAGGTAAAGCTACAATTAACCTGCTAGTTCCCGTGACCCACTCCTCTACTTTGATGATCCTCAAACTTGTTCTCATCAGTGCTGGGACAATCAGGCACTGAGAATACAATTCATGCTGTTAAATATGACCATGTGATCGACATCAGGATGCTAATTTATTAATTTAAAATACAACTGCTCTATGGATTAGAATACTGACTTTTTATGATTACCATATCTATTCTGACAGCCATGCTATACTGGAAAAAATGAAAATTAATAAGTCATCGATGATCATGGGAACTCAGAGTCCAGAGAATTAGAGAAATTACAAAAAAAATATTTGGCTAATGATACAAAAACTAAGCACACTTAAGAATGCTCCACTTCATTAGTATTAAGAAAAAATACAAATTTCAATCACTATTAGAAACATAATTTTATTGTCTTCAGACAGCAAAAATGAAAAAGCCTCATACCTGCACCAGTGTTGGTGAAGATGTAGAGTAACTGGAACTGTTACATATCACTGGGGCAAGTAAAATTTGGTACAAACACACTGAAAAATTATTTGACAGTATCTGGTACTAATTAAGAAGTGCATAAACCATCAACCAATTGCTCTTCAAGATTTTAAGAATCTGTTGTATATTTACTCAAGAAGGCATACATGAGAATATTTGGGAGGGTATAATTTACAAAATATAATGAACACAAAGGAAGTCCAAATTTTCATTAATAGAATGTTGAGGGTATAAATTGTGGCAAACACAGATAAATGAATGCTATACAACAGGGAAATGTGTTACTCCATACCAACTTGGATGGAGGTAGTTGGGTGGGTCAGTCAGTTAAGTGTCCAACTCTTGGTTTCCGCTCAAGTCATGAATTCGAAACCTGCTTTGGGCTCTGTGCTGACAATGCAGGGCCTGCCTGGGATTCTCTTTTCCTCTCTTTGCCCCTTCCTGCCACCACCTCTCTCCCTCTCCGTCTATTTCAAAATTAACAAATAAACTTAAAAGAATATAGTTATTATTTATATAAAGTGTTTAAAACAAATAAAACAATACCATAGGGATGATAAAGATAAATTCACTACAGTGTTTATTCCTGAAATGATAAACTAGGTTACAAAGAGGCTTCAAATGTATTGGTAATGTTTTACTTCTTACACTGAGTAGTGGTACACAAATGGTATTGTGTTATTCTTTAAATCTTTTTGGAAGAATTATAATCTTAAAGTCACCAGTAATCATGGGAATTAGAACGCAGAAAACTAGAGAAATAACACTTACAAAAGCTATAATGATGAGATATTTCCACTGCCTTAGTCCTTTCTAATTTGTCTTCTATCCTCACTCTACAAAAGCAACACTCACTAACATTATCATTGAGTTCAATGTCTTCTATAAGACCTTAAAGTATAGGTAACTATGGTGATTATTTTCATTTTATTTTTAAAGTGTATTTATTTTGAGAGAGACAGAGATAGCTAAAGTGGGGGGGAGGGGAGAGAGAGAGAGGGAGGGAGAGAGAGAGAGAGAGAGAGAGAGAGGGAGAGAGAGAGAGAGAGAGAGAGAGAGAGAGAGAGAGAGAGAGAGAGAGAGGGAGAGGGAGAGAGAGAGGGAGAGGGAGGGAGGGAGGTGGAGGGGATCCCAAGCAAGCTCTGCACTGTCAGCATGGTGCTTGACATGGGGTTCAAACTCATGAAACCATGAGACCATAACCTGAACTGAAACCAAGAGTCAGATGTTTAACCAACTGAGCCACCTAGGTGTTCCAGGCATGGTGATTTATATTTCATGTCCATAATATTTTTGCCTTCAGATTGGCTGGTACAGAAGGTCTTTGGGCATGACAATATATATGCTTAATTAAGCAGGATCACAATATTACCTGCCATTTCAGATGTGATCCCTTTAGTAGACCAAGAAACACAATTTTCTGGGATATGGGAAACAAGGATCATTTCCGCAAAGCCTCCATCTCTATTCTAACAGGCAGAGAAATCTATATGAGTTTGCTTTTACCTGGCAAAGATAGTATCATACCACCACAGTCTCAAATCTGCTCTCCAACAGTGTATCACACTTTAATCCTTGAGGAGCATGTTTGTTTTACTCTCTTACGAAATACTTTATCTACTCAATGATTTACTATGGTGATGTTATACTGCTGATAATATGGGTGGATGGTACCTGGAAACTTGAAAGTATCTAGATGATTTGATAAGATATATGAGTGCTTAAGGATGGGGAATATATTCCCATGAAAATTGAGGAGCCTGACAGTTATAAAATTCTTGTATGTGCCTTCATCGAGAGCATATAGAATATCCCTATCCAGAGGAAAAAACAAGTCACAGGTGGCTAGCAGATAACCTGTAAGTATAAAGAAAGCTGAGGATCAATTTGACTCACTGAAAATAAATCATAGAGAATTTGAAAGAATTTGTAACTTTTTATGTATTGTTTTGTTTCAACCCAAGTAATATATTCAAATTATTGGTTTATATAGGACATTTTTGCATTTTAATTTCCTTTTTTAAAATTTATTTTTGAAACAGAGATAGAGTGCAAGTAGGGAAAGGGCAGAAAGAGGGAGACACAGAATTCCAAGCAGGCTCCAGCCTCTGAGCTGTTAGCACAGAGTCAGACATGGGGCTTGAACCCACGAAACAAGATCACAACCTTAGCCAAAGTCAGAGGCTTAACCAACTGAGCCACCCAGGTGCCCCTGACTTTTAATTTCCTAATTCTGGAATAATGTCCTTATTCTGGAAGTACTTCCTTTTCAAGTGGCTGGTGTGAGTTATTTCTTGCTGGCAAACTCTCTCGGCCCCCCCTCCCTCCCTCCCTCCCTTCCTTTTTCTCTTGAAGATACATTTGTTTGAACCATATTATCAAAGTTTAGCTGTGCAAACATTTGTATACTGACATATAGTTTCTCTCTGCAGTTTGAAGGCATTATTTCTTTCGATCAGATTCCATTGTTGATGTTTTTAAAGTAGTTAGAAATAAGCTAAAAATTAGTTATGCTATACCTTCTCTTTCTAGTCATCATATTTTTTAACTTCTCTTGCATTTTTGCATTGTCTCTCTGTGTTAAAATATCCAGATCTAACTTCTTGTACTTAATTCTTTTCTCAACTATATCTAATCTGCTATTTAATTAATTTATTACATCTTTAGTGATTATATATTTTATTTCATTATTTGGACTTTTGTGATAGTCTCTTGTTGCTTTTCTTATTTTTAAATTCCCTTAATTTTTATTACTAAAGTATGATTGACATTATAGTTAATTCTTCCATTTTTTCAAATTTTTATTATTGAAGCATATATAATACTATATTAGTTTCAGGTGCACACCATAGTGATTTGACAATTCTGTACGTTACACAATGCTCACCACCATAAGCGGTTACCATCTGTCATCATACAAAGTTATTACGATATTATTGACTATATTCCCTGTGGTGTGCTTTTCACCCCTGTGACTTATTTATTTTGTAACTGGAAGTTTGTACCCCTTAATTTAATTCCCTCTTGTATTTTCTTCAGCATTTTAAATAGGGTAATTTTATTTCTGTATTTAATGAATCTAATATCCAAAATCCTTAGGGTTATGCTGCTGCTGCCTATTTTTTTCTGCAGCATTTTGCTTGAGGTAGCCTGTTTTAGCTGATATTCTTTTTTACTATGCAGTTTTTTAAAATTAATATTTATTGCCAAGAAAGCTAGAGAGACCCAATTTTATGGAATTTAGATTTGCAAAAGTGGATTTGCTTCTGCTTCTTCCAAATACCCTGAGGCTTTCAAATTGAGATTGTTTTGTATTAATTTCTACTTTGGAATTTCCTCAACCAAATTTGCAGTGTAAATTAGAACTGAGCTCAGCAGGGCTGTAGAAGATTCTGGTGGAGGGTGTTACTTATATACCTAGAGGAATAGTGGCTGAACAGTAGGTTTTGTCTTTTTGCTGGTAGGTTTTGTTTTGTTTTGTTTTGTTTTGTTTTTTTACCCCCACCTTACCACTCAATCTGAAGTCTCTTGAGATCTAAACTTTATGAAGAGCTTTCAGTTTTAACTCTTGATTTTTCTTAGATACAGAGATCTTTTCTTTGTGTCTCATACTAATCTTAAACGCCTTTCTCTTTTAGTACTTGAAACCAGCAAATGCTGTGTTTTACTATTTGTCACACATTTTTTTGTAAATACCTTTCTGGTTTTTGGTGCTTAGTGTTTTCTTTATTTTCTGAACTTTGGGAATGATTGTACAAAGTCACCTATGCTTTTAAAAGAAGGTTCATTTTATTTTGTCTAACATCTTAATTGATTTTTGGTAGGAATGTTACTCAGAATATCTCATATGCCTACTGCTATAAATAGAAGCTTAAAGTCATCATCTTTGCTATCAAGTAGATTATATGAAACCTCAGGAATAGTACCATCTCACTCAATTAGGTTTGCATAGAGACCTACACTAAAATTTCCTTGCAAGTACAGAGGAATCAAAAGCTATAAAGGAATCAGGGCACCTGAATGACCAGTCAGTTGACTGACTGACTTTTGGTTTCGGCTCAGGTCATGATCTCATGATTCCATAGGTTTGGGCCCCATATCAGCTTCTGTGCTGACAGTGTGGAGCCTGCTTGGGATTCTCTCTGTCTCCCTCTTTCAGGCTGTCTCAGTTTCTCAAAGTAAATAAACTTAAAAAAAATGTTAAAAGCTATAAAGGAATCAAATTCCATAAAGAATTTATACAACATACAGTTTTCTTCTCTAGTATTTCTCATCTACATAGATTCACAAATGCATGCAAGCATATATAAGCAAAAGAAAAACAAACAGAACAAAACAGAAACAAGTCAGACAAGAAAAAAAGGTATTTTCTATTACTTGTTATATATTTTATCCCCAAGAATATGAGAAACATACAAAATTTAGATAATTTGTGTTATGTATAATGTATAGTATAATAATATAATATATAATATATAATATAATAAATATATAGTATATTATTCTTTATGTTTTATAAATAATGACTGGTTAGTTTTGTTTTCTTTTAATATGCATTTAAAAACTTTTTATTAAAAAATTTTTTTTATGTTCTTTATTTTTGAGAAACAGAGAGAGACAGTGAGAATAGGGGAGGGTCAGAGAGAGAGGACGATACAGAATGTGAAGCAGGCTCCAGGCTTTGAGCTAGCTGTCAGCACAGAGCCCGATGCAGGGCTTGAACCCACAAACCATGAGATCATGACCTGAGCTGAAGCCAGATGCTTAACCGACTGAAGCACCCAGGTGCCCCTAATATGCATTTTTGAGAGAGAGAGAGAGAGAGAGAGAGAGAGAGAGAGGGAGGGAGGTACATACACACAGAGAGCGAGCAGGGGAAGGACACAGTGAGACAGGGAGACAATCTGAAGCAGGCTCCAGGCTCTGAGCTATCAGCACAGAGCCCAAGGTAGGGCTTGAAGCCATGAACCACAAGATCATGACCTGAGCTGAAGTCACACACTCAACTGACAGAGCCACCCAGGTGCTCCAATAATAACCGTTTAAATTGAACATTAAATTACTAAGTATTTCAAAAGTGTGTGTAGAGTACTTAGAGATTTGCTAGAAAAACCTTGGAAGCAAGTCACAAATTATTGAAAAGTAAGTAGCTATCACCTCAAGGGTGAATTTTAGTATACCTTTTCTATTACCAAAATGATGAATTTGATAGTAACACTGGTAATTCATGGAGATACCTTAAATTACAATTTAAAAAATGCTTTCCATATGGCAAAACCAAGGCAATTGACCTGCCAGTCATAAAATATTAGTTATATCAAATGTCTTTAACTTGTTCATTAAAAATAGTAATGACTTGTGATTAAACTATAGCATCATGAATAATATATGTTTCATATATATTTACTGCATCAAGTACTAATACTACGATGATGATTTAATGTGTTTTATTTTTAGAATAGCTGGATTATAAGCAAAGAAGAATCTAAAGTTATGCATAATTTAAAAAATGTTATAAACATTCCTGCATATTTGAATCACATTATTATGATTATCATAAGGATTACTTTAGGGACTGTAACAACAACATTACCAAATTGAAATAATATTAATTTAATATTATAATTTGATGTTGATTAAAATGAATTCACATAATTAGAGATAAGTTCTCTTTTTTAGTCCTCAATATATACCTCTCAGAAATAAAAACATCTCTTTTTTTGCATAGATTTCAAATATCCATAGTGACTTTTATTCAATCTATAATTTACTAGGTTAGTAGAGGGCAAGGCATTTACACATAATTTAAAAATCCCTGTCTAACAGACAAAATTTGAAATATGGTGTAGAAGAGAGGGAATATGGTAGTCAGGAAAAAAAGGTGACCTAGATGATGCCATGACAATAGAAACAGTTTGAAACCCAGATGATGACAGAAGAGAGTGGCTTAGAGCAATCTCCTGCAAGCAGCATCCATGGAAAGATGGTGGTCATGGAAGAAGAGTCTTGCCCATCCTATGGGAAAACTGTAAACTAGATGAATAACAAAACCACAAGGCTATAACCTAACACAAACATTATTGCTAAAACTCATGTAATACATGACTTTAAAACCCTTGAATGAGATAAGGAGATTTAAACACTTATTCATTTAAAAAGTATTTCAAATCAGCTGTGCTCAAGACACAGAGAGGATCCAAGATGTATAAGATGCTGGCTCTTAATTCAATGAGTTTCCACTCTGAGAAAATTTAGTCAATTAATTAACTGATTATTTCATTCAGCAAATAATGAGCTTATACCATGAGAAAGAGGTATCTGCTAAGTACACAGAGAAAAGTCTAAAGTTCACTTGGCCAAGGGCACAAATTGTGTGAAGGGGAATGTTAGAAAATAGGCTTAGAGAGGCTAAGAGGAGGATCGTTAGAGGGCTGGCATGCCAGGATAAAGAGACTGAACTTCATTCTGCAGCCAGGGACCTTAAATGTTTATGAGCAGAGAAGTAGCAGAATTAGAATTGTCCTTCAGGAATACTAAGCTCCCAGCAATGTACAGAGAGCTTAAATTAAGAAGAGTAAAAAGTTGTGAATTCAGATTAAAAAGCTGTAACAGCAGTGCAGGTGGTGAAAGTGAGAATCAAATCAAGGATGCTAGTAACTGCAAAAGAGAGGAGGGAATAGATGGGAAGTCCATTCTGAACTAGGAGGAACAGGACTTGACAACAGGTAGACTGTGGGTTAAAGTGAAATGAGATCTCAATGTTTTCAAGTCTGAGTGACCTGGGTAATGGAGGTGGGGAGGAAACCCTGGAGGATGAGGTTAGCATTGGGAGGTTGATGAAGCCAGTTTGATTTTGTGGTACAAATGAAATATCTGCATAGAGGTAACCAGCAGATGATTGAAGACACGTGTTTGTGTGTGCTCCCACACACGTACATGAATGTACAGACATGCATGTACAGTAATACATGAAGAAAATAAGACACCATTCTAATTTTCTGCTTTACTGCTCTAGTAATTAATTAAAACCTTTCCTCAGATTGTAGGTACATTGTAAATGGGGGCAAACTGAATTTAGTGATAACCAGTTGATTTAGTTAAGCCTTTTGGGCATCTCTTAATATGGAAGGCAATTCAAAGCCTCTGGTTTTTACAAGAGCTTAGTAGCCAACTACCAATTTCTATCCCTTCAAAAAACAGTGATTATGCCTCCAAGAAAGAACAGATGCTTTGGGTAAAACTCAGTAACTCAGTCATCTCTTTCTCAAGTTTTTTTCCCCTAAATTAAAATGCAATATTTTCCAAACCATTGCTAGTCCAGAACATTTCCACTAGTCTCAGTCCATATTAACATTGTCACACTGATTGGTTTTGGTAGTCATGACCAACAGCAGTTCAGTTTTTAAGTCATTCTATGTATATATTGCATATTATTTGTATTATAGGCTTAGACAGAAAAATGTGATCAACTTCTATATTCAGTTCATCAGTACAGATAGTTTGATAGACAGTCTATGAACTGGGGGTGAGGGAGAAAAAGAGAGAAAAAGAGAAGAGAGAAGGGGGAGGGAAGAGAAGAGGTAAGGAGGAGAGAGAGAGAGAGTATGAAGAATCATAATCACGCTTTAATACTGGTTAGCTTTAATTGAGAACTACTAAGTGCAGGCAATGGTCTCAAAAGTACTATTATTATCTGTGTGTGTGTGTGTGTGTGTGTGTGTGTGTGTGTGTGTGTGTGTTTAAGAATGATGAGACCTTTAAGTCTCTTTAAAAGAAAACACTTTTAAGAATGTTGCACAGTTAGAAATACCTGCTATTGAAGACTGACTCTATTTATTAAGTCTAAAACTGAGTCTCTTCACCGTTCCACCTGACTCTCAGAAGGTTATGGAAGACTCCTGTCCACACAGAGGTGCTATCCCTGACTGCCATGTTGCCCATTTTCCTGCTGATTTCTCTTCCTCACTAACCCTGTAGCCTCGATGACCCTGTCCTTTGGACCCCATCATTCCTATGACATTCCTTTCAAACTATTCATATGGTAATAAAGTCTAACATGTTTTCAGCTCTCACGAGATACGAGAACTGTGCTAAGAATGATTTTTACATGGATAAACTGTTTTAATCCTCAATACAGCCCTATAATTATTCCCTTTAGAAATGAGGAATCAGCGACTTAAAAAGGCTAAGTCACTTACGCAAGGTCATACAACTAGAAAACGTCAGCCTAGTCCCTGTAATTTAAGAGGTCTTCTTCTCAATCTTTAAAACATATGTAATGGGTGTTAGTGCCAATGTATTCAGCAAAGCCTTTATGTTGGCCCTTTTATGTATATGGATAGAATAAACTGTTTTTGTACTTTCTAGTTTTTAAAAATTATTTTTGGGAGGAGGGGAGAGAGAGAGAGCAGGACTTAGAGAGAGAGAAACAGAGACAGAGAATCCCAAGCAGGCCTCTTGCTATCAAGCACAGAGCCACATGCAGGGGTCAGTCCCACCAACCATGAGATCATGATCTGAGCTGAAATCAAGAGTCAAAAGTTTAACTGACTGAGCCACTCAGGTGCCCCAGAGTACTTTCCCAGCTTTGAATATGCAGTAGCCACCTCTGTAAATATTGTCCATTAGCCTGGCATTTTACATCTTTCACTTTCAACTTTAAGCCTGTGACCCATTTTTACTAATATATCATAGGCACAAAGTAATTTTTTCTCCTGACCCTAGTACTGCCTGGCACTTAGTTATTCTAAGTCTGTCACTTTCTTCAACCCTCCTTTATTCTTTATCATTCAATCCTTTGTCCTATTCATTGGTCCCCCCTATTATTCCTTTCATTTCTTTAATAACTTGCAAAGGCATTTTCAAAAATTAGATATCTATAAGTTCTAAAAATAATTTTTAGTATACTGTAGTCATTCTGAGACCACTAATGCAATACCAATTATGTAATTAGGAAGTTATATGAAGCATTGAAAAATAATCACAAATTTTTAAAAAGTTAAATAAATTACTACAAATAGTAAGGAATTATGACAATAAGTACATGAACATACTATTTCACTAGTTGAAATGCCTCAAATGCAGCATGAACTTGGACAAATGAAGGTCAAAATCCAAAGATAAGCCTAAAAAGGTTCAGTAGTTTAGTTCAATAAGCTCAAAAGTGGAGAAAAGTACATTAGAAAGTCCATGAATTGCTGCCATTTACGTGCCTGGTCTTTTTATCTGTGGCCCATATGACAGCACAGACTCATTCAGCTAGACTGCTTTGATTCTGGCTAAGAACTGTGAGTAGAAAAACACTTGAATATATGGGAAATTGTTGGGTTCAAGTATGGGGCAAGCAATTGGTATGAAAATAAGAGAAAGTTTAAAAGTTCATATTGTAAACCAATTTTCCCTCTCCTATTAAAAACTAGTGGGATAGAAAACTGTTTCCAAAGAAACCTCTTTGAAATCACAGCTAGAGATTGCAAACATACTGTTTAGCTGGTAGGCTCACTTTGTCTTCTTTCTACAGCTGGATATAGACTTTTGTTGGATTAAAGATAAAAATACATCATAAAGTGCTACACAGTATGAATCTGGTGATTAATAGTATTTTGTGCACATAGAATCTCAAGAATCTTTTAAAAAAGTAAGCCTGGAGGAAATATAAAGGCTTTCTCACTCTCTCCTTTTTCTATACTTCACCTCACATCAATAATACAGACAATGGGGATAAAGAATGAAGTAGAATATTAAATATACATATATTTAACAGTTCTTAGACATAGTCTTAGATTACTACACATTGACCTTTGATAATTGTCAGATTTCTTATACAAGGCACTGGATGAGTGCTGTGAGTCATGCATAACCAGTGATGATAACTCATTCTGTGTGTGTGTGTGTATGAATCAGGAACTCACCTCTGCACAGATGATTTTGCAACCTACAGAGACATCCAAGTGAAGATGTCGAGATGATATTTATTGACTATATGGACCTGAAGTTCATAGGTGCGATCCATTCTGGAGATATAAATTTTGTAAGAGAGGGAATATTGCTAGTTGAACCTGAACAATGCGAGTGGAAGAGATTTCTTAGAAAAAATGAATAGATTAAGAAGAAAATGAAGTTTAAAATAAAGAATTAAAAAACTGTGAGAAGGGAGAGTAAAAGCAAAGAAGACTGAAAAAAGACAGCTGAAATAGCATGCATCACAAGGGAGTGTGGCATTCTAGAAGTCAAAAAAAAAAAAAAAACTTTCAGTAACAGAGAATCCCCAGTTGTATAAAGAGTTGTGAAATCAGCCCATGTTATGGCTGGAGTAGTAAGTAAGGAGTTAGGAATACCAAATTAGAACCACCAAATGAATGTTTTCTTTGAAAAGGGAGACAAGTCATAGGACCATAGCTGCATAGTAATGGGATTCTTAGGAGGCTTTTATTAAATCGGAAAGACTAAAGTAGTTTTAAATGCTATTGAGAGAGTCTAGTGAAATGAAAGATATTGAAGAAAATGGACAGTGGGTATTTCATAGTCCCTATAAGGGAGAAAAGGAATAAAATTGCATTCTGTATATTGTTAGTTGCAAAAAGCACAGTTCACTTTAGTAAGCAGAATTAAAGAATTGCACTTGGTTGGTAGAGACTCTGTCCCATTTGTGGCCTAGTTACAAGGCACGTGGAAATCTGAGCCATGTGTTCAGAGGCAAGCCTTACAACATGGGATCTTATAAAACATCAAAGGGTAATAAAAAAGATGATGGACACCCACAATAGGAGAAATATCTACTACAAGAGCCAATGCATGGGTGGAAGAATGACCTTAGTTGAGAACTTAGACATTTCCTCTATGGTAATAAAGAAAAGAAAGAACTAATGGATGATGATCTAGAAGTCAGTTTTGAGAGATGCCCTCTGAGGGCAATAATTTTTCTCAGAAAAGTAGTGCACAAATTCATGTCTGTGCTGACAGCTCAGAGCCTGATGTGGGGCTGGAACTCACGAACTGTGAGATCATGACCTGAGCTGAAGTTGGACGCTAAACCAACTGAGCCACCCAGGTACCTCTAGATGACTTGATGTTTAAAGAATAATCAAGGCACCTGGATGGCTCAGTTGGGTAAGCATCCAACTTTGGCTCAGCTCATGATCTCACGGTTTGTGGGTTCAAGCCCTGCATTAAGCTCTGCACTGTCAGATTCTCTGTCTCCCTCTCTTTCTGCTCTTCCCCCACTGGCACTAGCTTGCTTGCTTTCTCTCTCTCATTCTCTCTCACTCTCCTTCTCTCTCTCTCTGTCTAAAAAAACATAAAAAAAAAAAAAGAATAATCAAAAGCCTGGATGACAACATGGAGAAGACAGATAACCAGGTTTACCCAGGTTTGAATTCTGCTTGGAAGTTCTAAAAATAGTAGAGAAGAATGGGAAGTTAAAGATACTAAAGAGATATCTATTACAGATCTATAACGTCAAATAAGTTTTCACAGCCATATACTACCATTGGCTAATGTTATAGTATAAAAACTTATGTACACTTAAACCATTAGTATCTTCACATAAGGATAGATATTTATCTCTATTATATATTCTGTATGATTTGAGTTGGCCTATTATTCTAGGCTGTTAAGGTATTTTGGCTTTAATTCTGTCATCCTTCATATTCACTTTTCTTCTAGGCTTTGCTTGACCTGGAAATTTTATAAACAGACTACATCTCCATCCAACTGATGGACAAGTTGAACAGGGCAGTATGAAGAGATTAACCCAAATGCTTGGGTATGTGGATTTTTAGTAATCTTTGCAGGGATAGTCATAGAATATTATGACCATCCCACCCTCCACTGACTCCTCCAGATTATTTCACAGCTGAGCAAGCCGATGCTGAAGCAGATTAAGTGATTTTCCCAAAGTGATCAATTAAGTGTTAAAAATTAAGTATCAGAACTTAGTTTTCTGACAGTCCATGCTGGGATTTGTAGCTCTTCACACACTACTTCTTCTTTCCTTTATATGAAGCAGAATCTTTTCACATTCAAAGGTTTCCTACATAATAAGAAATTTGTTATTTTCTACTAATGAACACAGAATAAAATAGTTATATCTTCAGGCAAACTGATCCTCCACTTTTTAGCATTTTTTCTTGTTATAACAATTACTCTGAATGAGGTCCCAGGGAGAATGTTACATTCACATCATCTGTCCAAGAGTATAGTCAGGAGATAAATAACTGCATTGGCACCATGACAATGCAAATGAAAATTCAGCTGAATTTTGACTTCTGTAATTATAAAGTAAATTTTGATTCTGTTTGTCCCTTAGGGCTATGCTAATTGGAAACTACAAACTGTTTTTGTAGCCTATTGGCTGATAAAAAAAGAGTAGTCGTTCACAGTCAACATCCAAAAGGTAAGTTAATATACAAAGAACATTTGAAAATACTTTCCAATATGCAAGCTTTATTATAAACAGCATTATATTAAGTTAAAAACTTTTATAAGAGTAATCTCTCTTTCATTGAGAACAAATTAGAATTTAGATTTAAGAACCACTTCAGTTCTATAGCAGAGGCTTTGAAAGCCATTTTGAGGTTTGAATTTCAAATCTGTCACTTAATAGCCATTGGAGTTAGAGAGGATTATGTGGTCTTTTTAGATTCAGTTTACTCATTTGTAAAACGAGCAATGTACTACCTGATTCATTAGGCTGTAAGAAGTAAGTAACCATATGATATTTGCAAAGGATAAAGAACCAGCCCTATTTTGTAGTATTCACTCAGTAAATGGGATATAGAATTTTTGAGTTCCTAGAATAAAAAGGAATGGAGAAAAAAACCCTACCCACAAAATCTGTTCTCTTTGGATGAGGTTAGTTTCAATGATAAATTTCACAATAGCACGCATCTGTAGATGCATCAGAGAATTTTGGTATTGTAACTTGTTTTATAAAATGTTATATTGACCATATTCTTTTGTTATCAGCTACTAACTGTGAAGATAGTTTCTCTAGTCTTGTTTAAAAATGGCTGTAAAATTGCTAACATTAATCTACATCAGGAGTTGGCAAGTGGGTCAAATCGGAATGCTTCCTGTTTTTGTAAGTAAAATTTTACTGGAGCCAGGCCCATTCATTTATATATTGTCAATGTCTGCTTTCATGCTACCGTGGCAAAGCTGAATAGTTGTGACAGAGCCTGTATGGTCTGCAATGCCTAAAATACTTACTTCCTGGCCCTTTGCATAAAATGTTTTCTGACTTCTGTTCTAGTTGACTAAAACCTTAAGACTGTGAGGAGAGAAGGAATAAATACTTCAAAAATTTCTCTATAAGATACCATAAGCTAAATTTGGAAAAATATTGATATAATGTGCAAAATTGTGGACTTTACTAAAAGAGCTATTGTGATTATTGAAACTTTCTCTGGTCTATTTTTTAAACTTCTGCTATTTTAACTTTTTTTTTTGAAGAACTATTTCTAATATTTCTTTTATTAGTTTTACTTTCACTAGTTTCATTCTCCATAATGCCTTTCTAAATTTAAAAACATACTACCCCAATATTTAAACACTAACTTTTCCTCCATAATATACTTCTTAAAAGCATGAAAATTTTGTACATTTATCATAAAAAGGGTCTTAGATAATAAAAAAATAGGCAGTGGGATAGCAATTACTTGTTTAACAAATGCTTAACATGCATATCTCACCAAGTGTCAGAATTTCCTGATTAAGATATGTTTTAAACAATCATCATACCATGTACATATTCTATTCATTGTATTTTTTAATATGATTTATAGAATTTACTTTTATGATGCTGCATTGGTTTTCCTTAATATTTCAAGCTATATTCCCACATATAGAAGAAATGTGAAAAAGCATATGGTGACTTAGGCTTTTCATCTTTATAAAATGCTAAAATCTTATTTTAAGACTGTTTTCTCTTAAGTACCCATTTTATCAGCTATGTTTACATGATATCAAAATAATTAGTTGAATCAGAAAATGTTGTTAACAAAACTAGTGTAATTTGGCTTATGATAGATATACCACTTGACTAACTGCACTTTCTGCATTTTCCTGATGGCAATTTTGATATTACATATATAGGTATAATCACTAAAAGTCACACACAAAAATGCTGCCAAGACTATCAACTTGCTAGGTCACATTCCTTTTAACTAATAGAAGAATATGGAGATAATACAATAAATTAGTATGTGACCGAATTTTGCCAAACTTAGGCATATTTATTTCGAAGTAAAGTTTCATTAATTAAATTGTGTTTAATAAGCATTTATGAAGTTCACACCCATGTCAGTAACTGGAAAAGGAAAAGTATTTTTTTTCCTGAAGAAACGCATAGTATAGTAAAACATTTGGGTGAAGGATATAGAGACAGGTAAATTTGCTGTCCAGATTTTTATTTTTAAGGGAAAAGGTTGCACAGAAGGAAAACTGGTTCTAACGGGCCTTCTCGGTAGAGGGCACCGCACAAGCAAAGCAAGAGAGGCATGGAAATGCCTGGGCTAACTACAATCTTGCATTCAAATCACCTCACAGTATTTTCTTATTTCCCAGGGTGGTATCACAGCTTTTCTTATTGGACCATTACAATACTGACCTTTTTCCATGATTAACTGTTTAACACCCAAATTTACTTTGAACTTGGTTTCCTCAGAACACTTAACAAACTAAAAATCTCATTAATGCTTTAACATTATATTTGGGCCTAAGCACATTTATCATTATTAATGAGTTCGGTCATTTTTTCAAAACTCAAATCCTTCTTAGACAACAAAGCAAGTAATAACCAAAACAACAACAAAAATCTTACTGATAATGGCTTATTCAAACTACGTTAGAGATCTTCCTCTAAGTTTAAATGAAATCAAAGGTCATAGTGAAGGAAAAGATAACAGATCAAAACTCTTTAGAAATGCTACCTAATTGTCACTACCACATTATTTTGTGATAGGTTTCTTTAAGCCTTTGTATGGAAATTGGTATTTATTTTCAATCTAGAAGTAGAAACAGGATTCAGAAGGATACATAACAGTGCTAACAAGGCAACAATTATTGCATACTATTGTGTGGAAGGTACTATAATAGGCATTTTATAATTTTTAGTACACTAAGTCATCTAAGTCTATGAGCATAATAGTTTTCATTGTGCACAATAAATTACCACAGATCTAGGGACATACAATAAGACCAATGTATTCTTTCACAATTTCTATCACCTAGGCCCTCTGCTCAGGGTTTCGTTGGAATGAAATCAAAGTGTAGGCAGGTGCCATCAGCTTATCTGAGACTCAGCATCCTCTTTTAAGCTCAGTGATTACTGGCAAATTCATTTCTTTTAGGAAGTAGTTGTGACATCCTTTCCCCTCCCCCGCCCCTTACTGGTTATCCCTGAGGAATTGCTCTCATGTCCTAGAGGCCACCTATGGTTCCTTGCCATGTGGCCACCATAGGATAAGCAGATCACAACGTAGATGTTTGCTTTCCTCTAGACCTTCAGGGGTGTATCTCTTCATCTTGTCCTTTTAGCCAATTAACATAATCATGGGGTAACAATGCCATCATTTTTTGCCTTATAACACAACCTTATCAAGAAATGACTAGATCTTATATACAAGTTCTATTTATACTCAAGGGAAGGAGAGCATATAGGGCAGGCACCCAGGGGCAGGAATCCTGGGAACCATCTTAAAATTCTGCCCACCACAGTGATGTACATCTTATTTCCATTTAATGGATTAGGAATTTAGGATTTAGGAAGGCTTAGTGACTTGCCTAAATTGACACTGTTAACATGTGACAGGGCTACCAGCTGTCTAATTTAAAAGACAGGGCTCATAACCATTATGTTTAGAATCCTCTTTAGACGTAATGGTACAGTAATCAAATTTTCCTTAATGTAGTTAATCCACTTTTTTAGTTTCAATTCTCAAGTCTGTAGAGAAGACTTTCAAGTTTATATCTCTAATCCTGATGCCTCGCTAAGGTATAGACCCCTATCACTTAGCATTTTCTGCAATTTTATAATTTTATGACCCAGTTCCAATTTGACTCATCTAAAACCAATTTCAAGAAATTACCCCCTCCTAAAGTCCCAATTTCTATTAGGTGCATCACTATTTTTCTTGCCTGTATTGCCATTTGTGTACCTCCCTCTACTTTGCTGCGCTGTGAACTAATCAAAGGCTAATATTCCAGTAGCCATCAGAGCGTGTCTGTGGACAGGGCTCTGTTAATGCCTATTTTTGTTTGGCAGTCAGGGTTAGTCAGTAACCAATTCTTTCATTTCTTAATTTGAAATATGTGTGATATCCATCTGCCTTGCTTCATTCTCACTGCCATTACATTTAGTAATGATAATGTGAGGTTTGCCCTTTTTTTGGGGTAATCATCCTCTTGTGGCCATTTAGTAAACATATTAACTGTTTCCCAAATGCTGTTAATATGTGTAACTTTTACTCTGTATGAGGTAGCATTTCAAATGCATCTAATTTACTTAAAGAAACAGAGTCCAATAGTAAAAATAAATAAAAACAAATCAGAAATGTTGCCAATAATCTAAGAATAAAAAACATATTTTAAGTATTAAACTAGTATTAAATATACAGAACCCATTTTCATAACATAAACATTTTTTTCCCACAGAAGAATGCTAGCTTAAAAAAAAGTTGCTTATGAATATGAGTTAATACAGTAATGTTTTAGCTATGTAGTTCTGAATTTCTAGTACCTCCAAGGACTTTCTGAGTTAATGTATGAACAAGTACTTCTAATATGAATAAGCATTCTATGGTACGAAGGAAGAACACTGCAGAGTGGCTAGCATGGTGGGGTCTGGAGCCAATTACCTAAATTTTTGTCTCAGTGTCTCCAGTTAACTGTTTGTGTGACTCTGGATAAGATACTTAACCTCTTCTGTATCTTAGCTTTCTTTTTTTTCTAAATAACAACAACAACAATAACAACAGCATCCATCTCATAGCTATGTTAGAAGAATGAAAGGAATTAATATTGATTGATTGGAAGGAATTAATATTTAAAGAATTTAGGAATGTTTCTGGTCCTTTGTAATCATTATACAAGCAAACAAGTAAATTAGTGAAATATTTTGGATATTTTAAAGATTAATTCTTCCTAGACCATGCAAATATAGTTCTAGTTTAGGGATCTTCAAAAATATCCATTTGAAAGCATTCCATAGGGGTGCCTGGGTAGCTCAGTCCATTAAGCATCTGACTTGGTCTCAGATCAAGTCATGATCTCCTGGTTCCGTTTGTGAGATTGAGCCCTGCATCGTGGAGAGCTCTGCATTGACAGTTGGAAGCCTGCTTGGGATTCTTTCTTCCTCTCTCCCTGCCCCTCCCCTGCTTGTGCACTCTCTCAAAGAAAAATACATAAACATTTTTGTAAAAAATCTTAAAAAATCATTCCATTTATGATATAAAATGTAGCAAATTTTATTAATAATTACTTAGGGCAGACAACAGAGATGTTCATAGCGCAGTTTTTAGAAATAGAGAAAACAAGGTCTCATACTATTATCAATATCATATTAGAATTACTATGTTGTCTTTTATTATTATTGTTATTCTTATTAATTTTCCCGTACCAGGTCCAACTTTCATCAGGGAACAAATTCCCTGAATTGCTTTATTTGAGTAGATACACTTAAAATTAATATTCTCATGGTAAATTTCTCTAAACAACAAGCATAGTTAAATGCAGCAGCAGATATTTTCCTGTACACAGGAAGAGAGCCTGTGGCACGGGAAGGGAGACACAGACTTGGTCTGAACCTTTTAGCAACCTTGGGTTAGGAGAGAGACAGCTTTATCGTTCCCAACTGCCAGCTCTGTGCTTGATGTGAGTTGGATATTTTTCAGATTAAATCAAAAGACAAAAATTGGGTCATAAATCCTATAGAGTTCTGTTCTGGGAAATATACTAGGAAACAAAGTGAGATGGCAGCCTGAGTGTTGCCTCTAGGGCTTGGCAAAAACAAACCACAAGATATAAATACGAAATTAAAATTGATACAATTAAGTTACAGAGTGATTGCAGTCTCAAGATCCCCATTCAAAGACTGTGCCTTTGGTTTAAAAGTTACCCAGAGCAAAACGTCTTTGCAGAGCTCCTATTTCCAGGATCCACTGAAAATTCTTTCCTTGGGCTCAGCAAAGCCATAAGGGATTTGTCAGAGCTTTCTAATTTTACAACTATTAGATAAAATGATAAGGCAGCTGGGTCACTGGAAGGCGAAGCATCCAAACCGGGATTTTGCTGGCTTAAAGAAAATAAAAGTGATGTATAAAATAGCAAGCCCTATGGAACAATATAAAGAAAAGTCACGGGAAAGTGTACAGCTATAAAAGATTTGTTTAAAGCAAGGGATCTCATAGTGTCTTATTTTCATTTGAAAGCTGTAGCCAGGAGCAAAGATTCACTTTGTTTTGGCAGGTTAGAAATATCTCACTAGTTTTTATTTTACTCAAAATAAGTGTAAGAAACATATTGATAGTATGAAGTTCTTCTTTCTCTCTCCATCCTGCTTTCCGGCCTTTCCCTTACACTTGAAGCCTCCTGCTGTCATCTACTTTATCTTCTCTCAAGGGAAACGTTTTGAAAGCTAACTAGAAACAAATATAAAGTAAGCTCTCCCTGACAAGTGTTAAATATATCGCTCCAAGTATCCAGTGCAACATACATATTTGACCTCTGTGGAATGTGAACCAAATATTCTTTGAGAGAGTGATCATTTTCACACACTTGAATTTTAACACAACATTTGATACGGGAGTGACTAAAGTTCAATGGAAAAGAAATGTTCAAGGCATAAATAATGTTGAAAATACTCTAGGCTCCCCCTGAATTATTTAAACAGCCTGCCATAGAGCATGGCCAACTGTTTTCTTCTGTAAGGTATTTCTAAAAGCTGCGTTAATGACTATCAGTGACAGCATGTGTCTTGATTACTGGTATGTTGAAAAAACTCATTTTATCATGTAAATAAAAACTCTTCAAATATGTGATTAGAAATTCACATCAGCATGATATTATCAAAATGAGGAAAGGAAAGAATGAGGTTATAGGAAGTGAGGGAGAGGGATAGGAAAGACAGACAGAGTGAACCCAGGTCTGATTTAACCTCAGACCTCAGACCTTAGTGGTATTTGGCTTTGTGCTCTAGTGGATGAAAACAATTTTGAACAATGAAAGATGCGGTCGTCTCATATAAAAATGGTTTTCTTTAAGAAGGTGGTTAATATCGTCTCATATTTGAACAAAGACAAAACTTTTGGTATAAATTCAAATATACTTTGGAATATAATATTTGTGGCCACTCTGCAAAAACAAGATGGACTCTGACCTCAAATGTGGTTCCCATGGAGAAACTAATGATGTTACATTAGTGACATACCTCCTTATACCAAGGAGGTAACAAAAAGTTTATTACTTATATAGCAAGGTTTTTTATGGATCACAGACAGGGCTCCTCGGTTGGTATGGAGAGAGCAGGTAAAGGAGACTGGCTTGGGTTTTATGGTAGTGGTGGGGTGGGGCTGGGCTGAAGTTTCCTGTGGGTGGGACTGGGCGTATGTGGATTGAACTTCCCACTGTTTCCAAAGCAAGGAACATCCAAGCTTCCTTACAGCATGCCCAGATATGGAACAGAAGGAGAAAAGAGAACAGTGAGCAAACATCAGAAAATGAGACAGAAAATTACAATATACCTTATATACATTGCCTAATTGGTGTGTGCACATTTATATCACTCTCTTAATTCTTCTTAAGTCTCTTCCCTATCTGGGCACCGCCCATCATCACTCTAGAATATTCCCCCACGGTATCTGGTATCTGTTTACAGCTCTTTCAAAGTGCTGCCATCAAAAGATCACATTTTACACTAACAATGCCTTTAAGGTCCTGTTTTCCCTGCCAGGTCAACTCTCTTCTCACTGTCCCGCTCTCTGCCAACTCTTTCACACTGCCGTTCCTTACCTATTCATCTTTCAAAAGCAGTTCAATTCTACTCTTCTCTAATGTCTTCCTGTAATCATTTATGTCCTTGTCAATTTCTAAATCTCAGAAACAAATGATGGTAATACTTGTACATTTATTAATTTACACAAATACGTGTAGCATGTTTGGTATATAACACGTGCTGTTCTAGATTCTGAGTAAGCCATGGATTTTGTATCACAGTTACGTGTATAGGTAACTGTTCATCATGGCAGGGTGGCACCTTTATGGATTCTTTTTAAATGGGGCAAACTGGAGTTTAATTTTGTCCAATAAGTATTTTATTTAAAATATTTAATCTTCCACTATGTCAAAATGAAAACCTTGTACTCTTAACTATCATGTAGTTTACCATTACATAACTTGAATAATATATTATTTGTCTTGTTTCTATTTAGATTTTTTTAAGGCTTAAACGGATTCATCAGTTACATGGAAGGAAAAACCCATTAATTTACCTGAACAGCATTTTATGTGTATGATTCTTACACCAAGTGGCTTTTTACGTAGTAGTAACTGCCACACAGAATTATAATTATTTACAATCATCTAAATGTTATGAAAAGATGAACTGTAAAAATTAATTTTCTCAGAAAGATACTTTTAACCAAAAGGTTCAGCTTTAGTTAGGCCAGATTTTGTCTCCTTTGTTCTTTTGTAATATTAACACAAATTAGATAATTTATTTTCTCTACCGATTTGTTTCATATTGTGTTCAAGATGATTTCACTATATTTCAATTTATTTAGAAGACAACTTGTAAAAATTTCACATTTACATTTGTTTGCAGTTCACCTAAAGTAATTGTTTCTATTAAAAATGTAATCCATAAGCTTTTGAAGATGATGTAAGCTAGATTTATGGCTTGATACATAGAAAAAAAAGTTAAAAAATCAATAGAATGAAATACATATGTATTTGAAGCATGACACCCAAATAAAGCACATTGCTTCAAAAAACCTTGATCATAACCAATGGCATGAGGATCACTGTAATTCATGTATTATATACAAAAATAGTTAGAAAGTTTAAATCCACTAAGGAATTGTCTCAAAAAGCAATCTAATCATTTTGATACAACTTTAGCAAGAGATATGAAATATAACAAGTCAGAGATAAAACAGAAGTGTGTAATTTTGAAAATTGGTATCTAAACACTATTTGACAATATCATCCAAAATCTTGACTGTTCTGGATATGAGCTGTATACATCTAGGTCAAAGGTTATTGCATTTGGGACATCTAAAACGCTTCACTGAAAACAACTTCCTCCAATGTCACAGTACCTTTTGCTATGTAAATAGCTTATTACATTGCTGCAGGTTCTCACCTGAGCAGTACAGTCTTTTGTTTTTAGCTTCTCTGGATGTTTCAATTGCATTTCTAAAAATAATATTTTCTTTGTACATGCAATTTTGTGCATCATTGCCCCTAATTGCATCTTTAAAATGCATGCTGTGAATATTTAGCCCTAAAGCATACCATGAACTTTTTAAAACGGAGCACGCTTTGATTGCTGTGACTTCTTAATTTTCTCCATGAAATGAATATCCCTCATGTATACTATGAAATGAACAATGCTAGAGGAAGACTCTATCTCCCAGATGGCCTGTTTGGTTCTAATTCTCATAACATGCATATTCAACAAAAATGAGGTCATGCTTATCTCTAATCCCTAGGCAATCCCAAGGCAGCAGAAACATAAAGGCTATCAACATTTCAGGATCATATGAGTTTGGGACTTCAAGAGGAAAATATTCTACATTTTTCAATAAAGCTTATTTCAAAAATTCTTTATAAAACATGAATCCCTGCAATTGGTAATCTATATAGTTCCTTTAGCAATATTCTACTGACTTGTTTTATTTTTTTACTCTTAGTGTCAGAGGAGATGGTATCTATCCGTTCAAAAAGTATTTATCACGCACCTTCTAAGTAATGGGCACTGTGCTAAATGATTACAGTTGAGTATACATGGGGGTCTAACAAAGGACAGTACACAAGGAAGTAAATGATTATACAGTGTGGTATGTGTTATGAAAAAAGATCAATCATGAGGCTGAGATGCAGAAAAATAGAGTCAGTAAATCTCTCTTTGAGGGATAGCATTTAAATTAGGCAGTAAAGAATGAGAGTGGCTAGGCATACTATAGCCCAATGGCCAAATATTGCTCATTGCCTGATTCTGTAAATAAAGTTTTGTTAAGATGTAGCCACATTCATCTTTTATGTGCTGGCTGTGTGCTTACAACAGAAAGTGTATGGTCTACCAGGTTGAATGTCTTTACCATATGCCCCTTCACACACACACACAAAATGAAGAAGATTTTCACAAGGAGAATTAGGGGCAAAGACACTGAAATAGGAAAAAAATTCATGGCAAAGTAAAGGAAATGAAAAGAAAGCCAGGTAGCAAGAGGTGAACAGGAAGTGACAATGGGAGCCAGGTTAGCCTGAGCCTTGGAAGTTGTGGTGAGCAGTTTGGATTTTTAATTTTTGCTATTTCAGAAAGCCAATGGAAGGTTCTGAGAGGGCAGTAGCCCTCTTGTTCAGAGAATTTACAGCTAATCCTTACAGAGTATATTTACTATGTGCACTTTGTAAGCCATTTATATGCATTGATTTATTTAAGTCTTATATATTGTGAAGTAAGTGCTATTGTTTTACTGATTTTACAAAGAAAAGCTGCATAGCTTGCTCAATATTATAAACTTGCAAATGAGAGAGGCAGATATGACTCCAAATATTTCTTGGTCCAGAATCTATGCTTTTGACCACTGGGCACTGGTCTAGATTTAGAGTGCTGTGATGTCTAGAGTGGATCAATGTGACGTATGTATGTATGTGTTTTTGTATAGAAAAGGGGCAGAGAAATGAGTATCTTAAGAGACTGTGGGAAGAGTAAAGGTGTAATCAATATAGTGGCCTGGG
>NC_043706.1:55719033-55726606 GCF_006229205.1 Suricata suricatta
CTATGGCTACCCTGCTTCCCTAGATCCTGTGTTCCTTTTTTCTTTTTTATTCTCTCTTCTTCCTGAAGTTTATACTTTTGTATGTTATTGAAAATGACTTGACTGGGAAATGGTTCATGTATACAGATGGTCAGAGATGCTTCATTGAAGAGGCCGTCCTTGTGCTGAAGCTTGAGCCATAGAAAGATCTAGAGAGTAAATAGTTACATAAAAGAAAGTAGTGTGACCTAAAAGTCTCCTAATAAAATTGTGGGTGTTAGTAACAGAGAGAAGGGTACAGCCCAGTGTTATGGGGAAACTAAGAATGGTATCTTATGAAGCCCAACATTTATTCAAATGGAATCTAGGTCATTTAGGGTCATGTAGTTCATGACAAGAGTTTTGGAATTTATTTTCACTTCAATGAGATGTCACTGCATAGTTTTAAGCCAAAGAGTGATAAGAGATATTCTTATAATAATATAGAAATGTTGAGTGCAGTCCTTTTTGATCATTTACACTTCTTCATCTGGGAAGGAAGAAAGCCAGGGAAATAGATAGAAAAGTGAGAGAGAGGGAAACAAAACTTGAGAGACTATTGAATACTGAAAACGAACAGAGTGTTGAAGGAGAAGGGGGAGGGGGAAAAAGAGGTGGTGGTGATGGAGGAGGGCACTTGTGGGGAAGAGCACTGGGTGTTGTATGGAAACCAATTTGATAATAAACTATTTAAAAAAATAAAATAAATAAAATGATGGAAAAAAATGATTAGACATGTTTCTATGCTCTGGACTAAGGGGGTAGGGACTTCTAGTAAAAATTTATGTTATAATATAGTAAATGTTAAAATGTTAGGTGGGATAACGTGCTTAAAATGTGTTTAGTGAAAACATATACCCAGATTAAGGAATATGCAGATGGTGAATTTTAACGATGAACTAAAAGGCAAAAGAAAAAAAAAACAGCTTGAGGGAGAAGTATTGTTAGGAGTGATTTGGAAATGTAGATGCACAGAAGTTTGGAACAATAGATAAAAAATAAACAAGCAGTAGAGAGAGGCTGAAGATGAAAGAGGCATATAGGAGAAAATGGTAACTGAGGTAGGTATCTGGATAAGATGCCAAGTAAAGTCTGAAGATTCAGCCTACCTGAGAATGAGAAGCCCTGCATACTAATCTATATAGATTATGAGAAAGAGAAGGCAGAGGAGGAAACAGATGTCCATCAGGTAACAGTGAAGTCAACTAATGTCTCCTTTTCATTTAACCAATACACATACATTGAACATCTATTTTCTAGGCATAAGTTGCATGCTATGGATGTGATGATAAGACACATTCACTGTTGTCAAAACATTCACAATTACTAAGAAAGACAGAAAATTAAACAGATGTTCACTGTACTGAAAGCATCTACAAGACAATACTGGTACCTAAGGGTACAGTAACTCTTCAGATTAAGGTAGAAAGGTAAGGGAAGGTTTCATAGAGTTCGTGGTAATTTGCGGTTTCCTGTAGAATGAATATGTACTTGAAAGCAGACACAGAGAGGGGCAAAGGAGAGAATTCCTGACAGAAGTAACACTTCCTGACAGATATAAAACAATGGTAGACCTTAGAAAGTGCAAATTGCTCAGCATGGAAAGCCCTCAAAAGGCCCCTGGAAGGTGAGGGTAAGAAAGCAAAGACTAGATCCTGAACTACCATGAGTAGTGTTATGGTATGTGGGTATTATCATAGACAATCTTGAATAACATATTCAACTTTTTGTTTTAGAAATATTCCTATGATTAAAGTAGATTGATGATTTCCAGGGCTGAGTGGGAAGGGACTGAGTTTGGAGACAAAGGAACACAATAACAGTGCAGGGATATTTTAAAATAGAATAATTAAGCAAGAGCAGGTGGAAGGGAAAGAAAGTGCTTCTGTAATACTTAAACAGATTTTAATAGGATTTAGGATTTATTGAGTATGGATGGAGCTGACCTAAACAGGGTGTATAGGATGAAAACGCCCAGATTTCTTGTATGAGTAATTGAGAGAATAGTAGCTCCATTAAGCTAGACTGTGGATGTAAAAGAAAAAGCAAGTGTGCTTGTCCAGACAAATGATGGAACTGGGATTCAGGAGAAGTATTTGTATAAGGGGAAGGGAAGGAATAATTAGAAAAAAAGGAGAAAATGAGGTTCCTTTCTTAAGTGCCTACTATATACAAGGAGCTACCCTGGTACTTTTAGATGTCCTTGTTCATCACACATGATCTCTGTGGCTGGCACTACTTCTCACGTCTACACTTGTGGGGTCCAAAGCTCAGAGAAGTTTTTGCACAATTTACCCTGGCTATTAAGTACCAGAACCAACATTCAATTACATGTAAAATTCACAAGTATTGTGATCCTATTCTGTTGTATAAAATTTAGGGGAATACTGGTATACAGTCATTATTTGATGGCATGGGAATGTAGGAGGCCATGTGGAATCTAGGGGAAAGCATTCAAAATGAAGAAAAAAGACCTAGGAGGAGCAGCATTGAGGAGCAATGGAAAAGACTGAGGACATGGTCAGAGGGTGAGAAGAAATAAAGAAACTGTAGTGGTATCAAAGAAGCCATGAAATAACGTTTAAAAGAGGGAATGTAATTAGTGTCAAATGCCACAGAGAAATGAAACAAGAAAAGGACTGAAGATTGCCTGTTGGGCTTGGAAATGCCTAAAGTCAAGCAGAATTTATTTGCTGCTGGGTCAGAACTCCAGATATAAATAGTAGATGAACTATAAATAGATGAGCAAGAACAGACATTTATTTAGTTTGGGCAACTCTTTAAAGAAAGCTGGTTATAAAAAAAGAGAAATCACTAGAAGATGACACAGACCTAAAGAAGATGTCTCTGGGGTAGCTATTTGATAAAGATGGAAAAATCATGGGCATTTATCAAGTGAGAAAGAGGGAAGGTATGGGAAACAGGTGGTAGTAAAGTTTTGGAGGAGCAGAGAAGAAAGGGATCAGACATAGAGCCCAGGCAGAAGGTAGGGATCCATTTGAGTGAGCCAGAACATTTCCTTTTCAAGGCAGAGGAGAAGTGCATGAGTAAGAGAATAGACATGAATAAGGATGTAGGTGGAGTGTGGTGTCAAGAGAGTTTACTCCTTACAGTTTTTATTTTAATCATGAATTCAGAGGCAAGGTGATCTTCTGCGAGTGACGGAATGGACATGAAATATAGCACTTTAAGAGAGTGCTGCTAGGTTAAAGCAGCGGTTCTGAGAAAAAGGAAAACAACAACAGTGGACTAGAGAAAACAAGCGATGTCCTCATCATATGCACCTTTCCGCAGTAGCAGCACTTAGCGGCCTGCTCATACAGCGCAGAAAGCCAATAAGTACACGAATGGTGTCAAGTGACGGATTTGACTAAAGTCTGAAGAAAGCATTTTGGTTATATATTATGTAGTTTAAGTTGGCAGGTGAGGAATTGGAATCAGAAGAGAGTTGACAGAGTTGACAGAAAGGTTGGGCAGAGAATGGGAGTTCCAGAAAACAAGACAGTTGCAGCATAGGTAAGTTGTTACTACCAACTCTGAGAGGGGAAGAATTGTAGGTAAGAGTAGATTTGAGAAGACTGATAATTTGAACATAATAATATAGGCAAAATCATGGAAAATCAAGAAAAGATGAATAAAGACGTCAGAACATAATAATCTAACTTAAATCCTGAATTCATGTTCACCCAATATGTACATTTTCATGTGACTTTTCCAATGAAAATTTGCAACAGGAAAGTGGTCACTGAGAGTAGAGCCCGAGTTGAGGACTTTAAAGAGAAGTATCAGGTAGGCAACCAGAAATATATTCTAATGCAGGAAGGGCTTCTTGAGATGGTGGACCCCCATGTTCAGTAGGTGGAGGTAAGTGGCTAAGCAATCACAATGAGAATTAAAAATAATTTCTTAAGGAGTGCCTGGGTGGCTCAGTCGGTTAAGCATCCAACTCTTGATTTCAGCTCAGGTCATGATCTCATGGTTTGTGGGTTTGAGACCGGTATTAGGCTCTCCGCACTGGTAGATAATCCCTGCTTGGGATTATCTCTCCCTCTCTCTCTCTGTCCCTTTCCTTCTCTTTCTCTCTCTCAAAATAAAAACCTAAGCAAATTTTTAAAAATAATTTTTAAAGAGGACAATACGAAGGACTGATCAGAAATAAGTTGTGGTCACAAAGGATAATTTCAGTTTTCAGATTTGACTTTTGAAAGGTTTCAGACATTTAAAAAGGGCTAAAATTTGGTCATTAAAATCTAATATGTTAGAAGGGCCATCAGTATGGGAACTGAAGAGTTTAAGCAGAGATGGCACAAAATTAGACTCATTAAGTATTTGATAAATGAATAAACAACTCATTGGACGTATGGATAAACAGACGAATGGATAAATGAAAGTAGACATAGTTTATATGAATAATAGGACATATGAACCAAGGCACAGTCCATTCCTAGGGTGACTCTCAGTCTATTTTGTCAGAGCCCCAGTCTATTTGGTCTGGATGTTTATAGTGGCTAATTAACTTGAATCACAAAATTATATTTTACTAATGTCTGCAAATGTCAAACAAAAAGACATTTTGTATGATTTCTTTTTAACATTGAGGCTTTAGATGATACTGACTTAATTTCCTGCCTTAATTTAATCTGCCATACAGATTAAATCATGCATGGCTTATTTACAGAGCATATAATGTTGAATATTAGTAGCTCTGCTGGATATTTTCGATTCGTCTCTCCAGATGTACTCTCCACCCATTTTCACTGTGCTCTTGTCCCAGTGTGGCCCTCACTGATGAACTATGGCTTGTGGAGCCCTGTTGGGTTCAGCCAATGGGAACCCTAGTAAAAGATGAGTAGAAACAAGCAGAATGAGTGTGCACTGTGTGTTCCACCAGTTTCAAACCACACAGTGTGTTCCCCTGCTCAGGAATGGGTCCTATATTGAAGGTCATGGATTTTCTAAAGAAGCCCTCTCTACATAGGTCTCTCCTTCCATGTTTTGGTAACTGCTAGCTCTCTTCTTCCCTCAGGGCTCTTAAAGCTCTTCTGGTACTAGGTCAGAACACCACACTGTCCTGTATGGCTTCTCTATACCCTGAGCATACAATCCTAAATATTCCTTATGAAACTATCCTCAACCTGCCCCAATGTGAATGTGCCATCTGTTTCCCACTGGGATCCTGACTGAGACAGAATAAAAAATATGACTGTTAACAACATTATTATTAACATGTTTAAAAACGTACCTTTATGACCTCACAGTCTTTTCTCATATCTTACTTTTATAGTGAATTGTTATATTTTTAAAGATACATTTTATCAATTTTTACCTTAAAACTTTCATTCTCATTTCAATTTCATTTAGTAGAAGGCAAAATTCCAAATGTAAATGTATCTATCTTTCTTAATTAGTTTATACTAAATAAGATTCTTGGTAGCACAATACAATTTTTACGGTTTGTGATATACCTAGATCTCTAGTGAGATTCTTCAGGTATAGAAATACGTGCCCATCTTTAAAAACATTTCAGTTAATGTGTTGGGTTGAGTGATTATGTTGAATTTTTAAAAAACAAGAAGGCTTTTGTCCTGGTAAGGATGAAGTGATATTTGAATGTGGGATATAGTTGTTATTATAAAAGAAAGAAATAGCTTCTCAGAAACACTTCATTAAATGTAAAGCAGCCTGAACACTTCTAATATTGCAGATGATTGACTGGAAACAATGACCATGTGTCAGAAAAAAAAATGTGTTAATACTTAAAACAGCCTCTTTTTCTTATTTTTGGCAACCAACTAAATGACTGCTTAGAAGATCATAAAAAGCAATGAAAATAAGCCCTTTTAACAGAATATCTCTATTCTAAGCTGAAATCCATTAACTTTAGAACCTATTGTATTTAAATTCATAAGCTATAGTCATATGAGAACTGTACTTCTAGTTCATTCCTAATTCTTAATTGATTTTAATCACTTAGAGAGATCTACAACCTATTTTTTTAACGGGCATTTTTTTTCCCTCCAATGTAAGAATAAGGTTAAACATTTAGATCTGTAAAACAAGTATTGAACAACAGTATTTTATGTCTGGAAGTTAGTTTGCATGTTTTTGTGTACACCCTCTTCACCCCATTCTTTCCCCATCCCTGCTGTTTTTGGTATCTCCAAAGCAATTTTTCCCTTTTTGATCTGATGCCAAAAGCAGAAATCCAATGTCATTAACGCTACCAACCTAGGTTTGAATCAGACATTTTCGGATTTGAGCCGGGAAGCATAATGTTTTCTGCCAGCTGAGACTGGTTATAGGGAAAAGGGAGCAAAGTGAACTGGAACATAAGTGGTGAGGGGCTGGGAGTCCTTGAAGTGAGGAGAAGAAAGAGCCCCCTTCCAGAAGGAGGCTGAGTAGAGTGGAGCCATCCTGCACTAATTGTCACCCATGAACAGCCTCCATGTATGTATGGTCCTGGATACCTAAAAGTCTGATTCAGACAAATAAGAAGATTATTCTAATACGGTATGATAAGTGGTCTAGGATGCTACACAACCAGATAGGAGGGGTCCTTACCATGGACAGGTTGTGTCAGAAAGACCTTCCCAGCAGGAGGGAGTCTGACAGGCAGCAGTGTGCTACAGGAATCGTTTAAGAAATGACAGCATCACATACGGAGACACATGGCAGAAAAAACATGGTCAGCTCAGTGAACCATAAGCAATATAGTATGTCTGATGCATAAGGTGTGATAGGCAAATGCAGTCAAGGAAAAGGAAGACTGCTGACAGATGGCACTGGCCAGTGTGTGGGACCAGGTCATCACACAGTTTGAACCTGCTGTTTATGAAAAACCAGTGTGGATTAAGGAAAGGAGGAGTCACGATCAGCTTTATGATTTAGAGTAATTCCCATAGCAAGGTAAGACACAGTGATTAGTTAGAAAAGCAGGGACTATACAAACTGAGAAGATCTGCTTTTTTGGCCTGAGTTCAATTAGGAAATGGTGAGGGCCTAAATTAGTGAAGTGTTGGTGTGGCAGGGCCAGGAGGAGCAGATGATGCAAATCTGAGAAACACTTGTGAGACAGTCAAATTGAGTGTGGAGGGAGGGCCACAGAGAGGAAAGGGAAGGGGGTCGAGGCTGACTAATTAATGGAAGTCAGCTTTTAAGGAGGATTGGGATTCACTATAAGATTCTGGGAAAGAACAAATCAAAAGACTATAGATGCTGGCGAGGGTGTGGAGAGACGGGCACCCTCCTACACTGTTGGTGGGAATGTAAACTGGTGCACCCGCTCTGTAAAACAGTATGGAGGCTCCTCAAAAAACTATCAGTAGAACTCCCCTATGACCCAGCAATAGCCCTGCTAGGGATTTACCCAAGGGATAAAGAAGTGCTGAGGCATAGGAGCACATGTACCCCAATGTTCATAGCGGCACTTTCTACAATAGCCAAATCATGGAAAGAGCCTAAATGCCCATCACCTGATGAGTGGATCAAGAAGATGTGGTATATATACACAACGGAGTACTACATGGCAATGAGAAAGAATGAAATCTGGCCATTT
>NC_043706.1:55726706-55815859 GCF_006229205.1 Suricata suricatta
AGATACCATATGTTTGCACTCATAGGTCTAACAGGAGAGACCTGGCAGGGACCATGGGGAGAGGAAGGGGAAAAGAGAGCGGAGAAGAGTGAGGGACACAGATCAAGGGAGAACACTGAATACTGGAGATGAACCATGGACTGAAAGGGGAGGGGGAGGGGGGGAGGAGGTGATGGTCACGGTGGGGGGCACTTGTGGGGAGAAGCACTGGGTGTTATACGGAAACTAATTTGACAATAAACTATTATAAAAATATTCTGGGAAAGACATTAAGTTCAAATTTGAGACATATTCAAGACATTCAGATGGAGGGATCCACTAGGGAATGGGACTTAGTGTCTACATCATAGGACAAAGAACCAAGCCTCCCTTTGCCCAAATTCTTTCCCCAATCCCATCCCAGTCCATCAGCCAGACATTTTAGCACTCTTTCAACTGCAGACACATGAACACAAGTCAAAAGCCACAGTTGTTTCAGGCCAGAAACTGCTTTTTGACCCCTGTCAATTATTTGCTAAACCAAAGTGAGATTCTGGTATACATCAGTCAATTATTCTTAATTACCTATTATCCTATAGGAAGCCTGAAAATTCAAACTAGTGGTTATTTCTATATGATCTCTTTCCTTTGGAAGGCACTGGGTATATCATTTTGAAGCAGATTAACTTCCCAAAATATATTCTGCTCATGATTCTATAATTTCACTTTATCTAATCAGGCATGAAAGACAAGAAAAAGGGTTTCAGTAGTATGTTTGACTCAGTAAAGAATTGCAGGGGTCTCTATAGCTTGGGAAATGAAATACATAGGCATGTATTGCTAATGTTGGGGTTTGCTGTGGTCTCAGCTTTGACTTAATCAGTCAGCCTGACACTGAAAAGTGTCATAGGACTAGAATTACATCACATTAAGGCAAAAAGTAGATATTATGATACAAATTATTTCTTTTTTAATGTTTGTTTATTTTTGAGAGAGAGAGAGTGAGACAGAGGGTGAGCAGGGGAAGGGCAAAGAGAAAGGAAGACACAGAATCTGAAGCAGGTTCCATACTCTGAGCTATTAGCACAGAGCCCGATGTAGGGCTCAAATTCACAGACAGTGAGATCACGTCCTGAAGTTGGACACTTAACTGACAGAGCTCCCAGGTGCCCTGATACAAATTATTTCCTATAATTATTTTATAGTGCATTAGTCTTTGAGATCAAAAACCAGTTTCACTTCACAAAATCATAAACACAAACAAGTATTTAACATGTATTAACAAGTATTAACAGGTTAGAGAATGAAAGAGACAACTGTTCTGAGAGGAAAAATAGAACCAATAAACCTTCTATATAACCACTGGTATTCCTCCTGCACTGTAGTTCAATTTGCCGGGTGACAGGTGAAGCCCAGAGGGTGCCTGGGTGCAGGTGCTCCTACCCCTGCCACGCCAAAGTAGGATCCTGGGACCTCCTCAAGCCACAGCATGTTTCTTAGGTCTTCCTAACCCACGGCTGCTCTGGGCACCTCTGAAGCATGGAAATGAACTCTTGTTTCTGCCACCCTCTCCTTCCCTTTCTCACTCTTTCTCCCTAATTGCCAGCTTCTACTTTCTTAACATTCTGGATTCTCAAACTAAAGTGTAGAAGGTCTTAGAGGCAGGGATAACCTGAAATTGTGTATCCATTTCTCTGTGGGGCTGTGAAACACCAGTGGCCCCTACGGTCCTGTGACGTGAGTAGGCACTGGCTGCCTGCTGGGGATGGCAGAGAGAAACCACTGTCTTCTAAAAAACTTTCTACAATATTGAGAACAAGTTCCCAGTCAGTCTCTCAATTACCCTCTTCTATGGATGTTTGTGTATTTCTAGCTAGCTAGCTAGCTCAATCAGAAAAAGACCTGTTGAGAAGTTCGTTTTACTTTTTCTTCTAGGAACTGGCTATATTAGTTTTGTATAATTTTATCTGGGAAAACTTCTGTAACCACAAAAGGATGATAACGTTGAGGGATGAAAATTTGGCAGCTTCTATTGAATAAAGAATATGATTATTTTACAAAATGGATAATGTTCTCTATTACTTCTGGACTAGAATATAATAATTCCTTCCCTTTTAATTTTTGGGGGGTTGTTTCCTTATGGTTTAGGATTAAAATTATACACTGAGCAGCTGTCTCATCATCAGCCTCAAATATACATAACCTAACCACAAGCTGACAAACATTCAGTAAAGTCTCACTAATTCAGAGTAATTAGAGGAAAGACCAATCTGAAACACACACACACACACACACACACACACACACACACACACACACTGCATGAAAGGAAAACATTTTATTTGACCACAAGCAATACTTTAACAGGGCCACAGCAGCATTGACAGAAAAGATCCAGCAAGACACAAAACATAAAAATGCAATTAGCATGTCAATTATATGTAAAATGTTTGAAGAAACGTTGGCATTTTAAGTTATTTCATTTCTCTCCTGAAATCCTTTATCTGTCAAATTCTTTCTTTAACCTCACTCCTATACATGAAAAATCTCAAGTGCCAGATGCATCTATAGTTTTATTCTTCCTCTTCTTCATTTTCAATTCATTCCCCAGAATAAGTACATGCTTAAATTTTAAAACCTTATCTTTTTTTCGTTACCCTTAAAAGAAAGTTCTTCATGCATTTTTAAATAAAGATTTTAATAATTGAGGGAAAAAAATAAAAGGCTTACCATATGACTCTACCCTACATTTTCCACATGGAATACAAAGTGGTATCATAAGAAGATATGCTCTTCCTTATTCCTCTTTCTCTCCTAGTCCTTTTGTCATCCAATAGTAATTTATTAATAGCTATGACCTGAGGTGGATTTATCATGAAGCTAATGAAGCTTAAGCTTTAGGCCCCTTACTTGCACGGATCTCTTCCAAGGTCCTGAGAAGAGTTATAGCAAGTGTTCACACAGCCTTATGTTTTCATTAAGTCTTCAAAAGTAAGATAGTATAACTCCAAGGTAAGCAAGACTATTCTCTTTTTCCATTCTGAAATCCTCTGTCATACTTCTCCCTGGGTTGCATAATTTTGGAGTGGCTAGGGCATTTTGGGACCTACTTAAGGGTAGTTGAGTTGGAAATACATTTAGTTTGGGTTTTTCACAGTCACTTGTGAGTATAATTAGCTTATTTCCAGCTGTCCTCATACAGGAATGGATTTCAGAAATACTATCCTCCACTGTGCCAACTCACCTGACATCACGACAAGAAGTTGCAAGTCCAATGGTCATATAACATATGAATGTATAAGAACTGTGTGAATTTATTTAAGATTAAATTACACAAAAGAAAATGACCTGACATTTATAAAATATAAAAGAAATGCTGTAGGCGTTTCCCAAAGTTTGTGATTGTCAAAGTTTGAATTGTCTCAAAGCAGAATGCGAAGCAAGCATTTGAATGGGGATAGTTCATATAGGATGTGATCCACAGACACCGAAGTGAGGTAGTAGCAGAAGAAAGGAGAAAGGAAAAGCGCACTTGAAATGTGTTACTGTGGATTCTGCTGTGGGGAATGTAGGCAAGATTTCACTACGATTTGGGAAGTGTAGGAAATGCCTCTCAGAATTGTCTGTCCAAAGCATGAGAGGCTGGGGCATTTACTGAGGATTTCTGTCTGTAGGGGGTGTGAAGTCTCCTCCACTCCATCTGACTTGTGTGAGTTGAGGAGGCACCAGAAGAGAAGGCCCTCCATAGAAAAGCAGAGAGATGAGCCCAGAGGTGAACACTGGGGCGGGGGGCGGGGCACTCTATGCAGGTGCTTATCAAAATTGAGACTGAAATCAGAGGTTGGCCTAAGAGAGATGATGTGGGAGATCAAAAGCATCTGATGCAGGTAAATATTTTTTATCTCTATTAAAAATTTTTTTTAATGTTTTTTATTTATTTTTGAGAGACAGAGAGAGACAGTATGACCAGGGGAGGGTCAGAGAGAGAGGGAGACACAGAACCAGAAGCAGGCTCCAGGCTCTGAGCTAGCTGTCAGCACAGAGCCTGATACAGGGCTTGAACCCATGAACTGTGAAATCATGACCTGAGCTGAAGCTGGATGCTTAACCGACTGAGCCACCCAGGTGACCCTGTCTCTATTTTTTTGAAGAAGAAATTGAAGTTCTGTGAGGCTAGGCCAGTTTCCTGAGATTACATGGCACATAGGTCATAGAAGTAAGATTTCAATGTATATACACGTCTAATGCCAAAGATCACTGATTTTCCATCATATTGCATGCCTCCTTGGGGAGAGAGACATCTAAGTCAATGAATCATATACACTTGGTATGGTTCAGTAAAATGATATTGCTGGCTTGGACCAGCAGATGGGAACAGTGGAAGCTAACATGATAAAGTTCCTCGCTTTTTATTTATTTATTTATTTTTGGTAGTGTCTGCTGTGGGCCCTATCTTACCTTGTAGAAAAGCATATTGAGCTTTATGAACAAATCACTGATTCATACAGACCCACCAGGCACCCAGGATTAGAAGGATAATACAATTTAAAAAATTCTGTTGTTGAACCCAAAGAAAGTGTAGTTACCCCTGTCATGTCAGAGAGCTTAAAGACAGGAGGAATGCTAATACTGTGATACAGAGGACTTGCAATAAAGGCTTATATATTTGACTCCAGCTATAGCCCAAAGGGGAATACAATAAAATTTACTAACTACTTCCTCCAGACTTGAGTGACTTTACATACGTTTTATAATTTAAATAGTCAAACCAGGCTCTTATTTGATTACATAAATCTGAGAGGATTTCAAGGCCCAGTGGCTTGTAGGAGTCTAACAGCTATGGTAGGTGATACTAAGGTTTATCAGGGTTTTGTCCTCTACTTCCAGTACAAGGAAGACTACGCTTTCAAGTATTGTGACTGATCTTGTCAATGAAATGGGAGCTGACATGCTGGGTGCCACTTCAGAAGTGATTCACTTAACTGCTGCTGCTCATCTCCCCAGCCTCTTTTCCAGTGCCACACAGCCTGTGAAAGCATGAATTTATTATTCACAGGAGTCACAGAGCAAATTAGCCTGGAATTCTGAGCCACCCCATGGAGTACAGCTTCTTTGGATTAACAGTGGCCTCTGAATGTGCGAGAAATGAACTTTATTTTGTTAAGCCAAGGAGAGTGTTGGGGCTGTTTGATACTAGGATACACCACAGCCTAAACTAACTAACTGAGCGATAGGATAACATGTGAACCAAAGTCAACATGACTTCAAAGATCCCATATGCTCTTTTAAATGCAAAGTATAGTCTCTGTTTCTAGGTTTTATTTTATCTTTAAAATGTTTATCGTATGTTTAGTTGTTAAAGTAATTCCTAAACCATATGAACATTTCGTAAAAATATATAGAATGTACTCAAAGTGAAATGAAAATTATGGAACAGTTCCAATGCAATTAAAATTTTGGTGTATATACTTCTAGTCTTTCTATATGTGAAAACATATTTTTATGTTGCTGAAATATTACTGCAAGTCATACTACAGTAAAATAATTGCTTTTTAAATTAAATATCCTTGCTAACTTTTATCCAATATCATTAGATATTCTTTGTAAAATTATGTTTTTAAAATTATTTTAATGTTTATTATTTAAACATTATTATTTAATGTTTATTTATTTTTGAGAAAGTGAGACAGAGAGAGAGAGAGAGAGGAGCAGAGATAGAGACCCACAGAATCTGAAGCAGGCTCCAGGCTCTCAGTTGTTGGCACAGAGCCTGATGTGGGGCTCGAACTCAGGAAAAAGGAGATCATGACCTGAGCCAAAGTCAAACGCTTATCCAACTAAGCCACCCAGGCACTCGTATAAACTTATGTTCTAATGCAATATGCCTCGTGGAAGGGTGCAGATAATTTCTTAACTTTGTCTTGCTTGCTAGCTTTCTTTTTCCTGCTACACAGTGCACATTCCTTATTAGTTTTCATTGTAAAAAGAGACTACATAGACATTTTATCTGTTCCCCTCATCCAAGAGTCCCATATAATAAGAAAATCCCATCTTGTCTCTCAATCCCATCTCGTGTATCAATAGTTCAGTTGCTCACACGTCAAATCAGATATTCAACTGAAATAAGAGCTGAGCTGGCTGACTGAGGTGACCAACTGTTCACCCTACCAATACTCCTATGAAACATAATCTTATATTTTTTAATCTTAAAATTTACTTTAACTTTTTACCTTTGTTCTATACTTTTACTTTGCTTGCATACCTGAAATATCTTAAAAGCATAGTAGTGAAACTCATGTTATGATGACCAAGTTATATGAGAAATGATTAGATGTCAAAATACATAGAACCAGGGCACCTAGGTACCTAAGTTAGTTAAGTGTCCAACTCTTGGTTTCTGCTCTGATCAGGATCTCATGGTGTGAGATTAAGTCCCCACTGAACTCTGCACTGGATGTGGAGCCTGCTTATTCTTTCTCTCCCTTTCCCGCTTCCCCTCCATTGCTGGCACCTGCACACGCTTGCTCACTCTCTCTCCCTCTCTCTCTCTCCCTCTCAAAAAACAAAACCAAAATAAAAAACAAAACAACACCACCCCCGCCAAACCTAGAACCATGAACTCTCCGGCCACAGAACTGATACATGTTATAGAAAAGAAGTGATGATAAATTCTAAATTTGATGAAAAACAACCCAAAAGAAAATGAGTATTTTTATTTAAGACATTTTAAAAGACTTACTGCCCCAGCCTAGATGTTAGTATTCCTAAAAGGCAAAAAACACATTTAATGATTATTGAGACAATTTCATAAGTCATACCTCAGGAACTTGTCAATAATGGTATAGTCCCTTCTTTTGTTTTGCTTTTTCTCATTTATCTGTCACCGACATGGATGCCATTTTTCAGCTCTTTCACGAGGCACCGCTCAGTTACTTTGGCAGAAAACATAAGTGGTGAAATCATCTGAAGCCTAGCCACATATAATGGTTCGCCAGCATCCCACCATCAAAAAGAAAATGACTTTTATTCTACACTTCAAGAAATGTGCATGGATTTGTAGGTTTGTGAAAGGCGCCATAGTGGAAACTCTGCAGGCAGGAATTCTTTATATACATAACAACACATCAATAGGCAGCTCCACTGCAAGTCCTCCCACATATCCAGCTAAATAAAGACACACTCAAAGGCTCCCTCCTAGGGTCTAATCTTGTCATATTTTCCATGTAGAGCCCATGATGGTCAAGTGCTTCAGAGAAGTTAGATATTCCTTGCAGGTGGGCACTAAGGTTTGCTAGTACATGGGGTATCTGCAGAAATTCAGCAGAGTTCTGAGATAATAAGGGTGACAGCAAACAACAGCAGCAGTTACCATTTGCTTAGTGATTACGATGTGATAGCCATTTACAAGAGGAACTTTCGAGGTTATTAAGCCTAACAAGCATATGACACAGGCATGTCCAGATTATAAATGAAGAAACTAAAATAGAGAGGTTAAATAACTTGTACACTGTCACATACGATGTGAAGGAAGCAATATTTAAAGACAAAGCTATGCTCTTAGCCATTCAGTTATATTGTCTCCATATCCTAGTTAACCTCACAAATCACCTTGCCACTTATAAGTTGTGTGACATTGAGCAAGAGAGTTAACATTCCCTCACTTTCTCTTCTGAATAATTAATGCCCTGCCTTCATCAGGGGGTTATTGTGAATATCAGAAGGAGTTAACAAATGTCAAAGTGTTCTGTCAATTTGAAATGCCATATAAATGTGAACTCTTTTATAGTCACCATTATTGGTCATAGTAATTGTTTTTATAATTGGAAACATCCCACAGTTTCTCTCAGGTAGAGAATGAATCCTAAGGTCTGGGACTCAGAGTGTGGTCCATAGAGCCACAGTTTTAGCATCTCTTGGGAATTTTCTTAGAAATGCAGAATCAAAGGCAGACTATACACCTACTAAACAGAATCTGTATTTTAAAAGATTTCCAGAGATTCTTAGGCACGTTACACTTGAGAAGTTCTGAAGATAAAAGCTATATTTAGCTTACTCATTACGTTTAGAAGTTTCAGAGATTTTAGGGTTTAGTGCAGATGAAAATTAGAAGACTTATAAATTGTTGAATCAACCTCCGTCAAGATTCTCCAGATCACTAGGAAAACCTCCACACCCATGGATCAGAACATAAGGCTTGAGTATACCCATCCATCCTAGGAAGTTTTGTTGGAAGCCAATTTGTGAACTCACTAAGTTGAGGGAAAAAATACTCCTTGTGAGGTAAGGTGGGTTTGGCCTCCAGCTGTCAGACTGCAACCAAAGCCAATGTCTACCTCTCACTCAATTATTTTTGCTTGAGCACTGACCCCTAAGGTGCCTTGTTGACTGGTATCAGGAGTGACTTGTCCCCTCATCTTAAAATATGCTAAGTGACCTTGTGAAGGAACTTATTATAGGAATTTCTTCTTTTGTGATTATAGATTACATTTCCTGAGAAACCTGTTTTACTTCCCCTCAAGCAAACAGGCTATTGACCCCTACTCACAAAGAATTAATTTCTGTCTTTGCTATGCTAAAACCAATGTCTTGTATTTGAATGCTAAAGATGTCTTCCTTCCTCATATGATAAGCATCTAAGTCACCGACATCAATCACTATTGATAAAGATTATGCATGAGTCTTCTACCAATCTTGTTCTGAGAAATTTTTACATACCAAAGAATTTGTCATCAGAAATCATTGTCTAAGGCAATTGCCACTTTTGTTTTGTATCTCATATATTTTTTCTATAAATAAAGCTGACTCTATGGTCAGTGCAGAGATGCCTGCCTGGTGAGCAGAAAGAAACTTGAGGCTCTCTCACTCCCTTTTGCCGAAATTGTCCATCCTTCAGGGACCTTTGGAGCTGCTGGAGCTGGACCAGCACAGTTTCTTAGTAGCCTAAATTGTACAAAGAGTCATGAGTATAGGCTTGCCTGATTAACTCCCTTAAACCAACACGTTTACAGCCTTGGCAATCTATCAGTTTTGGGGGACAGAGTTGCTTTATTGACATGATTTCCAAATGACAATCTTTTTTGTTATTCTTGCTTATTTTTATGTTTTATTTTGTTTATGGTATATATTTTTCTTTTACTAGAAGAGAAATGATATCCTTCATATATCTTGAGATCTGGAAAATATTGGGAGTTCATATGGGTTACATACATTAAGTTTCAAAACCTAGATGGGGTTAAGAAAGAAGATGTGACATCTTTGGACAGATATAAGAAACATCATAGGAAGTTTTTAAGAATTCTAATAAGAAAAAGAGTATAACTCTGTGTTTTAGTAAAGGGAGTTAAATGAGAGGAGTGTGCATGGAATAATATATAGAGTCAATTTCAGCAATGGACTTAGTGAAGTCTGACTATGGGAAAGACATAGGGAGAATAGCAGTAATAATTCATCTTTGAAATTATCTCCTTAAGATAATTTCATCTGAAAAGCTAGCTGGAAAATCCTAATGACAATTTGAGAAAAAAGAAAAAAGAGAATGTTTAAAAAATATGATACAAATATGAACACAACAAAATTGGAAGCTAATAAATGAGCTCAAATGTCACTGTTATCAAAATAGAAATTGCCACGATAACGGATTGCTCAGGAGGAGGAAAAAAAGGGTATGAAACCAAGAATTCTCTAAAATGTGTCCTAATAAGAAGTTAAAAGGAGGTACGGTCTTTGGTGGTTAAAGGATCTCATCAAATCACTGGAATCACTTAGAATTCACTGGACTAGAGCTTCTATTTTTTAACATATTCAGGTATTCTTTCCAACATTGCAGTAAAATGTAAGTAGTAGGAAACCATTATCAGATAGATAAAATCACAAAGAAATTATTATCTTAATTAGAAAACAAGTTGTCCCTAGGTGTTTTTCCATAGAACAGTCTCAGATCTACAAAGGCCTGCAGGTTAATTCCAAAACTGCATGGTTAATATTCAGAGAACACCAGCCAGGCACAATAGGAAAGCTTCACAGTTTGTATAGAAGTGGAATCAGATTCATGGGTAGAGGATTTTAAGGGAGTCTAAGATATTTTTAAAACAAGAATATGAAAGAAATAGTTTAAAGTTTTATAAACTATCATATTACATTCACTTGAAGTAAACAGGTAGGATTTACAGTCACTGAAAATTGTCTTAAGTGAGTATGAAACCAAAGACTAACTCAGGGACAAGTTTGAAATTTTTTAAAAAAATTTTTAATGTTTTATTTATTTTTGATACAGAGAGAGACAGAGCATGAGAGGGGGAGGGGCAGAGAGAGGAGACACATAACTGGAAGCAGGCTCTAGGCTCTGAGCTGTTAGCACAGAGCCTGATGCAGGGCTTGAACCCATGAATGTGAGATCTGACCTGAGCTGAAGTCAGAGGCTTAGCCAACTGAGCCACCCAGGCACCCCAAGTTTGAAATTATTAATGCTAGCTGCATTTGTCACAGCAAGTAAGCAAACCACAATAAAATATGTTTAGGAAAAAAATAAATAACTCTATAGAATATTTTTAAAAGAAAACATTTTACAGAATGGGATGTCTAAGATGAATTTCTTACTAATAATTTACACAATTCCAAAAGCCATTTGCATGTATGATTGATTACATAAACACTGGAAACTTCTATGATAAAAATATACCATAGTGCTCTGGAATTGTTAAACCAGGAGAATCAGAGTGCAGCTCCTGGTGACCATTTGGTGACTTCTTGGGGAAAGTGCCTGT
Organism: Suricata suricatta; assembly: GCF_006229205.1. Taxonomy (NCBI): domain Eukaryota; kingdom Metazoa; phylum Chordata; class Mammalia; order Carnivora; family Herpestidae; genus Suricata; species Suricata suricatta. Next base: position 55,737,449 of record NC_043706.1, read on the forward strand.
GAAAGTGTGGTCGATTCATGGGAAGTGGAATGTAGAGCAATTCCTAGGTACTGGGGACATAGAGCAGAGTTAGAGCAGACCCAGCCTTGAGGAGCCCACCGTCTTGGAGGGGAGGTCCTGTAAGAAGGAGCTGTTCCACCCTGGGGAAAGAGCCGAGGAGCCTTTAGGAGGCAAGATTCTGGCAGAATGAGGCAATTTCTCTGTCCCAGGCTGCAGGAAGGCAACGAGTGTGGGGTTACCTCAAGAAACAAGCCAAAGTGCACATGGTGGAGAGTCCCAAATATCACTGTGAGTAGGGAAATAAAATAACCAAAGGCAGAACAAAAGAGACCAAGGGACACCATTAAAAGAACACTTCCTCAACAGACAGGCTGTGGACAGTCAATGAGCCTCCTTTAATATAGCAGAACTCGGAAGTGCAGAGTGAAAAACAAGATTTTAAAACTTATAAGAGACAGGAAGCTAGCCAAACTGATGAAACAGAAGAACTCTCCTCTAAAGAAATTCCAGGAAGAAGTCACAACTGAAGAATTGGTCAAAACAGATATAAGCAATATAACTGACCAAGAATTTAAAACAACTGTCATAAAATTAATTGCTGGGCTTGCAAAACGCATGGAAGACACTAGAGATGCTATTGCTATAATAATTATGGACCTTAAAATTAGTTGTGATGAATTAAAAAATGCTATAAATGAGGTGCATAATAAAATGGAGGTGGCAACAGCACAGACTGAACAGGCAGAGAGGAGAATAGGTGAATTAGAAGACACAATTACAGAAAAAGAGGAAGCCGAGAAAAAGAGATAAATGAATCCAGGGACAAGAAAGGAGAATTCAAGAACTGAGTGATGCAATCAAATGAAATGGTATCCGTATCATAGGAATTCCAGAAGAAGAGAGATAGAAAGGGGCTGAAGGGGTACTTGAACAAATTATAGCCAAGAGCTACCCCAAACTGGGAAAGGAAACATTGAAATACAAGAGGCACAAAGAATTCTCATTAGACATAACGTGAATAGATCTTCTGCACAACATATCATAGTGCAACTGGCAAAATACAAGGAGAAAGAGAGAATTCTGAAAGTAGCTAGGGATAAAAGGGCCCTAACATACAACGGGAGACATATCAGGGTGGTTGTAGACCTGTCTACTGAAACTTGGCAGGCCAGAAAGGAATTACAGGAAATCTTCAATGTGATGAACAGAAAAAATATGCGGCCAAGAATCCTTTATCCAGCAAGCCTGTCATTCAGTATAGAAGGAGAGGAAAAGGTTTTCCCAAACAAATAAAAATTGAAGAAATTCATCACCACTAATACAGCTCTACAAGAAATCCCAAGAGGGACTCTATGAGGGAAATGCTTCAAAGAACTCAAGGTACCAGAGACACCACTATAAGCATGAATCCAACAGCGAACACAATGACTCTAAACCCATATTTCTCAATATTAACACTGAATGTAAATGGACTAAATGCTCCAATCAAAAGACCTAGGGTATCGGAATGGATAAAAAAATAAGATTCATCTATTTGCTATCTGCAAGAGACTCATTTTAGACCTGAGGACACCTTCACAATGAAGATAAGGGGATGGAGAAATATCTATCATGCTATTTGAGGTCAAAAGAAACCTGGAGTAGCCATACTTATATCAGACAAACTGGACTTTAAAATAAAGGCAGTGACAAGGATGAAGAAGGGCATTATATAATAATTACAAGGTATATCCATCAGGAAGAGCTAACAGTTATAAACGTCTATGCACTGGATTTGTGAGCACCCAAATACATGAAACAAATAATCACAAACAAAACAATCTCATTGATAACAACGTGCTAACTGCAGGGCACTTTAATACTCCACTTACAGCAATGGATAGGTCAAATAGAAAATTACTAAGGAAACAATGTACCTGAATGACACATTAGAACAGATTGATTTGACAAATATATTTAGAACTCTACATCCTGAGGCTATGGAATTCACTTTCCTCTCAAGTGTGCATCGCACATTCTCCAAGATAGATCACATAATGGGTCATAAAGCAGCCCTCCCTCCATAAATATAAATGAACTGAGATCGTACTATCTACACTTGCAGATCACAATGCTATGAAACTTGAAATGAATCACAGGAAAAAGTCTGGAAAACCTCCAAAAATATGGAGATTAAAGACTACCCTATTAAAGAATGAATGAGTGAATTGGGCAATGAGAGAAGAAAGTTAAAAATATATGGAAACAAATAAAAATGAAAATACAACAATCCAAACTCTCTGAGACACAGAAAAGGCAGTCCTAAGAGGAAAGTACATTGCAGTCCAGGCCTATTTCAAGATGCTAGAAAAAGCGCAAACACAAAATCTAACAGTGCACCTAAAGAAACTAGAAGCAGAGAAGTAAGAACACCCCAAGCCCAGCAGAAGAAGAGAAATAATAAAGATCAGGGCAGAAATAAACAACATAGAATGAAAAAACAAATGAACAGATCAATGAAATCAAGAGTTGGTTTTTTGAAAGAATAAACAAAATTGATAAACCTTTAGCCAGACTTCTCAAAAAGAAAAGAGAGCACCCAAATAGACAAAATCATGAATAAAAATGGATTTATTACATCCAAACCCTCAGAAATACAAGCAAATATCAGGGGATACTATGAAAAATTATATGCTAACAAACTGGACAACCTAGAAGAAGTGGACAAATTCCTGAACACACATGCACTACCAAACTTTAAACAGGAAGAGACAGAAAACCTGAACAGACCCATAACTAATGAAGAAATTGAATCAGTTATCAAAACTCTCACAAAAATTAGAGCCCTGGGCCAGATGGCTTCCCTGGGGAATTCTACCAGACATTTAAATCAGAGTTAATACCCATTCTTCTCAAGCTATTAAAAAAATAGAAATGGAAGGAAAACTTCCGGACTCATTCTACAGAGCCAGCATGACTTTGATCCCCAAACCAGATGGAGACCCAACAACAAAAAGAGAATGATAGGCCAATATCCTTGAGGAATACAAATGTAAATATCCTTAACAAGATACTAGCAAATTGAATTCAGCGGCATGCAAATAGAATTATCCACTATGATCAACTGGGGTTCATTCCTGGCTTACAGGGCTGGTTCAATATTTGCAAATCAATCAATGTGATACGTCCCATTAACAAAAGAAAAGATGAAAACCATATGAGCCTGTCTATAGATGTAGAAAAAGCATTTGACAAAACACAGCATCCTTTCTTAATAAAAACCTTTGAAAAAGATGGGGTAGAAGGAACTTACTTAAACATCATAAAAGCCATTTATGAAAAGCTCATAGCTAATATCATCCTCAATGGGGAAAAACTGAGAGCTTTCCCTCTGAGATCAGGAATATGACAGGGATGTTCACTCTCACCACTGTTGTTAACATAGTGCTGGAAGTCAGCAATCAGACAACAAAAGGAAATAAACGGCATCAGAATTGGAAAAGATGAAGTCAAACTATCATTTTTCACAGATAACAAGATACTTTACATAGAAAACCCGACAGACTCCACCAGAAGCCTACCAGAACTGATCCATGAATTCAGCAAAATCGCAGGGTACAAAATCAACATAACGAGATTGGTTGCATTTTTATACATCAATAATGAAGCACCAGAGAGAGAAATTAATAAACTGATCCCATTCACAACTGCACAGAAAACATAATATACCTAGGAATAAACCTAACCAAAGATGAAGAAGATCTGTACGGTGAAAACTATAGAAAACTTATGAAAGAAGTTGAAAAAGACACAAAGAAATGGAAAAATATTCCATACTCATGGATTGAAAGAATACTGTTAAAATATCATTACTACTCAAAGCAATCTACACATTCAATGCAATCCCAATAAAAAGGGTGCCAGCATTGTTCTCAAAGCTAGAACTATCCTAAAATTTGTATGGAACCACAAAAGACCCCGAATAGCCAAAGTAATATTGAAGAAGAAAACCAAAATGGGAGGCATGACAATCCTAGATTTTAGCCTCTACTACAAAGCTGTCATCATCAAGACAGTATGGTATTGGCACAAAAACAGACACATGGACCAACTGAATAGAGAACTCAGAATTGGACCCACAAATGTATGTCCAATTAATCACTCACAAAGCAGGAAAGAGTATCCAATGGAAAAAAGACTGCCCCTTAACAGATGATGCTGGAAGAACTGGATAGCAACATGCAGAAGAATGAAACTAGACCACTTTCTTACACCATACACACACAAAAAACCCTCAAAATGGATGAAGGACCTGAATGTGAGACAGGAAACCATCAAAACCCTAGGGGAGAAAGTAGGAAACAACCTCCCTGACCTCAACCACAGCAATTTCTACTCCACACATCCCCAAAGGAAAAGGAATCAACAGCAAAAATGAACTACTGGGACCTCATCAAGATAAAAAGCTTCTGCACGGCAAAGGAAACAATCAAGAAAACTAATAGCAACTGATGGAATGGAAAAGGTAGTTGCAAATGACATACTGGATAAAGGGCTAGTATACAAAATCTATAAAAAAACTCACCAAACTCCACACCCAAAACCCAACAATCCAGTGAAGAGATGGGCAGAAGACATGAACAGACAATTCTCCAAAGAGGACACCCAGATGGCCAACCGATACATGAAATGATGCTCAGTGTCACTCATCATCAGGGAAATACAAATCAAAACCACACAGAGATACCACCTCATGCCTGTCAGAGTGGCTAAAATGAACAATACAGGAGACAAAAAAGCTGATGAGGATGTGGAGAAATGGGAACCCTCCTACACTACTGGTGGGACTGTAAAGTGGTGTAGCCACTCTGAAAAACAGTGTGGAAGTTCCTAAAAAAAATTTACAATAGAACTCTCTTATGACCCAGCGATAGCACTGCTAGGAATTTACCCATGGAATATGGGAGTGCTAATGCATAGGGGCACATGTACCCCAATGTTCACAGCAGCACTTTTAATAATAACCAAATCATGGCAAGAGCCTAAATGTCCATCAACTGGTGAATGGATCAAGAAGATATGGTTGATATATACAATGAAATACTACATAGCAATGAGAAAGAATGAAATCTGGCCTTTTGTAGCAACCTGTATAGAACTCGACAGTGTTATCCTTAGTGAAATAAATCAGGTATAGAAGGACAGATACCATATGTTTTCACTTATAGGTGGAACAGGAGAAAACCATGGGGGAGGGGAAGGGAAAAAATAGTTGGGGAGAGGGAGGTAGGCAAACCATGAGAGACTCTTGAATACTGAGAACAAACTGAGGGATGATGGGGGGGGGGGAAGAGGTGTGATCGTCATGGAGGAGTGCATTTGTTGGAATGAGCACTGAGTGTTATATGGAAACCAACTTGACAATACACTATAAAATTTTAAAAAATTAAAAAATACCATAAATAAAAGCCATAAAAGTCACCTAATATATGTACAAATTATATTTATCTATAATATATCCCATAATATATAGAAAGTTATATGTATTAGCATTAAGCATATAAAAAATTCCTAACCTCATTAGATGTCAAGAAAATACAAATTGACATTTCAGTGAGGTATCATCATTTAGCTATCAGATTGGTTCAAACTTAGAAAGCCTTAATTACTTCAAATGTTGACAGTCTTATGAGGGACTGGACATTCTTGTACCCTGCTGGCAGAAATAAAAATTGGTACAATATATTTGAAAGTTTCCTGGGTAGAATTTATGCACACTTAAAATAATTGTATCTCATAACCAAGAAATTCCATACACACACACACACATATATAGTTATTGATGTTTTGCAATAAGAAGTGGACATAAGCCAAATGTCTAGGGGAATGGATAAACGTACTGTGGTTCAATGATGTGTCAGAATAATCTACTGCATTTACATAGAATAAAATAGTTTACACAAAGATTATTTATGTGAAAAATATCTATGATGTATCATTCAGTGAAAATAACTTACAGAAGATATATACACATATACATATTTATATAAGCATATATCATTACTTTAAAATATTTATATAATTATATACATTATGTATTTAACTGAAAATACAAAAGCAAAACTGTTGAAGTGGTTGTGGAGGTGGTTCTAGAAAGGGATGGGAAACTGTCAGTTTTAATGTTATAACTATTGTATTATCTGGATTTCTCAGCACGTAATAGAGGATTTTATAATGTGAAAATATAGATTAAATAGCTGGTTTTTCTCTTTTCTGTACTTTTTCCATTTTCATGAACAAGATTGTTATTTTGTGACACATCTTAACCTCTGCATCTTTCTTCCGCCACTCTCTTCTCCAATAACAGTAGTTGTGCAATTCACAAGTATAACATGCTCAGGATTATTATTATTATTATTATTATTATTATTATTACTACTATTAAACAGTGTGATCTATTTGGATTCTAAAATTATTTTTTTCTTGCTTACAGGTTCAAGGAAAATTTTAGAATAAAAAATGGTAAGAGAGTTAACTTGTTAAGATACAAATGTAACTTTAAAAAGACTTGGGAAAAGCAAGGAATTTGTGTGGGAAAGATTGTGAAACTAACAGTTTCTAAATATAATGTTTAGGTTATGATGAAGGAAAAAGGTGAGCACAAATTTGTAAGTCCATTGTGCTAATCATTCTAGTTAGCTACTGTGGACTGACTATATATATATATAGAGAGAGAGAGAGAGAGAGAGAAGCTATGAAGAGGTTTTATGGAAGACTTTAAAAAATGTGTTGCATCTGCCTTGTTTTCAGTTTTGTGATTAGATTTAGCTCTTAGGCCTTAACCGTACCATGCTGTTTTGATAATTTTGTATGCTGATACCTCAATTTTTAGTACCTTAAGGAGATTCACAGTTAATTACAAAGGATGCCTCTAGTTTTGAAGCTTTTAACCTGGTTTTCAGTACTGGGGTCAACGATACTATTTTGTAGCATTACAATAAATGACATTTCTAGCTCTAGCCATATTCTAAAATGGCAATTTTGCCAAGGTTTTGGAAAAGGATACAACTTTGCAGTTAGAGATTCACCTTTTTGAGTTATCTAAAAATGAAAAACAGTGACATTTTCACAGTATCTTTCACTTAAAAATTTCAAAGTATTTTCCTGGCTTCATGAAAGCCAGTAAGATTTACAGGGCCATATATGTAAGTAAAAAGAAAATTTTCTCTGAAATGGAGAATGAAAATAGCTAATAGGTCAAAGATAAACCATATCTTTGTGTACTGGGAGGTCCCTAGCTCAGTAAGATCTTCCTTAAGAAATTCCACAATACCGGGAGTCACTGGTAGGTATTTTCATTGCAATAAAATATATTCACTATTATAAAATACAGGATGTGATATAAACATAATTAACAGAGGAGGAAAATTAATACAGGAATAGATTTTTAAGTTCACCAGATACCAGGTAATGCTAATTAAAAGACTTCTGAGTACTTTTTCACATCCTTTAGATTGCCAAAAATTTAAGAGTCTGACAATATCAACTGCTGATGATGATGTGGAGACGCAATAACTTTTGACTTTCACAAGTTAGGATGCAAACGACTATGGACAGCAAGTTGGAATTATCAGGTGTGGTCATGATATACAGATTGACCCAGTAATTTCACTTTCAGTTACAAACTTTAGACAAATCTTCACACACATGCACAAGGAGGCCTTTACAAAATTTTAAAAACTTTTGCAGCACTGGTTTTGGGGGAAAAACAATAGGAAAACATATAAATTATTTTTTTAAATTTTTAAAAATTTTATTTATTTATTTATTTATTTATTTATTTATTTATTTATTTATTTTGAGAGATAGAGAGAGACAGCGTGAGCAGGGGAGGGTCAGAGAGAAAGGGAGACACAGAATCTGAAGCAGGCTCCAGGCTCTGAGCTGTCAGCACAGAGCCTGATGTGGAGCTTGAACCCACAAACCATGAGATTATGACCTGAGTGAAAGCTGGAAGCTTAACCAACTGAGCCACCCAGGCGCCCCCATATCTATTAATTAAAATGAACGAGGAAGAGCTACATGAATCAAAATGGACTAATTAAAAAATAACTGACCGGGGTACCTGGGTGGCTCAGTTGGTTAAGCGTCTGACTTCGGCTAGGGTCATGATCTCATGGTCTGTTGGTTCGAGCCCTGCGTCGGGCTCTGTGTGGACAGCTCAGAGCCTGGAGCCTGTTTCAGATTCTGTGTCTCCCCCTCTTTCTGCCCCTCCCCTGCTCATGCTCTGTCTCTCTCTGTCTCAAAAATAAATAAACAAGAAAAAAAATTTAAAAAAATAGTTGACCTAAAAAAGCAGGTTGTCACCAGATACATACAGGATGACAGGATTTATATAATGTTTTAAATTTTCCAAATCTATATTTCTTATTGTTGTGGGTCATATATTTAAATGGTATAACAATTTATAAAGTAATAGTAAATACTAAATTAATGAACTTGGTTACCTTCAGGACAGGAGATTTACAAATTCCCTCATGGAGGATTTCAGTTTTGTCTTTTGTTACATTTAACATACATTTTAAAGTGAATAGGGAAAAATGTGGAGATTCATTACAGCTGGGTTGGCTACTTGATATTCATTATCCTTTATGCTTTGTTTATATAAAGTATTTCACAATAAACATTATTTTATAATAAACAATTTTGTCATAAAAAAATGTTTTCTTTTAAAACATAAATGACACCTCACTCATCCCATTAACTTAAGCATAACTTTTTAAGCACAATTTAAAAAATCATCACTTGGGGTGCCTGGGTAGCTCATTTGTTTGAGCAGTGGCCTCTTGGTTTCGGCTCAGGTCGTGATCTCACATTTCATGAGTTTAAGCCCCACAACCAGCTCTACACTCACAGCAAGGAGCCTACTTAGGAGCCTCTGTCTCCCTCTCTCTGCCCCTTCCCTGCTAGTGCACGTGCACCTTCTCTCTCGCTCATAAATAAATGTTAAAAAAATTATAAAAAATCAGTACATATCCTAATAGTCATATGATTAATTTCTAGCTGATGATACACTATATATATACACACGTACATATGTGTATGTGTTTGTGTGTATAGTTTTGTGCCTTCATAGGTTTTTTTTCCTAGCGTCTCTTAAAATACTAATATTTTTGCCATGAAAATACATTAAAATATTGTTGGACATCACACCTTGAGATAACTTCTTATGAGTGATTTTTTAAAAAAAAATTTTAATTATTTATTTTTGAGAGAGAGAGATAGAGTATAAGAAGGAGAGGAACAGAGAGGGAGAGAAACACAGAAGGTGAAGCAGGTTCCAGGTTCTGAGCTGTCAGCACAGAGCCCAACGCATGGCTCAAACCCATGAACCATGAGATCATGACCTGAGCCACAATCAGATACTTATCCAACTGAGCCACTGTGATCCATGAGTGATTGTTTTTTAATCACGGCTACCTAATTTTAGGTCCTGTGACACTGTAAAGCTAGTGGTCATCTTTCCATAATGGGAAGTATGCAAAAGTTTGCTGTGCTTTCCTGAGGACCAATAGGGGCCAGTGGAGGGCATTTGGGTAGTTGGTGAGGAGAATGGGTATCTGCATGTATTACAGAGACTCAGGTCTGTTAGGGATAAACTTGACCTACTTTATAATTTTGCCTATAGCTAGCCTGGAGAGAATAGTGAATAAGTACACAGGATTTAGTGTTATGCTCTATCTTACATGCAGTTTAAAGCAATAGCATGTTATTAGAAACTGACCAAGACATAATTTATTATCTGGACCTAAAAGAATTTAAGCATTTTCAACCAGTGACTAATTGAAGAGTATAAACATTCCTGGGCAGCCATGGGTGCATTTTGCAAAACAGAACACTGTTCAGCACAGTCTCTGTGCTTTGCTTTCAGAAAAATGTTGGGAGGCCATGTCCATGCAGTAATTTAAGGGGTCGATAAAAAGAATGAACTCCAAAGCGTTAGTCTGACAGGATGCAATTAGATTTTCTTTTGTCATGTACTAATATACCCCTAGGAAGGGTATCATGTAAATCAGTTATCTCTGCTGTGTGGAAAAAGGACTAATTGAAATGTCAGACAGGTCTGTGATTCGGGTGAGGCAAGTGACACATGTTAAGTGTAGGGTCTGACCCTGTCATTACTTAAAAATCTGTGACATTTTATTCATTATAGATTTATGCATTAATTTTGATTTCTAAAATATTATTTATCTTGATTACCAAATTTTTGGTGCCCCCTTAAATTTTGTGTGACATAGTATCTTGCTTATTATATCCTTTACCCATCAGGTAAAGTGACAGTGGAAATAAATGTGGTACTCAGATAAACCTTTCCTGCAACTGTGGATGATGTCGTATATATAACTATATATATATATACATGCATATATATATATATATATATATATATATATATATATATATATATATATACTAGTTGATTTAAATAAATTTGCTGAATTCTTACGAATTTTTATGACCTTTACTTATCCCTGTTATTTATTTTTCTTACCAACTGGCGATAATAATTCCTATTATGTAAGTTCACTAAGTGTTTAAAAATTTTACATAAAGAATCTAGCTAGTACCCTGTAATATGGATCATTATGATAAATGCTTGTCATAATTATTATTAAAAGAAAAAAAGTGAGCCTCGGTGGCTTAGCTGGTTGAGCATCTGATTTCAGCTTAGGTCATGATCTCATGGTTTGTGAGTTAGAGCCCTGTGTCAGGCTCTGTGCTGACAGCTCAGAATCTGGAGCCTGTTTTAGATTCTGTGTCTCCTTCTCTCTCTGACCTTCCCTTGCTCACACTCTGTCTCTCTCAAAAATAAATAAACATTAAAAAAAAACTAAATCAAAAGGAAAAAGGAATAATTAAAGTTTCATGATTATTCTTCCCAGATAATACATTTTAATCAACTTTAAAGCTAATGGTGAGAAATGATATCTCAATGAGGGTTACTATTATATAATTTCTCCACATTCAGAACGGCATTGACCGTATATCGTTATAGCCTGATCTCTCACTTACTTCAAGGTATTGGCCAAATGTTACCTCTGAATGTAGCCTAATCTGATAGTCCTATTAAAATTGGACCATCTCCCTCTCTCTCTCTCCCCCCCTATTTGAGCAGTCTTGGGGTTACTACTCTGCTTTGCTACTGGCAGGAGCTTGACAGAGGAAGGCGCAGAGGGAGAGGGGAAGGGAGAATCTTAAGCAGACTCATTACAGCACAGAGCTCAATCTCATTAGAACTGAACTGTGACATCAAGACTTGAGCCAAGATCAAGTGTTGGATGCTCAACCAACTGTGCCACTCAGGTACCCCCCCCAAAAATCTTTTTGATTAAGCAAACTGTTACATGTTTCTGAGAAAAAGCCCTAAGAAGAAAAGTAATTGTTCAAAAAACACAGTTACTTAGGTAGTTAACTATATGCCCAAGCAGTGACTTGAATGATTCACTCTCTCTCCTCACTCCTTTCCTCTAAGTTAAATGAGCACTTACAAGATCATCTTTCTTCCTTCTTACTTTTGTCACTCAGTTTCACCCTTCACTTGACCTTACACCTGAATAACTGTTGCTGTCCCTAATTAATAATCTTTACTGACTTACCCTTCATCTCTTTTTTATTTACTCAGTCATATATTCAGGTCATGTAGCAAACCATGACAATTAAGAGTCTCTTTAAGGACCTTAATACCCCCTTGCTAAGTGCAAACAAAGTTACCCTATCTTTGGGACTTTTTGGTACTTGAAGAAGGGACCAGATGAGCACAGAGTGAATTTATTTATTAAGTTAGTCTTTCATTCTACTTATTCAACAAACACGGAAAGACCACCTACTATGTGCAAATATAGTGTTGTGTGTTGTGAACATAAAAAAGAGCAAAAACTGGGGCACCTGCCTGGCTCAGTCAGTAAAGCCTGCAACTCTTCATCTCAGAGTCATGAGTTGAAGACTCACATTGGGTGTGGAGCCTACTTAAATTTTTTTTAAAAAAGAGTAAAAATTGACCTTTGTGTCCTTGTATAGATGAATTTAAAATTATAATCATAATGAAAAATGCAGTTGTATATATTTTAACTATCAACTAATTCCCTTTCCCCCTTGCCTATTTTGTCCCTTTGGCTTTTTAGTCGAGATAAGAGAACATCCATAACCTGAAGAAAAGGTGATACAGTGGGAAGTAAAGGCCCTGTAGAGATGCGCCTGATTAGAGGTTTCAAGCACTATAATAGAGCCTTAATGCTAGATTGCTGTCACAGGTTAGGTTTGTTCAGAATAAAATTATTTTGGTACTAACATAATGCTGATTTAAAAAATACGAAATAGGAGCTCCTGGGTGGCTCAGTCGGTTAAGCCTCTGGCTTCGGCTCAGGTCAGATCTCACGTTCATGGGTTTGAGCCCCGCGTCAGGCTCTGTGCTGACAGCTAGCTCAGAGCCTGGAGCCTGCTTTCGGTTCTGTGTCTCCTTCTCTCTCTGCCCCTCTGCCTCTCATGCTCTGTCTCTCTGTATCAAAAATAAATAAAACATTAAAAAAAATGAAATAGATACTATTATGATTCAACTTTAAAAATGACAAAACTGAAGCACCTGGGCGACTCAGTTGGTTGAGAGTCAAACTCTTGATTTTAGCTCAGGTCATGATCTCACAGTTCATGAGGTCGAGCCCCACTGAGGAGACTTCTTGGGATTCTCTCTCTCCCTTTTGCCTCCCCGCCCCCCAAATGAACAAACTTAATAAAAAATGATAAAACTGAAGTAAAAACTCAGGCAGCTCACTTGCTAAATCATGCAAGCTCTTACATGGCAGAACTTAATTTCCAGCCCAGTGGTCTTACACCCCCTTGGTGTCCGTTTTTGTATTAAAGTGAAAAATGATTTGAGGACATTTTTTCTTTAGGTAAAATTAGTTTTTTAATTATTTATTTATTTTTTCTGTTTATTTATTTTAACATATGCAATTATTTTCCATCATTTACACTACAGTAGTTACAAGGACACTCCAAACAGAAAAGCAAAGTAAAAAATCAAAACCCCAACTTCTATTTCATGTAATTAGACTTATACAGAAATTAGGTTATGTAACAACTAGTTACTCACCTAATTTCACAGCTATCTGAAGTGGCAATCGTTATATAGCAGCTTATCTATGACACATTCGAGATACATGATATAATTTATTACTTGCCCATAAACACAGCCTGCTTAATACCTTTCCTTAAATTCCACCTCTATATGACAATATACTTGAGGTCCATGCAAAAAAGTAGCTACCTTTTATGTAGGAAATGGATGATTAAGTCTTTGATGTTGTAAAAGCAACTTCATTTAAACATAACCACCCCCACCACCAAAAAAAGAAGAAGAAAAAAAAAAGTAACGAAAATAATAAGGGAAAAACCCAAGACACACTTCCTAGGGGAAAAAAACCCCAAAAAACCAAAAAAACAAAAACAAACAAACAAAAAAAACAGCATGTAATTTCTGTCCTTGACAGAATGTATTAAATAAGCAAACACCACCAACAAGCAAAACAAGTACTACAATGTTTTGAGGACTTTTAATAACCCATGTCCATTCAGCAATTGCAACCTCTGGTGAAGAAAGCTATTCACTATACTCTTATTTTCTAATGACTTTTGGGGGGGTAGAAACAATCATTCCAAATCTAGTAGCATCTAAGAAATTTATAAGTACACTTGTTAGATTACAGTAGTACATATACTATTATTTTCCTGAAAAATTGGACCATTTGATTCAATTGCACAGAATGCCCAAATTAGCTTATTCATTCCCATGAACTGAGTGCATCATTTTTCTAAGAAATTATATCAACTTCCTACTGCATACCAAATAGATTTTAATATTTAACAAGTTAAAGCATTCCTTGGGACATGGAGAATAAATGCATGTAGTATTTTTCTGTGTATGATTCCTGCTTCTTCTGTAGCTGGATAATTGTTTATTCAAACTAGCTTTTTTTTTTTTTTAACTATTACACTGCCTGGATTCATTAAACTACTTTAAATCTTTTTTTTTTAAATATATAAGTTTAATTATTTGAGAGAGAGAGATGGGGGAAGGAGAGAACTCCATGCAGGCTCTGCCCTGTCAGCACAGAGTCTGATTCAGGGCTCAAACTCATTTAACATGAGATCATGACCTGAGCTGAAATAAAGAGTCAGACACTTAAGTGACTGAGCCACTCTGGCACCCCAAACTAAGCTGAGTTTTTATTGTTTTGATGCAGGTATATTCTGCTTTAATGTATTTTTGCCTTTGTGGTCATAGTATGTTTGAGAATGAAGGACAAACTACGTGCAGTTATTTGATAAACACACTGGTGACAAGGAGATGCATATACCTGCCAGGAAGCCAACCTATATACTGGCTGACAAAAGAATTCTTAGAAATGTGCTCCCTCCTGGGGTTCACTCCCAGGTCTTAGTAATAGATTTCTTTGGGAACTACACCAGCATGTTCTTGTGAATGATACCGGGACCTCTGCGCCATGGCCAAGGTTGGCACATGCTAATTTACAGCCTTAGGTATCCTGGGAAATAAACAAACAAAGCTGTGCTGCCCTTGGAGAATATCATTATGAATGGTTCCATTCATTTTATTTAAAAATCCATATAAGAGAGAATTATCAACAGATTTACTCTTGCTTATGAACTGCCATAAAGCAAGTGACTCAAAATACCAATTTTGGACCCAAACCTTCCCTATCCCTCTTTAGAATAACTGCTGAAAATGTAATATAAGAATTTTTAAAAGTTCTCAGAAGATATAAAGAATCGATGAGTTACTATAGGGAACACTGCATACTGCTCGGTAGCATGAGAGATCACTCATGAAGTATAAAAATAAGAGCTTGACTGGCTACATCTAATCCAGAAGCTTTGTTGATAACTGAGAATATGCATTTAGGGAACGTCAAACCCAAGGGAAGCAAATATTTGCCTACCATCTATACACAGCTGCTGTCGTGGAAGTAATAAGTGCTTTGAGATCTCCCACAAAACAAAATATAAGTGATATACCTTGGAGTAATGTCTTAGTAATTGCAATAATTCAACCTCATTTTTTAACACATGGCTACTTCTCTTGGGAAACAATTTCTTTCAAGGAATAGATAAAGCACATTTTGTGTTCACTCTGAAAGAGGGTTAAAGACATCTGCAATTGTGAACAGCAACAAACACTGGGTATAATGTGAGTCTCTAAAAGAGAATATTTTTTTAATGGTATAGTATTACACAACTCTTTTATTATAAAATAAAATAATTCTGTAAAGATCTAAGTGGGAGTCTGTTCTTTAGCATGTAAGAAAGGACGCGTGATCATCTTATGCAAGTGGAAAGCTTGTGATTGTATAATATTGACGTTACTTAAGGATCTCTCTGTTTAGTGGAATTTCTAGATCCAGTCTCAGGAAGACAGTTTTTAATCTGCACATATGTGAATAGTAACTTTCTCTTTTAACTTTTACTTGTTTGTAAAGTCAAATCTATTTTGGTTTGTGGTAATTTCCAAAGAGTGTTGATAGGGCAGTTTTATGGAGCGAACTTTGCTTAATTCCTAGCCTGCTCTTGCTCTCCCAACATTTGAGACAGGAAAGGATATGTGCTCTTGCCAACCTAGTCCCTTCTACCCATATAAAGGGATGCATGATGAGGCACTAGTCAGGAGAAAACATTACTTTGAGATACTTCTGATTCATGGATTTTTCACATTGGCTAAATCATGGCAAAATGTGTCACAACTGCCATTGTACATTTATTTCTGTGATTATTTTATTTCTGCCATCCTCATTATGAGAGCTCCATCAACACAAGAACAATGTCTTTATTGCTCATTACGTTTCTCTGTATCTTCAGCTCAGCCAGAGACAAATGAGTGATTTTGTAAGTCAGGAAAGCCCAGGAAGCAACATCCCTCTCCACATCCCTCTCTCCTCTATCAGTGGGCACAGGGGAATCCTAGGAATGGATGGGTACACTACACCTTGTCCTATAAACAATACAGATGGAATCTAGCGTAGTCGTTCGCAGTGTCTGATGAGGAAAACAAAGGCAAGATAAACGAAGCTTAAATTGCATCTCCTTACAGCTTGCAGCCAATTGATGAACACCTGAACATGCAGAGCGTGAGCAACTCTGGATCCTTCCTCAAGCAACTCTGGCTGCCTTACTTCCTTAATGTTTTTGTTTTATTAAAGACTAAAAGTAACCTTATCCATAGTAGCTAGCCTCTCAAGGTCCTGAAAGCCTTGCATTAAAATTCCTTAGAGACTTACCCTATCACTAACCCCTGCTAACTTTAAAGTATATCATCAGTCACTCCTCACAACCGCAGTGCAGCTCTTTCTGCCCATGGATCCTGTCCTTGTGCTTTAACAAAATCACCTCTTTGCCCCAAAGACATCTTAAGAATTCTTTCTTAGCCATTTGCTCAAGAACCCCATTGTTGTCTCTCTCCTAATATCATACTGGGCAGGGTAAGTCCTCTGTTCATAGATCTATGCTGGCTTGTGGCTGGGAACCAGAATTCAAATTCCTCTCAACACAATACAGACTTAGGAAAGTATCAGAGGCCATAGAATCTACTTTATTTTTCAATTTTCTCTGGTCTTTTCTTTCTCTCAGTTAATCTAAAGAAGCTGTGGCAAGGCTATGTGAGAGGATAGTCACATGCTAATTTACATAAACACTATCATTTATGATTCATTAGCATGTATCACAATAATGATTCAGTATGCTATTAAGTATAAATTAATTGCTTATAATATTCATTATTGCTTCAACCTTTTAAGTATGTTTATAGTCTTCAAAGTTTATTGCTCACAAACAATGCGAACTTGTGTATTCATTCATTCAGAAATGTTTACTGATTGCTGTTCTGTGCTAAGCACTGTGCCTGCTCCTGGATACAAAGTGGAAATGAGGTAGTGCTTCTGTCTTCAAGGAACTTGCCAGTTAAAGAGACCGTACGGTACTAGAAGTCCATATCGTTTTGTGAGATGAGATCTGGAGGAATAGTCAGCAAGGAAAGGGTTTAGACAGGGAAGAAAAAACGCGTCCTAACCAGAGGGAGAAAAATCCTATTAGCCTATAAAAAATTTTCTAACAGAGAGAAAACACAAATATAATTTATAAATCTAAAAACAATAATTAGGGAGAATATTGTACAATATCTTATAACACCATTATTTTATTTTTCAAATTCTCAAGTTACAAAAATGACCAGCTCTTATTTTAATCATTTCATTCATGTTTTTTTCTCCTCTTTAACTTTTGAAAAAGTTTGTTCATCCTTTTTTTTTTAACCCAAGAAGTCTGTAGAACTCAAATCTAAGCTATCCCAAGTATTCTTTCCAGCATTCTGATATTGTCTCACACAAGTTAACTCTGATCTACACATGAAGTTACTTATTTACCTATGTGTTGCCATGGATAGGCCTCTTAGTTTTAACATAATAGTAACTATCTAATTGCACACAGTTTCATACTCTAGTACAGTTTATAGTTTGCATTTTAATAAGAAGTTTCTAGAAAAAGCAAAGGAGCCACAGTTGGTCAATGATTGTATGAAGGATGCCAAATATACTGGGGGATGGATATTATTTGATAATCATGCAATGAAATCTTTGCATTTCCCCTGAGTGACTTAAGACCAACTTTTCTTTATGGTAAAATATATTTTTTTTCCTACGAAATCTGCACTTCAAAAAGGAACCAAAAAAAGCAAGATTTGAAAAATCTCAATTGACACATACATTTCTACCATAGAACCTATTTTAACTTTAGGGAAAAGCAAAATACCTGTGAGAAGGACGGAACGCTAGGTGAGAAAAGCAGCCGTGGAAGACCTATTCAAGAAGGAATGCTGAAGTAGTTCATAAAACACCAGTCACATCAGGAAAAAAAAAAAAAGTGTTGTTCTCAAAACGTTCAGGGAGTCTTTTTTTTTTTTTATAACCTTTATTCATTTTTAAGAGACAGAGAGAGACAGAGTGAGAGTAGGGGGAGGGCAGAGAGAGAGAAAAAGAGACAAGAGTCCAAAGCAGGCTCGAGGCTCTGAGCAGCTCTGAGCTCCTCACTGTCAGCACAGAGCCCGACATGGGGCTCAAACTCATGAACTGTGAGCCAAAGTCAGAGTCTTAATGGACAGAGCCGCTCAAGGCTTTTTAAATTGTGGGGTTGATTTTGCTTTCCAGTTTGTAAAAATAAGTTCTTCCTAGGTGTTGGTCATCTGGTCAAATTCCCAAGCATCAGAAAATGTATCAAGTAAGTTCTTAAATGGTGATCTTGCTGTAACAGCAGCCCAACTCTCAGGAATCGTGATCGGAATGAATTCCATTTGATCATCCGAGAAAATACCCTCTTCCTCTATACCCGTTAACTACGAAAGGACAACATTTAACTCTAATTTATCCCAGGATATAATCGTTGCTTTTGATTGGTTTAGTGACAAGAACAGAAGTATAAAATATATACTTTACGAGTTTTGCTAAAGCTCAAAATCTCTTTACCTGAACATGGTATTTTCTTAGAAAAAATACTGTGCAATTTGTTGGATTTGAAATTTGACCGTTGCCATCCATCTGGATTCTCTAAGAATGTTGGTTAAAAAAGAATCTTACTTCTTTAAATGAGAAAGAAATGCTAATGCATACTTGACTTTTATAGCATAGATTTTATATGCATAAACACTTGTAATTTTATACCCCCTGTATTTTATGTTATTAGCACCTTTGCTTTGCACTGGATTAAAAGCCTATCAAAGTAGGCCCATGTTTGATATTGCTCACCAGTATAGCCTTGACTCCTTGTTTAAGTAGGTGAGAGGGTTATTAAGTTTGTCAACAGGAGCCTGAATCCTGCCACATTTACAGGTTGTTCTAAAGCTTTAAAGATGATTCCCCATCAGTATGGTTCCATCAGACCATGAAACATGATGGCCTTCCCTTAAAGCTTTTTCAGGACCGCAATCCAGCTAGATATTTAAGCACTTACCGATTACACTATTTGATTACTCGAGATACATAGATTTTAGAAGACTGGGGAAAAATTTTCATAAAGTAGAAATACTCTCATATTACACCATCGTAGTTCATGGAACTTCTATCAAACACGATGCTTCCTCCTCCATCCCAGAATGTTCAGTCCATGGCTTTGATGGGCACTATTACCAGCATTATTAGATTGCATTATTTTGTCTATCATGGCACCCATGCTGAATCTTTCATAGCATCTTAGAGTTGGGAAGCAACCACAGTGATCACCTAGTCTGGTCACTTCTTTTTTGTTGTTGTTGTTGTTTTGTTTGTTTGTTTGTTTGTTTTGGATGGTTTAAATAATAGAAATTACTTTCTCAGAGCTGGAAGTCTGAGATCGGGGTGCCAGTCATGGTTGGATTCTGATGAGAACTGCCCTCTCAGCTTGCAAATGGCTACCCTCTCACTATGGTCCCACCATTCATTGCCTTTCTTCACTGCACATGGAGAGCAAGAGCAAGAGATCTCTCTCTTCCTCTTTAATAAGGCCACCAATTCTATATGATTAGGACTACACCCTTATGATTTCATTTAACCTTAATTACCCCCTAAAAAGCCATATCTCCAAGTAGGGTCACACTTGGGGTTAAGGATTCAACCCACAAATTTCAGTCCATAGCAATTTGGATTTTTTCCCCTTTTTTAACTATATTAAGGTATAATTGGCAAGTAAAATTGTAAGACACGGTGGAAGTCTAAATCACTTCTTTTTATCAGAAAAGCTTTGTCATTGAAATATTCCCGCTGTTAAAATGTTAAGTGGCACACTTAACTGATACATGCAGATGAACGATTAACACATAATAATAAAAAACAGTAATTACCCACCTGAAAACACCTCTTAGGATATGACTATTGCTCAGGTTGACTTAACTACTCAACATGCAGTATTCCTATAGCTTGCAATTTGACTTAACTTTTTTTTACGGAGGTGCTCCCAGTCTGTTGGATTATTAGGTTTTAGTGATTTGCACAAGTTTCCACTAACAGGAAGAAATGTCTA
Source organism: Suricata suricatta (assembly GCF_006229205.1). NCBI lineage: Eukaryota > Metazoa > Chordata > Mammalia > Carnivora > Herpestidae > Suricata > Suricata suricatta. Next base: position 55,757,540 of record NC_043706.1, read on the forward strand.
TGTCTCCTGCAGCAGTTCATACATTCAATCAAATGCAGCCCATAAATCACATTTACAACCTTCAGACTTCAATCAATAGGGTGGTTTATAGTCTGAAGAAAAATTATCTAGAGAGAGGTAGAAGAAATACAAGAAAGATGTAGCTAGGGCTTGCCTAGGTCTAGATTCTGCACTCCGTCATCCTGAAGAGATTAACCTGCTGATTTTCACAAAGAGGGATATCTCCCAAGCAGCTGTATGCAGAGCTGGGGCGGAGCTGGTACTAACAAAGCATTCTGGGAAGACATGATCAATGGCACCAAAGCAAAGGAAATGATTTTGCCATTTCACCCAAGTTTGGAGTGAATTATAAAACTTAATAGGGAAACGGAGCATAGTCTTACCTGTTTCTCTGAAAAGGTAGCTGTTAATAATAATATATTTAAAATATCATAGTAGCACAATGTCCTACTTTAATTTAGTGACACATTTCCTGGATATAACAATAATAGGCCATTTTTTTTAAATTCACAATGTCATAAAATTTTTGCTAACGTTGTAGAATCACAGTTTATAAAATAACACAGAGCTTCATTTAGATTCCCTACCATGTGCACACAAATAGGTTATTTCATAATTTTCTAAAATTATATGAGCAGTAGAAGATGTCCTGCTGGCTGATCTGAAATACTTTGATAGGAAAAGGGAGAAAGATTTCATTTAGATAGTCTAAATCTTCCTGTACTTTTAGTTAATGGTTATGTAAATTTTTTAGCAAATGATGATTCTAAATAAGAAAATCATAGTGTAAGGGATGATTACTATATATTTATTTAGTTGCTTCTGACATGTAAAATGGTGCATATGATATAAAATTAAATCATACAGTGAGGTGGAGAATGATGGACTTTTTGTATCCTGATCAGTCTAAATGTCAAACAACAAGGATTGTGATGGTGATGATGGATGATTGATATTTAGGCTCATGACAGTAAAGTGATATGAAGATAAACTTTTACAATGCAAATAAGACAATACCAATATTTAGAATATTGCCATCATTTGGCTTATTTCTTTTAAATATAACACATGTGCTAATTTATGAGAAACAGGTATATATTATAAGCCTCTTGAAGTCCCAAAGTTCTAAAATTAGGCCTCACAGTCTCAAACACATTCAGGGCAGCTTAGGAGAAAAAATATAGAATCTGGCTTGAATCTGACTAAAGGATATATAGGAAATGCACAAGGTCTAAAGAGTACAGGCATGACAAACTTTATATATACAAATGTATAATTTATACTTACATGCATACACACATGTATATAAATACATGTGTATATACACATATAACTACACATATATATGGTCTAAAAGAAAATTCTATTAAGAAAATGAAATGACAAGTGACAGCCTAGGAGAAAATATTTATGAATCTGTGTCTGATAAAGAATTTGTATCCATAAACTATAAAAAACATAACATAATCATAAGATGAATAATCCAAATATAAAATGAGAACGTGATTTGAATAGCCATCACAACAAAGAAGGCAGAGGTATATGAGTGGTCATTAAGCACATGAAAAAAGATGCTCTATATCATTTGTCATTGGAAACATGCAAATTAAAACCTTATATAAAGTATCACTTTATACTCATTAGAGTGGCTATAAAAGGCAGAGAGTAACAAGTGTGGATAACAATGTGGAGAAATGGGAACACTCACATATTGCTTGTAAGGATGTAAAATGGTGCAACTACTTGAAAAACAGTTCAGCGGGTCCTTAAATAGTTAAATATAAATTTACCATGCAAGTCAGTGTTTCTACTCCTAACTATATGCCTAAGTAAAATGAAAACATGTCTACCTAAAGACCTGTTTGCAAATGCTTTTACCAGCATTATGCAACATAGCTAAAGCTTGGAAAGAAACACCCAAATGTCAACCAATGGGTAAATGGATAAAGATGATGTGTCACAGCCAAGAAAAAGGATACTACCCAATAATAAAAATGAAAAGAGTACAGAAACTTAGGTGCTAAAAATTATGACGCTATGTAAAAGTAGCCAGATGCAAAAGACCACATATCAAATAATTCCATTTTATGAAATGTTCAGGAAACGAAAATTTATAGATATAAAAGTGGATTAGTGATTACCTGGGACCAGAGGGTAAGATTGGTAAATGAATGAAAATGGGCACAGAAGAACTTTTTGGGGTGAGGAAGTGTTCTAAAATTAGGTAGTGGTGATGGATGTACAACTCTGTAAATTTATTTAAAACGGGTGAAATTTATGCTATGCCAATTAAACCACAATAATTTCCTTAAGAGTAAATTATACTTTTAGATACTAATTAGCACTAGTTTCAAAAGTAGAATCAGTAAGATAGAATATAATTCAGAGAATATGAAAAAGTTCAACATTTATAGAATTCCTGAAAGGAATTTTTGAATCTTCAAATTGTGTCTAAAACATTGTGTCTAATTTCAGTTGTTACACTCCTAGTTTGCTAGCTCCATAAGAAGAGAAATATTAACCTTCTTGTTGATTAGTTTATTCCTGGTACTTAGAGCAGTTTCTGGCTCAGAGGTATTACTGAATAAATATTAGATAACTGAATGAATGACATGGTCCTTATTAGGTGGTCACCTCTAGAGGAGAAATTTTCCACCTACTCAGCTGAGTTTTACGATTAGGCATGTGGACACTGATAAGAATACAACCGGAGGGGCAGAGAGCCTGTTCCCTAAATGGAGACACACGAAGACAGGGAAAGCCGAACCTGAGAGGAGGGTTATCAGTGAATTCCAGTAAGAAACAGACAACATATTTACATTGTACACTTTGAGGAAGATTTTTCACAAAAGTATATTGGAAACTCATTTTCAGAATACAGGAGAATCATAGGTTTGGAGCAGCAACCTGAGGCTAGAAGATGGAAAGAGCTTCAGCAGAAGGGTCTAGGGTATGAGAGGAAGGGCGAGGCTGCTAGGACCCAGATGAAGAAAGTTGTGTAGAGAAGTCCACCTTGAGGGGAGCAGTGACTTGTGGTCAAAGTCTCAGCCAGCAGTGACCTCTCACGGAAAAATACAAGAAAACAAATACCCTCATCTCATTCTCTTCCTTTCTTCTTCTGATATCCTACTGAGGTTCTTCATTGCCCAACCCACACAAAGTCTGGAGTGACGGGAGCCTGATGAAGTACTTATATAGAGCTGAGACTTTTTCTACAGAATATGATGAAGAAAAAAGGATGGGGTACAAATGGAGGATATCCAGCACAGGAGTGAGCCTTGGCCCATTGGAGTCTGGGTCTAACTGTAAAGAAAAAGGAATTGAGGTATAATGCAGAAGTTGAGGATTAACACTGGCTATCTAAAACTTCCTAGTTTGGATAAATAACCAGTGGAACCAAGCAGATGGTTGAGGATTTAATATTATCTGCCTTATATCTGGTGTCCTCCAGGTATGGCAATGGCTGAAATTTCAGAAGGGGAATTAGTGGGCCACAGTGGAGATGCTGGGAGGTGAAATGAAGCAGGTGTTGATCTTGTCTGCACTGAACCTCTCTAGGTTTGCGCCTCTAAATTGTGCCACTCTCAAAAAAGGAAAACCATTTACTGCTTTTTCCTGAAGTTAGAATAAATAGCACTGAGAGAAAATAGCAGATCTTGATTCAGGAAGCTTAGAGTACTCAGGAAACAGGGGCTCAAAGATAATGTGCCTCCTGAGCAATTTGCTTCTTTTTAGATTCATGTATTTGTGTCTTAGGGCTTCCGTTACAAGTGAGCACAAATAGGGTGGTTTAAAACAACAGAAATGTATTCTCTCACAGTCTGGAGGCTAGAAGTTTGAAATCAAGGCATCAGCAAGACCATACTCCCTCCAAGGGCTCTGGGAAAGAATCCTTCCTTGCTTCTTCCCAGCTTCTGGTGTTTGCTGGTAACCCTTGGTGTTCACTGGATTGCAGCTGTATCACTACAGTTTCTGCCACATCTTCACATTGTTTTCTTTCCTCTGTAGGTATTGGTCTGAATCCAAATCTTTATTTCCTTTTATAAGGGTACCAGTTATTGGATTCATTTGACTAAAGAGGGTGGTCTATGCAAGGTTGCAAGTAGCTCAAAATAACAATATTGCCAATAAGGTATGAGGGTGGATTCCAGATATCTTACACTGAGTATTTAAGGTTTCTTGTCTTGCTTTAATGTCTAAGAAACAAATGAGAAAATAAAGCACATCCACATCATTTATCTTGTTATAAGCTGACTCATGAGTAAGTATTTTCTCATTCTTTAGGCTTGGCATATCTGATTCCTTGGATATGCTACCATAAATGTAACCCACTCAATATTTGTATTCCTCTATTTGATATTATTAATTTGTATCAATTTAGTCAATCAATCAATCCTTATTTAGTAACTAATGTCCTAACCGAGGTTCTTCAGAAGGCAGAGCCTGAGACAAAAGCTAGTGGGCTGTGATTTTTTTTCAGGGAGTGCAATCCTAGAGGGCAGGAATGTGGAAAGGCTGTAGTGAGGCAGGAAATGGGAGAAAACCAATGCAGAGGTACATAACTGATCCAGCCACCACTCCATGTCAAAGACAAATTATTGCTCAACTTCATATAACTCCCTTTTAAGATGTCATATAAATGATTACTTCTCCAGACAATCCAAATAAGGAAAATAGTTATTCTGGCTTCTGTCTCTTGGTGATGAGGCTGTTAATATCCGCCCAAATTTGGATTGTACATGCATGGGCATGAAGGTTGCTGAGGCATATACAGCTCAGTGTTGACAGGGAAGCCCTAGAACAGTAGGTCAGAGGGGTACAGGACAGGCATGAAGCGAGGAGTTGTCAGGTTATGCCCTATGAAGTCTGCCATGCAAATTCAATCACCTTAGTGGTAACTGTGGATAGAACAAAAACTATACCCAGAGACTAGATCCCCAGAGGGTCTACACTAGGAGAACTTACTATACCACATAAAACTAGTCTGATATACATACTACATGCTCTGGATGCTGGGGATATAACAGTGAACAGAACAGACAGAAACTGTGCTGCCCTGAAGTTTATATTCTGGCAGAGGGAGATAGACAATAAAGAAACACAAGATAAATAGCATACTGTCTATTAGAAGATTAGTGTCATGGAAAATTTGAGCAGGAAAAGGGGTAATAGGGAATTTTGCACTGGTTGGATTCAATTTAAGTCTGATGGTAAAGGCTGGCCTCACAGAAGGTGACATTTGAGTGAAGGCAGCCAGCATTCAGTTCTTGGACATTTGAGGAGCAGCAAGGAAGCTAGTGTGGCATAGAGGAATAACACAGGGAGCAGGAGGGATGCAGTCAGAGGTAAAGCCAGTTCAGGCAGGATCTTAAAGGACACTGCCAAGCCTTCAGTTTTCACTCTGTGTGAAATGGAGAAAACTAGCAGGGCTTTGAGCCAAAGAGCACTGCATGCATTGTGTATACTAGGTTTTGGTTCTGGCTACTGTGGTAAGAACAGACAATAAGAAGTAAAAAGTGGAAGCAGGATTACCAGACATAAGGCTATTAGGGTATTTCAATTAATTTTATAGAATGGTATGGTTCCATACGATGAAATATTTTGAGGATAAGCTTTTTGATGTTTAAACACTATATAGTGGAAGAATATATTTTTAAGATGTGACACTGTCATAAATGCACATATGTAAGCCCTAAAAATGTGAGAAATTTTGTTTTGAAATTTGGAATCTGATTTATTTGATTTTGATAAACTTTATTAAAAATAATTCTCTAAGCAAATTTTTCAAATATGGATTTCTGAGGATGTGGGTACTTTATGCTAATTTTTCTTTAAAAAAGTTTCTCAAATGGAGATAATTTGTTTCTTTTTTGTTTTAAAGTTTGTTTATTTATTTATTTATTTATTTATTTATTGAGCAAGGGACAGAGAGAGAGAGAGAAAGAGAGAGAAAGAGAGACACCCTGACCCTGAGCGGGGCAGGAGCAGAGCAAGGGAGACAGAGACAGAGAATCCAAGCAGGCCCCAAGCTCTCAGTGTGGACGATGTAGGGGCTCAAGTTCATTAAACTCTGAGATCATGACTTTACCCAAAACCAAGAATTGGATGCTTAACAGACTGAGCCACGCAGGCGCCCCAGAGATAATTTGTTTCTGATAAATAATTTGTTGTTCATTTTTGAAGTGCTTTTGAATTGAGTTTGAGTCTTATGTTGCCGTTTATATAGAAAGAAATTTTAGCATCAAGCACCATTATGGGAGAGATTCAAGAAGTAAATTTAGGTTTTTAGCATATTTCCCCGTTAGATTGAAGACAAGTGAATTAAAAATGTAGATTCCTCCTAATCTGATATAGAAGATGTAATACAGATTTTTAAAATTCTCCCTTATTATTATTGTTGCATAAGTCATTAATGATATCTTACTGAAAATATGGTAATAAAAGATGGATATACTACAAATTTATCATATTATGAATAATTTATATCATAATGGTCAACTCACATCTTTGAAAGGAAAGCAGAAATTTATAGTTTGTCAATAATTGAGGTTAGTATTTAATAACTGGATAGAAATTACTAATATTCTTGAAACATCAAAATTTCATATTCCCTTTTCTGTGTTTTGTACTTTTATATTTACTTGCAGAAAAAAAAACTAATACTTTTTTTGAAATGAAACAACTTTATAGATCATATTTTTATTTTGTTAGCTGATTTTCCCTAGATCTTTACTACTTCTCTGGTCTTGTTATTTAAACTATTGTAAAACCAATCAACATTAATGAGATTATATTTTAAATAAATCCTCTAATTAGTTCTCCCTTTCTGAAATGTCATTAATCCTTGAATTAATTATTTTCATATGAATATGCATGATGTCTTTTTTTAGGAAGTCCATCTAATTTAGTTTGCTGATTGCACTGCTAATCACCTAGATAATTTTTGGTTATCCTCATCAAATAATGTTTATTGAGGCCTATGTTTACGAGATACTACCATGACAGCTGCTGTAAGAGTTTTCTTGGCTTCATCTATGATGACTTATACTTTCTAAGTCCATTTAATTTTCATTCTCTCATCCATAACTTGATTACTCTGATATTTTAGTTGCAGTAAAAGGACCTTTACTAGTCAGAAGATTCTCTTTATAATTTGAGTGGTCATCTTTGTTTTCTCTTTCCAAAAATACTTTGTCTTCTTTTGGGATATGAATTCCCATAACTTTATGGGACTTCTGGGTCCCTCTCCTACCATATTCCCTTCACTACAACTTGCAGACCCATGTTGTTATTTTGGCCTGTTAATTTTAGCAGCAGATTCATTGGCCAGTGGGGTGAGCATATGACCCAAGCCTGGCTAATCAGCATTCTTCTCTAAGTTTGTTTTTCCTTTCTTGGAATAAAAAGTAATGTTGTGAAAGAGAGCTACAACTTACTAGTTTTCCAACTGAGTTAGTTGTTTCTGAATTAATTATTTTGATATTGTGCATGTGGATGCCATATATTTTATTAGAAAACCCATCTAATTGAATGGACTGGTGGCGCTGCTCTCTATCCAGATAAAGGAAGTAGATTAGAAGATACAAACTATATATGTTCAATAAAAGGGTATTTTTGTGATGTTTCCAGTTCTGGTTCTAGTTATCTTTGTGTCCAACTGTACCAGGCTCTTTCCTTTGCTTAGTTATATAAAACAATAAATTGCCATTCTAAATTACTGCAGACTCTGTCAGTTTCTACATACTTGTAATTAGTTTAGGGTCCTTCACTGCATGAGATTCTTCATGACATAGTAAATCACATTAATGGATTTACAAATATCATGGCAAGTGTTTATGTGTTAACTCTGTAGATGAAAACGAGGTGAAATGATAGAATATTGTATATTACCTCAGCACCATCCCCTTATACTTTTTAGAAATCAGAGCAATGTGATCTTTGGTAAATGATACACTATTAATTCAGTTTCCACATTTGAAGGAAGGAACTGACATAACAAAAAAGGAATTTTCAGCATTGCCAGGAGGATATTTAAAAAGCACTTACATGCCATTGAAGAAAAGCACTGATAATAAAAAAATTATATAAATAAAACACAATCCTTTATTCCTGACATGGGTAGTTCTTTGCTCATGCTCCTACAATAATATTAAATCATTATTATCAGGAGACCTAAATTTATAAACCAAGTGTGGCCTCCAAGCAAGTTCACAATTGCCTTCCTAGGCAAGAATGTTGGCTTTTTTCTTTACTTTTCTGCTGGCCTTGTAATTTGAAATTATACTCATAGTGTGGCAATAAAGTTGTGATAGTCAGCTTTTAGAATTATTAGAACATCTCCTTGTCATTAAAAAGCAATCCAAAGCCTCAGGTACATATTGATTCATTTTAAAGCCAACCCAATAATTTCTCTATTGAGAGAATGGAATGAATATTATTTTACTTAAAAACTAAAGAATGTATGTTCTAATAGTTTGAGATCATACTTGAGAGCCAGTTCCCTTGGGTACAGTTTCTAGTTTTTCAATTGTTGTGGAGCAGGAACTAAAAGAATAAAACGTAAAGTACTATCACGCTTGTTCAATAAGACATCTCTTATTGCTATAAAACTACCTTGGGCTAATTTCACACTAAAACATCCAGAGCATGAAACTCAAGAAATTACATTTTTAAAAAGATCTAAAATGTCAATTCTAAATCACAGTATAAATTGGCAAACTAACTTTTAGAGTTTTAGAAATAATCAAAATATCAACTGTGTGATGAAACTTAAATATAAAAACATAAATTTGTTATTTCCCATGAAATCATAGATTGACCTTCATAAAATATACTACATACGTGAAGCAATAGTAAAAGGCCTGGCACTTAGTAGGTATTCTAGAAATGTTTTGTTAATGATTAAATGAATAAAAGGGAAGGCAGTTTTTAAAGCTGTTAACATCTTCCTGATGCCAAGTGTTAATTACCATAAAAGTCTGAATCATATGCTTCGAGGGTGTCAACCTGCACATAAGCATCCTTGTAGCTTTCTTTGCTTCATTTGCTGTCCTCATTCTTTGTCTTCATTTACACTTTGGCCTGCGTTTTAGGCAAAAATTACTATAGGAGACTGTGAAGGCACTGGGGACAGATTAGGACTGTAACGGTTTTATGAGAACAAGAATTTTTGTCTACTTAGCCTATTTCTTTTTTTTAATTTTTAATGTTTATTTTTGAGAGAGAAAGGGGGGAGAGAGAAAGAGGGAGAGGGAGGGGGAGAGGGGGAGAGAGATACAGAACGTGAGCAGAGAGGGGGCAGAGAAAGAGAGAGAGAGGGAGATGCAGAATCCAAAGCACACTCCAGGTTCTGAGCTGTCAGCACAGAACCTGACGCGAGGCTCGAACTCATGCACTGCGAGATCATGACCTGAGCTGAAGTTGGTGCTTAACCAACTAAGCCACCCAGGTGCCCCTACTTAGCCTCTTTCTGACAATGAATTGGCATGTACAGAGAGGGAGCTCAATATATGGTGATAAATACATAGTCAAATGGGAAGTGGGCAGAAGGAAATAATTATCAAGTTGTGTACAGGTGAATAAATGCACTAGTAGGACATTATAAAATTTGGGGTTTGAGATAAAACAAAGTAAAAGACTCAAAGCCTTGGATCTCCAAAGGCAACAAAGTACTGAAGAGAAATCACATGGTCTTCCATAAATCTAAACCAGTTCAAGTCTTTGTTATTATAACCCTCTTGCTCTATTAAAATAGCATACTGTCAGCTTGAAAACTAACTGGATATTTTTTCTCTACAGAATTTCAAATGGGTAGATTAAAAGATTTCCTGGCTGACCCCCCCTTCCCAAATTATAGCAATTTAACCTCACATTCTGTATTTTGCAGGCAACATGTCAAGAATGCTTAAATTTCTTACAGGTAAAATCCTTCTATGTATTGCCATTATCTGAAAATAAAAATTTTGTCCTCAAATTTCCCAATACCAAGAATTACAGGGGCGCCTGGGTGGCTCAGTCAGTTGAGCGTCCAACTTTGGCTCAGGTCATGATCTCACAGTTCGTGGGTTCAAGCCTGCATCAGGTTCTGTGCTGACAGCTCAGAGCCTGGAGCCTGTCTTCAGATTCTGTGTCTCCCGCTCTCTCTGACCCTCTCCTGCTCATGCTGTTTCTCTCTCTCTCTAAAATAAATAAAAACAGTAAAAAAAAAAAAAAGTATTACATTAACAAAAGAAAATGAGTCAATGAAGATTGGCTTAAATCTCATCTAAAAATAACTCAGCAACTATTTGCTGAAAGTGCAACATTGAGATGGGTATTGTAGGCATTACAGAAGGCTGCAAGATTGACACTTGTCTTAGTGGGCCATACAGTCTTTTGAAGGAGACAAGGCATAACATATAAGACAAGTAAAGAAGAAATAAGAAAATATTTTCAAAAACACAGAGTGATATATTATAAAACGCTAGATTGACTATAATCATAGACTGTGCTCTGTAGTACAGACAACATCCTTCACTGGATATTAAAGATTTGAGATTAGAAGTAATGGTCTGGTTGTATAAATTTTATTATTAAATCATTAGATTGCAATAAAGAATCCCTTTAGGTAATGACTTTCTCAATATATTATTTAATAAAGAATAAAATCACATGACCTACTATGCAATGATTCAGTTTTAAAAAGGTTTTGTCCTGGATATATTCACAAATGTCAATAAAAATTTCCTATAAGAGGATGAAGGCCAACTTTTATTTTTTATTTTTGTTTTCTGAAACTACAGCAACCTCAATTATTATGTATAAACATAGAATGAATTTTATTAACTTTGCTGACTTTATTATATTTCTGGTAGAGTAATGCAGATGAATCACCTTTGAAAACAGGATCCACTTTGCATTTCCACAGAGCCCAAGGAGATGCACACCATTTCCCTCGGTTACCTAATTATAAAAAAAATTACCACCAACAGAATAAATGGCAGCATCTCAGTCCTACTAAAAAAGATGTCTTTTTATCTCTAAAATGCCACAGATGGGGTAAAGAAAGCAATTACTTGTCACTTCTACTGCAACGGTTATAATATTCAACTTACTTTAAGTGACAGATTTTTCTAAGGGTTGGAAAATTAGCTGCTAAATAGGTTTCAGGTTTTTTTAAGCAATCCATTTTCGTTACCAATCATCTCAATTAGTTCAAAAAGCCCACGGACTTCTACGACATTAACTCTGATCTGTCAGAATTTAATTTTTGTCTGCCCATTTTCATTTATACTTGTATTTACAGGTGCCATTACTTATTCTTCCTCTAACCTGATTGAGAAAGAATGAACATTTCCTTGAGTATTAAATATTAATTACCAGATAACTTAATTGAATTTTAGTATGAAAAATAATGAGGAGGTGTAGTATAAAGTTACACATCTGATTGTCCTCATAATGTTTCTAATTTTATCTGTTACAGTTCAGGTATGCAACATTTTTCTGTTTCTGTTGAAACTAATTTTAAAATACTTATTTCTACGAGAAATCACTCTATGGAGTAAGCCCTGCAGTCACTCTGTGTGCCTTGTCTTCTCACTCCCACTCTCTCAGAGGACTAGTTTATGCCTTATCTGTCCTCGAAATTACATGACCTCCTCTTTCACTAAGAAAAGAACAGATCTGAAGACAATTCCCCACAGGCTGCCATGGACGAAGGGTCTGTCTTCCTCGCTACGGTCAACACCCTGAGAGGCCGTTCGAGTCCACTGCCTCAGTACACACATGAGCACTCCACCTTCCAGTTTCTGCTATTTCTTGCACACGAAGGTTTTTCCTTTCTATCAGACCATTGTCATCAGCACACAAAAATGCTGTTATTTTGTTCTTCTTGAAAGAACCAAAGAAATAAAAAGCCCCACTCTTTCTTCTGCTACCTCCACGCATCACCAGGGATCACGTGTGCTTCCCTTCACGCTTCAGAAGCTTCCTCTTATCTTCAGATCAGAGGCCAAACTTCTCCCTGAGCTTCTGCTGACCTTCAGCCATAGCTCTTCCACTCTATGTTCCTGCTATCTTGAATTCGCTTCTGTCTATGCTCTCTGCTTCCAAGATTTTAGTACCAACTGAGCCGCTGCGTTATTCTTCCCCATGCTGCCTTCAACTCTACATCTCTCTGTTCTCTTCCCCCTTGCCTGGTTGTCCCACATGCATCCTTCAGGCTTTGACTTAAACATCCTTTGACAGGGATCTAATCTTTTGGCTCGGTTGTGCCCTGCTCTGTGTGTGTGCACTTCTCTATCACAATCTGTCCCAAGTCAACAGAATGTGCTGTAAAGACCACAACTTCACTGGTCTTGTCACCACTATATTCAGGGCACAGCACAGAGCTGGCAGTCAGGAAATATTTGCATTTGAATGAATAAATGAAGAAAGGAGGAATCCAGGACACTCAGTACTGCTCAATAAATATTAGCAGACTATCCACCCGAAGAAACAGTGTTTGCAATAAAAATACAGCAATTTGGTTGTGAAGCATGACTTACAGATTCTTAGATTATCCTGGCCAGCATAATTTCTAACACTCACTTTGTTTAAATGTAAAAATCTACTAAGTGATATTTCCTTCTTAACCAAATGGAAATATAATGTTCCCTTTTCACCTCATTTTACAAAATTATTCCATAGGAGTTCATTGAAATAAGGACAGGTCATCAATATTAACTGCAAAATTTCTTAGCCTTCAAAACAAATGTCTGGTTTCCTTAAGTCTTCTTTTTTTATGGCAGATCTCCTATTGAGGATACAATTTTTAATCATAAAATTCATCTGTAAGAATTTATCTCTCTTTACTTTGTCAGAAAAGTTTATTTTCAAGTAAAATAAAATATAGGAAAAACAAAGTAAGTATGCCTCCCATTGTGGTTGGCACTTTAAGTTCCTACTTCACTTTGTTACATAGGAAAAACTATGAACTCTTCCAGAAAGCCACTTAGCACTCTAGCTTCTTTGAACTCTATCTTAATATAAAGTCACCATTATGCAAACAAATAAATAAATAAAATTTGTATTACTGTTACTGGCATACTATACTTTTTTGGTGGGGGCTGGGGGGGGTGAGACTGCATTTAAAACGACTTGAAGAGGAATAGCTAAATTATCAAAAGGCACTGAAAATATCTAGAAAATAGAAAATTTGCCTTTGTGTCCCTCATTCAGATTTTTACAAATCCAAGGACTAAAGAGAATAATTTCATTTAAAAAATCCACAAGATTTATATCAACCCAGAAAGACTTCAGTCATTTTCAGGCTATTTGTAAATTTATGTAACTACCATATGTTTTGAAGTCATTACTCTCCCAACACATTAAGACACAGTTTTAATGCTCTGAAAATAATTTAACATTTAACATACAAAGTCAACTGCATGTTGACTATCATTAATATTCAATCAGTAAAAAAGCTCTATCAGAGAGAAAATACCTTATCTACTTAATAAGATGACTTCCCATCTTGTTTTATTAAACCATGTAATTCCCTCCTAAGTCATAAGTCACTGTCTGAAAACCTCAGGATCTTATAGCAGATTCTTTATCTTTCTTATTTACAAGCAGTGAATGACAAATTAATTATACTTAATTTTAGCTAAGCTCTATCATAGGCATTGAAAAGCCACTGTCTCCCAATAAACATGCTTTAAAAACAATGCCAAGACTCAGAGGTTTATTTTATGGAAATCTAAAGTCAAAAGGTACAAGGTTTAATATCCTATGTTGGAAATATTAAGTGCTGAAGGACTCTGTTGTGATCAAATTCAAATACTCTTTTTCTAAGGAGAAAGCTGTGGTCTCAAAGCTTGAACTACTTTATTGTCAATATTACATTGCCATCCTCAGAATAATCATTTGTTGTCATCTTTGTCTTAACAACTACCTGTCAGAAAGCCCAGATGTGTTATCCAGCTAATACACATTTAATCTAATTCTTACTATATCTGGAAAGCCGATCATTACAGAATCCTCATTTCAGATGAGAGAGGGACACAACTGGGAAAACAGGCTCCAGACTCATTTAATGGTCTTCTCACAACATCAGGATAAAAATACAAAGCGCCGTTTTGTTTCCAGGTGGTATCCATAGTATCTGTTAGAGGTAGCAAACTCATGTGGTTTCCAGACTCAGACTGGTCACTTAAATGAATGAGGAAAGGCAGGCGTGGGATTATGGTAAAGTACAACACACAGGTCTCTTGTGTAGGAGCAGCGACGACTCAGCTCCCACCAAGGGCTTCCGTTTGTAAATACGCATCTAAGAGGGCAGATTTTCTAACTTTTCATGAGAGGCTGAAAATTTAGATATTTATGTGTATATGCATATATTGTATGTGTGTGTATATATCATATACATGTACATGTGCATGTGTGTATATAAATACTCTTCCAGTTTTTGAAGGCAATCAAATACATGTTTAATAATGTGGGGGCCAAATATGATATCTGGGGGTACTTGCAATCTCTGTGTTAATGAGACTTAAAAATTCTGAATAAATACAAATACATTTAAATGAATCTGTTACCAAATCAAATGTTTAAAACTTTGGTGTATAATCCAGTCTCTGTTGCCCTTCATGTTTTTGGTTACATGTTTCTGTGTATTTTTCTTTTTGTTTTGTACTTTATGGAATCCATAAAAGAACATCATTCAAAGAACACAGAATTTCAGTAGAAAGTCACTTAAGGCACCACATACTCAGGGGCAGAATTGACATTTTTCTCTCCTGGAGTAAAAGCAACTAGAGGAGCAAAACTGACCAGACAGAAGAGCATCCTTCCCTCTCACTTATCAAGCCTTCTTCTCTCAGAGGAAGAAAAAGGAGAGTGGAAAGAAAGACTCTCTCAGCTCAGCTTTGATGATTTTGAAAATATGAGCACCTGGAAAGTAGGCTGTGTTTTGAAACCTGAACAGTGAAAGTGAGTAAACTCTCACAAAAATGGATTGTTAAGTGACTGCTTTCTATCCGAAGGGCTCGATCCTGCTGCTTAGCTGTCTCCCTCTCACCCCTCTCAGGTCGCATACACATTTCCTGCAAGAACATACAGGAATGAGTTACCAAGTGAGGCTGCAAAATGCACTTTTTTCCCCTCAGAAATTCAGTAACGATGTTTGTGTAATAAAGAGAATTTAGACTGGGGATGAACAAACTGATCGTTTTGTCTAAATATGGAGATATTTTCCCCCATCCCTTTGAGCTTCCTCTTCACCAAGTTTTACGTTATTGGATCAAAGTATGCATCTGTAGTTAGTGTTGTTCTTCTCCTTTATCATCCCTAAAGTTTTTATTCTTCATGCATTCTTTCTGACGCATGTGTGGTATCTAGAAATCCTACAGGAAGAATCACTGTTCTCAATTTCATCCTTTTTAAATCTTCTGAAGATGTCTCAAGCAATAAAGAAAATAAAACAACTTAATTGGGCTAAGGTTAAATTGTGTTATAACTATACTAGGGAAATCTTTGTAGGTACTGGTGAGATTTCATGTCTGCATGTAAAAAAAACTTGAAATATAAACTTAATTGGTTTGCATTTAATTATTTAGTAAAAGATTCAATGATTAAAATTCAAAGTTTTATTACAGTTATAGCAGAGGTTTATATCAGTGTCCAGATGTATAATTTGGGGGTAATAAAGAATCTTTTCTACCTACACAACAGACTTTGATTAAAGTTAAAAAACAATTACATAATACATATAATTGGAATTCATATTTTTAGCTACAATTAACCTTTTTCATCTAAAAAAGAGAAACTAGAAAGCAACAGATAACTCTTGTCTTGTGAGTAAGTGTATATGTGAACTAATTCTTTTAGCTCCTTGGTAAAAATATATGACTTTCTTCTTTTGATCTACCATGAACTCCTTATAAGACACAGTTCTAGATAATTTCCTTCTTAAATTTCACTTGATCAATGTGAATCAATCACTTGACCAAAGTGTTCATTATAGAATTTATTTCCTCACAAATGATAGATCAAGATTTGGAATTTCTTATGTTGATGAGAACTAGAATTATAATTTTTTAATTAAAAAAATTTTTTTAGAGATACAAAGAGTGTGCAAGTGAGCATGAGCAGGGGAAGGGCAGAGAGAGAAGAGAGAAAATCTTAAGCAGGCTCCATGACTAGTGCAAGCCCCATGGGGGACTTGATCTCAGGACTCTGTGATCATGACCTGAGCCAAAATCATGAGTTGGATGCTTAACTGACTGAACCACCCAGGTGCCCCAATCAGAATTGGAATCTTAATAAATATTTGCCACTTCTGAAAAGGACAAGAAAATGTGATTACCTATTAGAAATATTCTTGTAACACACAGAATCCTGAGTTGAGATATTAAAATTAAGTGCAAAGAGAATCTTGTAAAGGTTACATTATTTTATAAGGTTGAAATAATAATTATTTAAGTAGCTCAAATTTTTGTATATTTATGTATTTGTGCATTTATTTTATTTACATTTAACTCATTTTTCAGGTTCCACCCAAACATCTGACCATATGAAGTTACACAGGTGGGATTAATTTCACTCTTTTTGCCTTCTCAATTCATCTATGGGGTAAATCCATTTTTTAATACTATTTCCATATCTGGCTTTAGCTTGAGGAAAATTTATAGGGAATTCCAGCTGTATGAACTTGAATAACTAAACTAATCCTCCTGAGCATCCTTTTACTGATATAAACTGAATATAATATTCCTACATTTCACTGAGCTAGAGGTATAAGATTTAGCAAATAAAAAATAAGACAGTGTGAATTTCAGATAATTTTTAGTATAAATGTATCCCAATCATTTTCAGAATAAGTATGTTCCAAATATTGCATGAGGCATATTACACTACAAAAAAGATTTGGTGTTCATGTGAAATCCAAATTAGTGGTCCTATCTTTTATTTGGCAATCCCACACTGAGCTGTTTTAGGGATTACATCAGATGACTCATCTGAAATGGCTGACAAATGGTGGATACCCAACAATTTTTTCTTGCAAAACCCTGTGAACTAGTAAAGAAACATGATTTGAATTACATCAATTCTTTGTATCCTATATCTGGGGAAAAGCCTGATATGTTGTAAATACATAGTAAACATATATAGTACAGAAGAAATGAAGTGTGTGTGTGTGAGTGTGTGTGTGTGTATGCGTGTGTGTTTGCACATACATGTTTAGGAGATGGAGTTGAACATTAGTTAGTATTGAAAGGGATATTAATACATAAGAGAAAGTCATGTTTCATTGCCTTTTATCAACATATTTCATCATCATTTAGCTACTATTTTGTGGGATTAGACACCTATAAAGACCTTCAAAGATATTCTTGTCCATTCTCCTTTCTTCAGAGAATGCTGCACATAAATAGTACTGGATGGTAATAATCCTTGACATTGTTAAATGACTCCAGAAATTGAATTTTTACTATATTCCTTAACATTTTCCCACTCTCAGAATTGTCATAATTTGAGTTACATTTAAGTTCTGAGAGTAGTTGTCATTAATTGCAATTTTAAGGTTCTTTGCATATGTGTGTGAATGTGTATGTAAATATATATGTAAATAAATATATTTATAATGAATATAGATAACTCCTGTAGAACAAATTTGACCTATCACCTGGTTTTATGTGATCCACCTATGAGGTAAGAATTTTTATATTTTGAGGTGTTTAGGAGAAAAATCAAAAGAATAATTATAATTTGTGACACATGAAAATATATGAAATTCAAACTAAATAAGGTTTTATTGGAACACAATAACATCTACATATCTATTTGTTTATATACTCTCTATAGTTCCTTTAGCACTGTGTAATGTTCAGTTTCACGTGCTAACTTTGCTATTTAGTTATTTAATCAAACAGTATTCTAGGTTTTGTAGTTACGGTTAACATCTAAAATCACTTGATTTTAAGTAAAGGACATTAACCTCAAAAATGTGGGTAGGCCTTATCCCATAAGTTGAAAGCCTTAGAGCAATACTGAGGTTTCCTGGAAAATAAGAAATCTTGCCTCAAGACTATAATATCAACTTCTAACTAAGTTTCCAGCCTAACAGTTTTCCTTACAAATCAGATTCAAGACTATAGTATTAACTCCTGCCTGAATTTCCAGTCTGCTGACTTGTTCTATGGGATTTCAGACTTGCCACTGCCCACAATTGTGAAACAATTCCTTAAAATAAATCATACACACACACACAAATATATATGTGTATGTGTATAAAGATGTATATATATATCTACATCTATATATATCTATATATGTATAGTATGTATTTAGAAGTTTATAAATATATATATATATATATACACACACACACATATATGAAAGAGAGAGAGAGAGGGAGGGCGATTGAGAGAAAGAGAGAGAGAGAGATTCTCTGAAGAATCCTAAATGATATACACCACAACAGCAGAACTGAGTAGTTGTGACAGAAACTGTATGGCCCACACAAAAAAATTTATTTTCTGGCCCTTTACAGAAAGGTTTGCAGACCCCTGTGCTAGATACACTATATTTGAGCTAAATAATTTTTTCATTCATCCACAGAATTTCATATTCTACTAATATACTGATACCTATGTACCTCAAAATGAATGGGGAATTAACAGGAGAATCAAAGAGGTACAGTCCATCCTGGTAAGTGTCAATGCTGAGCAGGTGGTAAGTAGGCTGTGCTGGGTGAATATACTGGGGAGGCATCCGATACCAACAGGCCCTGCATATTAAGGTTCCATGAAACTAAAACCATCACCAGTGAAACATTCATACAAGATACACATGTTACTTTTCCTTATCTACTTTAAGTAAGTAGGATTTTAGATATGGGCATGCTATGTACATTTTTTAAGCTTCAGAAAGTAAATTTAGATATTATCTAACAGAGGTCACAAAGTCAAATGCCTTCAAAGGCAGGCAAAACTTGAATAGTATGGGATGAGAGAGACTTGGAAAGCCTCAGAATGTGCAGTCTGCATGTACTGATGCTCCATGTATTGATATTTAAAAGTCTGGAGCACCTGGGTGGTTCAGCAGGTCGAGTATCCAACTTCCGTTGAGATCATAGTCTCACGGTTCATGAGTTCCATCCCTGCATCAAGGTCACTGCTATCAGCAGAGAGCCCACTTTGGATCCTTTGTCCTCCTCTCTCTATGCCACTCCCCTACTCATATACTCTCTCTCTCTCAAAAATGAATAAACATTTACTAAAAAATGATAAAAATCCAAAAAATTCAAAGACATGGTACAAGCCTAATGAAATTCATCTTCAGACTTCATGTGTTACCAATTGGAAACCTCTGAGATAAAATCTACCTCTTTTCATTTCATAAATGGGCTCTGAAACCCAAGATCTTAAGGCACTTAACTAAAATCCCTCTTATTTATTTGTGGAAGATTAAAATCCAGGTCTTCTGGCTCCCAAAGCAATTTCCTTACTCTCTGTGGAGAGAACCCTAAGGATGTGTTCAGACAGGATTATAAGAGAAGGGAACAGAAGTCAAAATTAGGCTGGAGAAGAATCTTGTCTTCAAGAAATACATGAATTACACATTTATATATTTACATAGAACCTATGACATTGCCAGCTAGAAGTGTGCAAGGCACCATGATGTTTTAAGAAAGTGAGTGAATACAATATCTCATTGCTTTATTTTGCATTTCCCTAATAGTAAACATACTTTCAAACATTTACTAGCCATTTATTTCTATTCCTGAGAACTGACTGCATGTTTTGTCTACTTTTCCATAAGTTGTTTTGCTTTATTCTCATTGATGTATAAGCATTAAAAATATTCTGCACAGTAATCCTTTGTGTGTATCTTCTGCATATATTCTTTACATGCATCTTTTTTTCATTTTTGGTTTGTCTTTCCATTTTTTTTAATGAATAGAAGCTCTTTTTACATTTCTCTATCTTTTATTTTAGAGCATTTTTTGTGTCTGTTGAAGAAATACTTTCTTATGCCCAGATCATGGAGAAGTCTTAAATACTGATAAAATAATTTTCCCCCACCTCTTATATTTGTCTCTAATTCATGTGGAATTGATTTTTGTATATAGCAATGATGGAGAGGTAGAAGTTTACTTTTTTCCATATGAACAACTAATTATCCTTGAACAATCTGTTGGGCAGTTCATCCTTTCACCATCAAGTTTTCGTGACAATTACGCAATAAACTCCTGTTTCTCTGTGTGGGTCTATTTGCAGTACATGCAATCTGTTCTATTTGTCCTTTTCTTCCAATCAGTGTTTCAAAGCCACATTGTCTTAATTACTACAGATTTACAAGTCCTTATTTCTGGGACAGCAAATCTCACTTTGTTTTACTTCCTTAAAAGTGTTTTGAGCACTTTCAAACACATTTTTTGTTTTGTATATATTTTTGAATCAAGATGTCAAGCTTTTAAAAATAAAATGGGGTAATTTTTATTGAAATTAAACTGAAGGTACAAATCAATTGGGGCAGTGGTGAACTATTTATAATACAGAATTCCAATTCATGAACATGGAAGACTTGGAACTGTTTAATTATGTCTCTTATATAAAATAATTACTATAAATTCACATATAAACATTCGTACTGGCAGAGCCCTCCCATCCAGCACACATACTTTACTTTTAATCTTCAAAATGTCTTGACTATTTTTATCTTTATTATTACCTTTTAATTTATCTAAGTTTGCTCAACTCTTCTACCTTCTTAAGTAGAATGCTTGGTTAACTAATTTTAAGACTTTCATCTTTACTAACACAAGCATTTAAGGCTATAAGTTTTCCTAGAGTTACTGCTTTATTTGTATCAAACAAGTTTCTGTAGAAATTTTCTTGAACTATAAATTTCTTATAACTTCTATTCTGTTTTTTTCTTTGTCATTAGAACTGTGTTAATTGTTCCAAAATACTTAAGCAGAGTTAATTTTGTGTTATTGATTTTTTTAATGTTTTATTTACTTTTGGGAGAGAGAGAGACAGACAGACAGACAGACAGTGTGAATAGGGGAGGGTCAGAGAGAGAGAGGGAGACACAGAATTGGAAGACAGGCTCCAGGCTCTGAGCTAGCTGTCAGCACAGAGCCTGACACACTGTGCAAACCCATGAACTGCGAGATCATGATGTGAGCCGAAGTTAGAAGCTCAACTGGCTAAACCATCCAGGCGCCCCGGGTTATTGATTTTTAATATAAGTACATTTTAGTCAGTGAATATGAACTCTATCATCTCAGGTTTGTTTTTTATTCAATATAAGGTCAATTTTAGGTGTTACATGTGTTCTACAGTGGTGTAGGTCAGTGTTCTATGTACTTCTAATGTATCTGAATTGTTAATATGCTAGTTTTCTGCATCTTGTGTTTTGTCTGTTTGGTCTATGAAATACTGAGAAATGTACGTTAAAAGGTCATAGTGTAATTGTATTTATCTGACAGCAGAGACCTTAATTTTCTACCAGAGTTTGGAAATTATACACTGAATTACTATTCTGTTTGTGGTTTATGGTTTGCATGCCACACCTAACTCATGAGGAACAAAACAGGGGCACTGGGGTGGCTCGGGTGGTTAAGTGTCTGGCTTCAGATCAGGTCATCATCTCACCATTTGTGAGTGTGAGCCCGGCATCTGGCTCTGTGCCCACCGCTCAGAGCCTGGAGCCTGCTATAAATTCTGTGTCTCCCCCTCTCTCTGCCCCTCCCCCGCTCATGCTCTGTTCCTTTCTCTCTCTCAAAAAAATTTTTTTTAATTTGAAAAAATACAAAGACCTCACAAATTTTTAGCTTTTATCACTTCAAAAATATTCTATTTTGATATATTTCAATTCTACCTTTTATTTTTCTTTAAGCTCACCAGAATTTTTTGTTAAATTCTATCAAGTCAATATTGCTTAGATTGATTCACATCAATTAATTACACTGATTACTATTTTAAGCACCATTCTTTCTTGTACATAAGATTAGCCACCTGAACTTTTCTTCTGTCTAGAGTACATCCTTTAAACTTTTCTTTAATAAAGATCTGTTTGCAGCAAATTTTTTGTTTCAAATCATTTAATTCTCAAATTTAGCACTCATTTAAAATAATAATACAATAGACTAATGTCCACTGTTCCTTTAGAAAATTAAACTATCTTCTAATTTTTGTCCACTGGAAAGTAATTTTTATTCCTCCTTTGTTGAACTTATGGTTGAGGATTTATCTGTAGTATTCTCTGATTTCACTGTGTTAGGTCTACACATTACCATAATGGGACTGTACTTGTGTGTATGTGCTATTTCTATATAAATACATTAGCTAAAGTACACTGTTATTTTTCAATTTTAATTGTTCACTTAAATGATCTCTTGGTTCTTATTCATTTTTTCAGTCCATTATTTTCTTATTTTTAAACATAATGACCACATTTTCTTTGTTTATGTGTTTGATAATTCCAGTATCTTAGGTCATAAAGATATGTTTGTATCTTTTGTGGTCTCTGCTTGTCTTCACTATTGGTATTGTTTCCTTGCAAGTTTTAAGGGTTTGCTGTTATTATTCTTTTTTAAAAGCATGTTCAAAGTTAATATACATTTATTTCCACCAGGGACTCAGGGCATTATCAACAAGCAGAGATTTAATAAAAATCGTTGGCTTGAGATTTTTTTCCAGACCATCTAGGTAGTGTGAATATAAGCTAAAAACCTATGAAGACTAGCAGATGGTTATGAATTTTGATGAAATGTTTTGTTTTCTCACCCATCCTGCACTAAATTTTCAGAGAGGTAATTTTCTTCATTCTCTTGTGTGTGCACGTGTGCGCACTGGGATTTCTAGTTCATTCAAGATGTAGCTTTGGGATTCCAGGTATCTGTAGATGAGGACATCTCCTATTTGACTCACCACTAGATCTATGTCCTGAGCTTTGTATCCTGTCTCCATGCATATTTCCTGCCAGCCTGGGGAACTCAGGTTCACTAGTTGAACAAATTTTAGCAAGTTGAAAGGCATCTTAGTGCTCTGCTTGTCTCTTTTTAAAAATAACGGTTTAATGTTTATTTTTGAGAGAGACAGAACATGAATGGGAGAGGGGTACAGAATAGATGAAGATACAGAATCCGAAGCAGGCTCCAGGCTTTGAGCAGTCAGCCAAGAGCCTGATGCGGGACTCGAACCAATGAACCTTGAGATCATGGCCTAAGCCAAAGTCGGACACTTAACAGACTGAGCCACCCAGGTACCCCTAATTAACTTAGCTTTTGGTTTCTGTGTATTTCTTTCTTACTCATCAAAATATTAAGACATGTTTTCTCCATTGTTCTAGTTTTCTGTGAGAGAGTAAGTCAAAGTATCTAGCTTATCATATTGTCAGAAACTGATTTCCTTCAATTTCTAAAAATTTATGTATATATAGCTAGTTGTTATTTTTTGGTACCTAGAGGCTTATGAAGGTCACATTATAAAAATACAATGCATTTCTTATCATGACATAGAATCACTCTCTTACCTATTTCGAGGTTTTAACTTTAAATCCCATCTTGCCTAGCACTGATTTTATCCTTCTAACTTTCAAGTGTCTATGTCTGCCAAATATTTATTTTACCCTACCTGTATTTTTTAACTGTTACCTCTTATAAAAATTTTAAAAGTCTTAAGGCTGGGCACTGACTCATAATGAGAAAATTCAGTTCATACACATTTACCCTAATAACTAAAATTTTTTAATTAAAATTTTATTTAAATTCAAGTTAATTAAAATATAGTATAGCATTGATTTCAAAAGTAGAACCCAGTGACTCATCATTTACATTTAACACCCAGTGCTCATTCCAAAAAGTACCCTCCCTAATGCCCATCACCCATTCAGTCCACACCCTATCAGTTTGTTCTCTGTATTTAAGAAGTCTCTTATGCTTTGCGTCCTCTCTGTTTTTAGCTTTTGTTTTCCTTCTGTTTCCCTATGTTCATTTGTTGTGTTTCTAAAATTCCACATATGAGTGAAATAATATATAATATTTGTCTTTCTCTGACTGGCTTATTTTGCTTAGAATATACTCTAGTTCTATCCACCTTGTTGCAAACAGAAAGACTGCATACCTTTTTAAAAGTTTTTAAAATGTTTATTTATTTATTTTTGAGCAAGAGTGAGAGCGAGAACAGCAGAGAATCTTAAACACGCCATGTGCTGTCAGCACAGAGCCCAATGTGGGACTTGAACTCATGAACCATGAGATCATGACCTGAGCCAAAATCAAGAATCAGATGCTTAACCAATTGAGCCATCCAGGCACCCCAATATTTTATTTTTTTTGATTATCGAGTAATATTCCATTCTATATATTGCTATCACATTTTCTTTATCCATCCATCAGCCTATGGACATCTAGGCTCTTTCCAGATTTTAGCTATTGTTGATAGCACTACTATAAACATTGGATCTATGTGACCCTTTGAATCAGCATTCTTCTATCTTTTAGATAAATACCTAGAAGTGCAACTTCCAGATTGTAGGGTAATTCTATTTTTAATTTTTTTTAAACTTCCATACTATTTTACAGAGTGACTGTACCAGTTTGCTTTATCATCAACAGTGCAGAAGTGTTCCCCCTTCTCTGCATCCTCACTAACAGCTGTTGTTTCCTGAGTCATTAATTTTAACCTTTCTCACAGATGTGAGGTGGTATCTCATGGTGGTTTTGATTTGTATTCCCCTGATGATGAGTGATGCTGAGCATCTTTTCATAAGTCTGTAGCCTTCTGGATGTCTTTGGAAAAGTGTCTATTCATGTCTTTTGCTCATTTTTTCACTGGATTATTTGTTTTTTGGGTGTTCAGTTTGGTAAGTTCTTGAAAGATTTTGGATACCAATCTTTTATCAGATATGTCATTTGCAAATATCTTCTTCCATTCCACAGGTTCCCCTTTTTTCAAACTTAAAAAAAAAAAAGAAATGGAAAGAAAGCTTCCAAACTCATTCTACAAATCCAACATTACCTTGATTCCCAAACCAGACAAAGACCCCACTAAAAAGGATAATTATAGGCCAATATGACTGATGAAACTGGGTGCAAAATTCTCAACAAGATACTAGTATATTGAATTCAACTGTACGTTAAAAGAATTATTCACCATGATCAAGTGGATTTATTCCTGGGCCACAGGGCTGGTTCAGTATTCACATATCAATCAATGTGACACACCACATTAATAAAAGAAAGCATAAGAAGCATCCAGGGGGAACGGAGGAGAGAGAGTTGGGGAGAGAGAGGGATGCAAAACATGAGAGACTATTGAATGCTGAGAATGAACTGAGGGTTGAGGGGGAAGGGGGAGGGAGGAAAAGAGGTGGTGGTGATGGTGGAGGGCACTTAAGGGGAAGAGCACTGGGTGTTGTATGGAAAACAATTTGACAATAAAATATTATGGAGAAAAAAATTAAAAAAAATAAAAGGCTGGATATAATCTAAACTTGCAAAAATACAAAACTGCTTAAGTGAAATATGATTTATCATGCAAGGGTCCCAATATTCTACTGTTTCAAAATTGTTTCTGATTTCGTGCATATTTGTCTTCCCTTGAATTTTAGAAACAACATGTCTAAATATGCTGTAAATAATTTACAAATAAATATGTAAAAATTTCAAGGTAAAAAAAAGAAGCATATTCTTTTCAATAGATGCAGAAAAAGCATTTGACAAAATATAGCATCTTTTTGATAAAAACCCTGAAGAAACTAGGGATAGAAGCAGCATACTTCAACATGGACCTCTCTTCAGAAACTATACAAAAAGAAAGTTAGTGGGGGAAATGTTGGGGGGAAAATCAACACATCAAACTAGAAATTCTATATCCAGCAAACTTTTCCTTCAAAAGTGAATGGAAAATAAAGAGTTTTTCAGGCAAAATAAGGAACTATGTCATTATAGTCTTGCCTTGTGAGAAATGTTGAAAGAAGTTCTTTAAGCGAAGGGAAATAATATAGGTCAGAAACTTATACTTACATAAAAGAAAGTAGAAAGGGAATAAAGACAAAATAAAATATTTTAAAATGCTTTTTATAAACTTTTTATACTTAATCTAACATAAAACTGTTTACTCAATACAATAATAGCAAAGCAATGTATTCCATGATTATGTCTTATGGATAAATAAAATATAGAAATGTTATAAGAGGAGGAAGAGAAAATTGGACATGCTCTGTTATAAGATACCTGTACCATCTGGGAATTAGTATACTATTATTTGAAAATAGAAGGGAAAGTCTCCAATTTGATAAAGAGTATCTACAAAAATAGTTAGTATTTTGTATATATGATGCAAAATTAGATGCTTTCTTCCTAAGATTAGAGAGACAAGGATATCTCCTCTCATTACCCCTGCTCAACATGATACTGGAAATCCTAACTCATGCAATAAGACAAGAAAATAAAATAGAAGGTAACCAGATTACGATGGAAAAAAAGTGTCTTTGTAAATTACATTGTAAATCACAAAGAATCATCACAGACAACAAAAACTCCTGGAAAAAGTGATTATAGCAAGGTTGCAGGATTCAAGATTAGTATACAAAAGTCAGCTGCTTTCTGATATATACCAGTAATGAGCAACTCAAATTTTAAATAAAAAATATTGTTTATATTAGCACCAAAATAAAGGAGGGGGAAATACATATAAATCTAACAAAATATGTACTAGATCCATAAGAGGAAAACTGTGAAACCCTCATGGAAGAAATCAAAGATCTAAGTAAATGGGGAGATATTCCATGTTTACAAATTGGTAGATGTAAGTCCTTCCCAAATTAAATTACAGATCCAATAAATACCAATCAAAATCCCAGTAAATTATTTTGTGAATGTCAACAAACTGATTCTAATGTTCGTCCAGAAAAGGCAAAAGACCTGGGGCAGCCAATATTATACTAAAAATAACAAAGATGGAGGACTGAGCACTAAGACTTACTATATATAATTAGGTAATTAATGGAGTGTGCTCTTAGTGAAAGAATAGACAAATTGATCAATGGAACACAATAGAGAGTCAGAAATATACCCATACAAATTTATCAATTGATTTTTGACAAAAATGGAAAGGCAGCTCAATAGGGAGACATATTTTTCTTGACCAAATCTGGTAGAACAATTATGTAGCCACATGTAGCAATGTTAACTTTGACATAAACTGCTAAAGACTGAAATGTTTCCTCCCCAAGTTCGTATGTTGAAGCCCTATCACCAGTGTGGTTGTATTTGGAAAGAGAGCCTGCCTTTAGTAAGTAATACAGTTAAATAAAGTCATAAGAGTGTTTTTAATCTGATACTACTGCGGCCTTATAAAAAGAAATCTCTTTCTTCCATGTGAGGGCAGAGTGAGAAGACAGAAATTTATGGTCCAAGAAGAGAGCTCTTACCAGTAACTGAATCTTGCCAGAAGCTTGACCTTGGACTTTAACCTCCAAAATTAAGAAAATAAACTCTTGATGTTTAGGGCATCCAGCCCATGGTACTCTGTTTTAGACAGTCCTATGGACAGACCTATGTCTTACATGAAAATTAACTCCAAATGGCTCACAGACCTAAATATAAAACACAAAGCTTTACAACTTCTAGAAGATAACACAAAAAATTTAAGTGAAGTTGGATTTGGTGGTAAGTTGCAGATCTGACACAAAAACTACAATCTATGAAATAAAATATAGGTAAATTTGACTTCATTAAACTTAAATACTTCTGCTCTATAAATGGTACTACTAAGAGAATGAAAAGACAAGCTGCAGATTAGGGGACTTGTAACTAAAATATACAAAAAACTCTCAAGATTCAACAATAAGAAAACAACCCAATTATAAAATGGGAAAAATATCTGAACAGAAACCTCATTAAAGAATATATACAATGACAAATAAGCATTTGAAAACATGATCATATATATGTTATTAGGAAATTGCAAATTAAAACAAACATGAAATCTACACATGCCTTTTGGATTGGCTTAAAAAACATAATTTCAAATGTTGGTATGAATGTAGAACTTCCATTCATTGCTGGTGGGCATAAAAAATGGTACTGACACTTTGGAAGATAGTTTGATAGTTTCGTATAAAGTTAAACATAGTCTTACCATATGATTCAGCAATTTTACTCTCAGGTATTTCCCCACGGGAATTAGAAACTTGCATCCACAAAAATCTGTACATGAACGTTTATTGCAGGTTTTTCCTTAACTGGCCAAATTATAAACAATCATAATGCCTCTCAGTAGGTGAATGGGTAAACAAACTGTATATAGACACAGTGGAATATGATTCAGTCATGAAAAAAGAGTTATCAAGCAATAAAAAGACATGGAGGAAATTAAATGCATATTTGTAACAGAGCACTCAGTCTGAAAAGGCTATATACTGTATGATTCCAACTTTGTGATAGTATAGAAATGAAACACTATAAAGACAGTAAAACAAACAAAAAAACAGTACAGCCATTGATTCATGGGGATGGAAAAAGATATGAATAGGAGGAGCACAGGAGATGTTTAGGGTGGTAAAATTATTCCACATGACATAATGCATTTGCCAAAACCCAAAGAACTTTACAGCACAGAATAATGTCAATGAAAACTATCTACTTTAGTTAACAACAATATGTCAATATAGGGTCATCAATTATAACAAATGCACCATGCTAATGCAAGATGTTAATAAGAGGGGAGACTGTATGGGAGTTAGGAGGTGTATGGAAACTCTACAAACTGCTTTTAAAAAGTTTGGAAAAATAGAAAAATGTAAAAAAAAAGAAAGTATTGTAAACTAGCTTTAGATAACTAAGGGAAAGGAACACCAAAAAGGAAGAGTGGCATAGTATGCCATTCTGTCTCATCTCTTTGAGATCTGCTGAAGATGGGCATCAGATTAGAGTCCACTATGGCTCAGAACTCCTGGTGGGAATGGAATACGAGGGAGGCAGAAAAAGCAGCAGATCGTGATACTGGTGGAAACACCCTTGTGTTTGGGAAAGTTCAACTTCAGGGAGCCTCATTGTTAGGGCTTCTTTAAAGGGTATGTTCCTAAATCAGTATTTGTAATTTTGTATTTTAAAAAATTTTTTAATGTTTTTTATTTATTTATTAGGGACAGAGAAGACAGTGCAAGCAAGGGAGGGTCAGAGAGAGAAGGAGGCACAGAATCTGAAGCAGGCTCCAGGCTCTGAGCTAGCTGTCAGCACAGAGCCTGACGCGGAGCTTGAACCCACCAGCCATGAGATCATGACCTGAGCTGAACCCGGACACTCAACTGATTGAGCCACTCAGGTGCCCCTGTAATTTTGTTTTTTTTTTAAGGATCCCTCTTCCTCAAAATTATAAAACTGTAGTCCCCATAAAAACTAGAATGGACACATAAAGGAACATATCTATATTTGCTCTTCTGATTCCACATAAGAAAAAGTAGGTGGCCTAGTGAGCACCTAGCTTATATTTTGTTCATATAGGTTTTTTCTTGGCCTGCTAATGTATTTTTTAATGTCTTATTGAACTGAAATTGCCCAGATTGATCTATCTTAAGAATTCAGCAAACTATGGGGTGCCTGGGTGGTTTAGGTGATTAAGCATTGGGCTTTTGATTTTGGTGCAAGTCATGATCTCATGGTTCATGAGACTGAACTCTGTGTCGGGCTTTATGCTGATAGCGTGAAGCCTGTTTGGGATTCTCTCTCCCTGCCTCTTCCCTACTAGTGCACACATGCATATGCTCTCTTTTTCTCTCTCTCAAAATAAATAAATAAACCTGAAAAAATAAAAGAATTCACCAAACTGAAGATCCCTGGGATCTGAAAGATAAAAGCCGATGATTCAGATTTAAATCAGAGGATGATTAACAATATTTTAGGATAGCTTTTGCCACAAGAAGGAGTGCTGATATATTAATAGGTTCCTTTATAGTACTACACATTCAAGTCGGCACAGAATGTTACATGAAATAAAAGATAGGCAGTTGTCTCATATCATCTTTTTGTTTGCTTATTTCCCTTTTATTCCAGGTTAGAGTAATTAGAAATACTTCCTATAGTATTAGAGAGAAACAGAAGGTCTATAAATACCTGTTAGATATTTTTATGAGCTTTTCTGCTTCTCTAAATGAATCATATGTGGGGCAAAACGGTGAGCTATTATTCAATATGTTGGGGCTAATGGGGCTTTAAATAAAATGGTAACAGAGCCTTAGAAACTAAATGTTTCTAAATTCAAAGAAATGGTTTGTCTTTACCAAGGAAAATAATATTTCCCTGCACAAGAGTAGAATTATCAGTATGCACCTTCGCTTCCTGAGAATGCCATATAACAATGTCTTAACCATTAAAATTAATGACCTGGAATATAAGAGATCTAAATAGCCCTATTAAGAGCGAAAAAATTCTATCAATTCTAAAAAGAGTGGAATAGATGCTGCATTTACCTAAAGGATACATTTAATGGAACAAAATAAAACAAAAAAACCTGCCAAGTAACAGAGAATCCAAAATGTTTTTTAACTACTTTTAATTCAAAAACATCGGAGTCTCAAAAGATGGCTTTACAGGAACTTTAAAGTAACACACGTGTATTTTTAAAGATCTAATTTTGCTTGTGAATATTAATATTGTTCAGTTATACCAGTGGTTCTCAACTAGGAATTTTTTTTTACTCCAGGGTACATTTGGCAATGTCTGGAGGTATTTTTGTTTTTCACAACTGAGAGGTAGTGCTACTGAAAATCCAGTGAGTACTGGCTACTGAACAAGCTACAATGTACAGGGCAGCCCCACGAGGAAGGTCCCTAGTGCTAAGGCTGAGAAGTGCCAAGAGTGTTACAACTAAATATCAAATTTATGCAATTAGGGTTTGTGGTGCATCAAGAATTACCAACAATTTCAGATTCCCTACTTATTCATTTAATTCCCATATAACGTCAAGAGTCCTTATAGACTACTGTCATTGTGAGAACTGGGTCCCCTCCACGTGCTTTCCTTTGTTGTTTTCCTTCCATAGGGTGAATTGTCAGTCAGTCTTAGATGAGGTGGCCAAACTGAAGTTGGTCCTCAAAATCCCACCCCTGGACTGTTCTCCCAGAAGGGTCTCTTAAAAATATACTGCTTAAAGATGAAGGAATAGTCTCTCAGGTTTTGCATCCCTCTCTCTCCCCAACTCTTTTTCTCCCTTCCCCTCCCCATGGTCCTGCATTAGGTTTCTCCTGTTCTCCTGTTAGACCTATGAGTGCAAACATATGGTATCTGTCCTTCTCTGCCTGACTTATTTTGCTTAGCACGAGACCCTCGAGGTCCATCCACTTTGCTACAAATGGCCAGATTTCGTTCTTTCTCATTGCCATGTAATACTCCATTGTGTGTGTGTGTGTGTGTGTGTGTGTGTGTGTGTGTGTGTGTATAAACACCACCTCTTCTTGATCCATTCATCAGGTGATGGACACTTAGGCTCTTTCCATGTTTGGGCTATTGTTGACAGTGCTGCTATGAACATTGGGGTACATGTGCTCCTATGCATCAGCACTTCTGTATCTCTTGGGTAAATCCCTAGCAGGGCTATTGCTGGGTCATAGGGGAGTTCTACTGATAGTTTTTTGAGGAACCCAATTTGACAATAAACTATTTTTAAAAAAAGGATGAAGGAAGATATGTTCTGTCTCCTTAACCTCTAACTAGTACCACCAAATCAGAGAGTATAAAGCTGTATGAAAGTTTTTGCTTATTGACCTATAGGAAACAATGAAGTAAGAAACAGTTGTTTCTTATTTCAACAATAATACCTAAAACTAGTTTTAGATAATAAGTATTCACAGTTTGGCAATCTTCTTTATTCAAATGTGAAAATGCATTAGGCCTGTAAGCCGCAGCAGAGATAGCAGCAATGTGGGTGATAGAGCTTATTAGTGGGCTGATCATGGACCATTGAAAGGTTTTCACACCGAGAATCTGAAAACGTGGTTTTCTTTCCCTTTTCCTTTCCCTTCCTTCCTTCCTCCCTTCCGTCCTTCCATCCATCCTTCCTTTCTTCTTTCCTTTCTTTCTTTCTTTTGTCGTCTTATTTTCAAAAAGAACCTCTTCAGAGATAATTTAGTTAGGATCTGAGATAAGAACATGCTGGATGAGATTCCGTCTTAAATTAAATAGTAAGTGTCCTTTTTAGAGAACAGAAGGGGAGAGGACACAGGGAGGATCAGTGACGTGAAAATGGAGGCAAAGATTGGAGTCATTTAGCTACAAGTCAAAAAATGTCTGGAGCCAGCAGAAGCTCGAAGAGACAAAAAAAGGTTTCTCCCAAACAGTCTTCAGAGGGAGTGTGGCCCTGCCAAAATCTCACTTTTAGATTTCTGTCTTCTACAACTGTGAGAGAATATGCTTCGCTTGTTTTTAAGCCATCAGTTGTGGTAATTTGTTACAGCACTTAGGATAACCAGGATACTAATAGAGTCAAAGACCTGAACGATACGAGATGGCACCAGGAGAGTTTGTTCTAAGTCTAGGCAGCTCTGAAAGCTGGAGGAATCATATATGTGATACTTCCAGGTCATTGAAGGAATGTCACTAAGGGCAGTAATCAGTGACAATGTGCTGGATATCTGTTGAGAAGGGCAACAACCCATGACTGGATGCTGGTTTGTGAGCAAGATAGCCAATAGACACGCAGTGCCTGAAAGGGCTTGATTTCAGTATGAAACAAACTCAGGAGACACAAATGGTGGCCAAGGGTGGACAGGAGTAATGCTCTTGTCAGGAGGAGGGCATCACTGTGAAATCTGAGGATCAGTTCCTTGGGGCCAAACTCCACTCATCAGCTAGAGTGAGGAAAAGATATAGGAGTATGTAGGGGCATCTGGGTGTTAAATGAACTTGTTGGCTAGGGAAAGGTTCTAGTAATCCCTGAAGAACTATTCAGGGCCCCTGAAAGCCCAGAATCCATTTGACTCATTGGAGACAATGTAGCTTATTCACAAAATGATCCTCCAGAATTATGCTGAAATTGCTGACTTTCATGAGGTTTTTACAGAAGTGTTAAGGTTTGAAAGCATTAAAACTACAGTTAACAGGAGATGGAAAAGGTGAGGGAGAGGCAGTAAAAGGAAAAAAAAAGCCTGTATGTTAAAAACCACTGAGAAATAAAATGAAACAATTAAAAACTATTAAAAATTTCGCCTTTTTCTAAATATAGAATAATGCCTGACACATTAGTAATCACTGCACTCTACACATTTATTACTGAATGGATGAGCAAATTTATAATTGAATGAACAAGTGCTTTGGGGGAAAGAGAAAAGTTTCTACTCAGTTCTTTATCTAACAAATCCTAAACTGAAGCTACAATTTCAATGTTTATTATTATGAATTTTTATTAAAATATATCAGTAACCAATGTAAATTATATGAATTCCAAAACTATTATCTTTCTAAATTAAAAATTAAATCGCATTCAGCTATATATGAAAAAAAAATCATTTGATGTTGTAACAAATGTCACTGAATATTGAATTTAAGAACAACTAAATAACCTCTAATATATAATCAAAAGAGATAAAGATAATAATTTGTCTCTTATGGAAATGTATGCAATCATGTGTTCACCATTCTAAGATTTTTATGTTACTGATATTCAAGGTTGTTGCTTCAAATCAGTGTTCCTTGAGTATTTGATTTTATCTTAAACACAAAAGAACTTGGAATCATTTTGGAAGAGGATCTGGGAGTTTCTTATAAAGTTAAGCATAAACCTACGTACACCATGACTTAGGAATTCAACTCTAGTAAATTTACCCAAAGAAATAAAAATATATATTTCCTGAGACATTTACAAAAAATGTCATAGTAGTTTTCTTCATGATGGCAAAATAATGGAAAGAGCTCAGGTGTTCGTCAAAGGGTAGGGGGACAAAATGAAATATTACTTAGCAATAAAAAGTAATGGACCACCAATACAAAACTAGAAACCACAGGTGAATCTCATGCACATACTGAGAAGAAAAAAAGATTTTACAAAATAATACATACATGGAGTATGTTTCCATTTATATGAAGTTCAAAAATAGGTAAAACTAACCCATGGTGAAAAACAGATAAAAACAGCAGTTGCTCCTAGAGGGTTGGAGGAAAGGATTCATTGTGAAGAAGAACAAGATAAGTTTTGAAGATAATATTTTGTTTGTTAAAGGGTATACATTTTCAAAATTTATCTGATGGTACATCTAAAATTTGAGTATTTTATTCTCTGTAAGTTTTGTCCTCAAAAGAAAGGAAAAATCTGCAAGCAAATACTGAATTCTAATGGTAATGCATGCTCTAGTGCTTTGGGGTGTAGTATACTGGTATCTTCAACTTTGAACTGATGGCTGGTAGATGAATGGATAATAAATATAAAATAAAACATATATGGTAAAATACTAATAACAGAATCTAGATGGTGGTAATATAGGCATTAAAATATTTCAGTTATTCTATAATATAAAATTTTTCATAATAAAATGTAGGGGAAAAATTGAAAGCACTTTTCATAGTTTATGTTTCCATTTTCTAACTAACATTCACAGTGGGAATGCTTAAAATCAAGTAAAAATATTTTATTTCCATAGAAACCGAAGGAATTTGCATAATTCTATTTCACTATAAACTTATATTCAGTTTACTTTGTTTATTAAGATTGGTCATGTTTTTGCTATTCCTTTATGTTTTCCAATTTTTAATTACAATCAGATAATTTGTTCTGATCTTTATAATCATGGTTAATTTTATAAATACATACTACATTACAAAATTTCTTAATATAAATGGTTGATACATTAGCCAAATGAGGATGACCTGATAGATTTCAATTTGAGCATTTTCTTGAGGCCACTGAAAGCAATTTATGTGGAACCAGGTTGAAATAGTAAATCTGCAGATAGTTAAAGTTCTATCTCACAATTCCACTACGAGAACATATGATGACCTAAATTTAAACATTTATTCTCATTTTGTAATGATGGCAATTAAGTCCAGAAATATAATCCACAATGTTCCATTCATCATTTTTTGCTGAAGTAACTGAATAATCCCAATCCCTGAATCATACAAGTGCATACTCTCTGATACTTCCTAAGATAATGTGAAGGTACCGTATGATGTTGAAATACTGAAGGTCAACTTGTCATAATCTCATGTGATCATCAACACTTTATGGTACTTTAAGAAGGCTTTCAAAGGGGGATTAGCTTAGGAAGCTTTTTGGTTTCGTTTCTGCTTTTTTTAGGTTCACTGTTAGTCAACAAGAACCTGCTGACTACATAATCCTGCAGTTATAGTTGGAAGCTTTTCTGATTTCTTCCACTACTGGTTATGACATTATGCAGTCTCTTAAAGCCATTTATGTATTTTGGATTATTTTAAAACCATTTGTGGAATATTAAATAGGTATTTTCTTATATTATTACACAGCTAAAAGAGCACATTATACTTCACAAGTAGTAAATAGTAATATGTGGAATCAAACTCACTCTAGAATCTCCTCTCTTATTCATTAAAATATCACCTTCCCTGACTATTCTCTGTGAGAGTTAGCAACAGAAGAGGAACAAAAGAAAGGGCATATTCAAATGACTATTGAAATAAAAGTTTGAATTTCAGATAACTTGAGGTAAAATTTAAGAACAAATTACAAAAAAAGGTATAAAATATAAGTACAAAATAAAAGAAATTTAAAATCAGTGATTACGGTTGTGGGATAATATTTTGGGTTATATTTGTATTTATATTTAGTTTCTCTCAATGAAGGATTTTAATGTGATTTAATAAATTTTAAATGTAATGATATTTTTAATGCAATTGAGATGTTATATTTTTGACCATCATTATGAGGAAAAGGGAAGGAAAGTAGGAGTAAATGTGCAAAAATTATATCACAATTGGAGTCTATCCTCTTAGGTATATATTGCTCTGTAATTGCTCATATGAAGCATTCAATAAATGTCTGAACAGATAGATCGATACACACCTACATCCTCTTGCAAGGAAATGGCTAGTCCATTTCATTTTTCCTTACTATCTTATTGTCCCTTCTATATATATTTCCCACTGACATTTCAGCATTAAAAGAATATTTTTACTGTCTAAAATCAGTGAACTAATAATAATAAATAATGCAAAAAACAAGAAAATTAAATTCTGCTTAACTACTGTCATATGAATTTTCTTTTAAAAGCCACTCCCTAAGGTTATATTTCTTAAATTTTTAAAAATATTTACTTTGAGAGGGGAGGAAGGGCAAAGAGAGTGAGAGAGAGAGAGAGAATAAGAAAGAGAGAATTTCAAGCATGTTCTATGTGCATGCTTAGCATGGAACCCAATGTGTGGTTCCATCTCACAAACTTGAGATCATGACCTGAGCTGAAATAAAGAGTTGAATTCTGAGTCAAACCTGAGCCACCCAGGTGCCCCCAAATTTTTAAATTATAAATGATATCTATACACTTGGCAGTTTAGAAGTAATTCCATCATTCCATAATTACATACTTTTGTCTAGTAATACATAAAGCTATATAAATAACACATATTTTAAATAGTTAATAAATGTGATATCATAGTGGTAACATTAAAATTCTCTCTCCTTGTTTTTCAATTTTCTTATTGATTCCTTCCTCTCCTACAGATCTTGAGAAGTGATTAAGCTGAAATATCTGTCATAGCTGCGTTTAACCTTGAACTCAATTTCTCAAATCATAATTGTACATACAATTCTCAGTTCTTTATATAATGTACATTCATATGTTAATGACTATGCTTAAATGTCATTTATGCTTTACCTCCACCATTTTATTTCCTGTTACGGGACTTTCTATGGTATTTCAATTCTGTTTTTCTTCCATGCTTCTTCAGAATCTCACTTTTCCAAAATGCTTTTTTTTTTCTTTTTAGTTTATTTATTTTGAGAAGGAGAGAGAGAGAGAGAGAGAGAGAGAGAGAGAGCGAGCGAGCGCGCATGAGCAGGGCAGGGACAGAGAGAGGCGCAGAGAGGGAGAGAATCTCAAGCAGGCTCTGTGTGTGACCTGAAGGTCGATCTCAGGAACCAGAAGATAATGATCTGAGCCACAACCAAGTCAGACAGCTAAGGTTGACTGAATCAGCTGTGCATGCCTCCAATGCTATTTTATTTGCCAACATTTTTCTCGTTAGCTCTTTCCGTTCTGCCTTTAAGAATGCAACACATTCTTAAATTTAAAAAATCTTTTTTCATTTTTAAAAATTTATTAATTTATTTTTGAGAGTTAGAACAAGAGAGGGGCAGAGGGAGATGTGGAGAAAGAATCCCAAGCCGTCAGTATACAGACCCAAATGTGGCTCAATCTCAGGAACCGTAAGATCATGACCTGAGCCAGAATCAAGAGTCAGAGGCTTAACAGACTGACCCACCCAGGCACCTCTAAAAAATCTTTTTTTAGATTCTCCTTCTTCCTTCAGGTATTGCCCTACTTCTTTCCTTTCTGCTTTACCACTATCTCAGCCTCTTTTTAATCCACCTCCTGAAACTCTGGTTATGGCTGTTTTTAATGCTGAACCCAATGTTCTTTTCTAAATCCTTATTTTTCTTGATATTTGTGTATTACACAACAGAAATGTCATAAGTCTTGAATCACTCTCCTTTTATTTCCTTATTCTAATTTATTGCCTACCTGTTTGATAACTCTGTAATCTGCTGTCTCTTTGATCACCTTTGCCCTAATCTAACTATAAATTTTGATATTCCCACTGTATAGACGGCAACTTATTTTTTATGTATCCTAAATTTCAGCTGATAAACACCACTGCCATTTATTTATAGTAATTATTTACCTTTTTATATGAACAAATTTATTTTAAAATGGTAGCCTTATATTACTATGACAAATGGATATAGTAACATTTTCATAATTAGGTGAAAATTATATTAGTTTGCTAGAACTATCATTATATATACCAGTGACTGAGGGGCTTAAACAACAGAAATTTATTTTCTCAAAGTTTTAGAGGCCAGAAATCCAATATCAAGATGTCAGTAGGTTTAGTTTTTCTGAGGCCTCTCTAACTCACAAATGGCCACCTTCTCACCATGTCCTCAAGTGGTCTCTGTGTGTATGTATTGGTGATGTGTCCTTTTGTGCCTAAAGTTTCTCTTTTTACAGGACACCAGTCAGACTGAACTAAGGTCCTCCCTAATAACTGTTTTAACTTAATCATCTTTTTAAATTATTTTTTTTGTTGTATTGAAGTATGATTGACGAACTTGTACATGTGCAATGTTGTATTGATATATGTTTACATTGTGAAATGATTACCACAAACTAACATACCATCACTTCATATAGCTACATTTTTTGTGTTACAAACATTTGAGATTCTACTCATAGTAAATTTCAACTATATAATACATTATTATTAACTAAAGTCACCATGCTATACAGAGAAGATATACAAATGTTCAACAGGTACATGAAAAGGGGCTTGACATCACTAACTACCAGGGTCACACAAATCAAAACCACAATGAGGTATCACCTCAAACCTGTTAGGATGGCTACAACTATCAAAAAATGAAAATATAACAAGTGTTGGTATAGGGATGGAGAAAAGGGAGCCCTTGTGCAATGTTGGCTGGCATATAAATTAATCACTGTCAACAGCATGGTGGTTCCATAAGAAATTAAAAATAGAACTACTATATAATCCAGCAGTACCACTTCTGGATATATACACAAAGGAAATAAAATTGCCATCTCAAATATCTTCCCTTCCGTTTTCATTGCAGCATTATCTACAGTAGCCGGGATATGTAAATTACCTAAGTGTCTGTTAACAGATAAATGGATAAAGGAAATGTGATATATATACATACATATAACTAAATATTAGTCAGCATGCGAAAGAAGGAAATCCTGCCGCTTGTGACAGCCTGGATAGACCTTGAGAACATTTTGCCAAGTGAAGTAACTGAGGCAGAGAAGGTGAAGTGCTGCATGATATCTCTTTCATGTGGCATCTATCATATAGGAGGTGCGGGGAGCCTTTTCTGAAGTATGGCGGGTTTGCAAGGCCTCCCACTGTCAGAGGGCGACCCGTCATCTACCATTCTGCCATTTCTGTTTGTCTATCATTCCGCCATTTCTGCTTGCGCTCCAACTCCCACGACACATTGCAAACTGGCATAGGGTGACTTGCCTTCTTATGCTAAAAATATGCTGAATTGTACCTCATGAAGGAGATTACAGAAATTTCTTCTTTTGTGTTTATGGGAGCAAATATTACATTTCCTGAGAAACCTGTTTTTCTTCCCCCTCAAGAAAATAGGCTACTGAACCCTGCTCACAAAGGACTAACCTTTACTTTTACTTTGCCTTGTATTTGAATACTGAGGGCACCTTCCTTTCCGCATATGATAAGCATCTAAACAACCTACAATTAATCATTGCTGATAAAGATTATGCATAAGTCTTATACCAATCTATGTTCTGGGAAATTTTTACATACCAATGAATTTGTCAATCAGGAATCATTGTCTAAGCAATTGACAATTCTGTTTTGTATCCCATACATTTTTTCAATAAAAAAGGCTGACTCTCCAGTCAGAGCAGAGATGCCTGACTGGAGAGCAGAGATGCCTGCCTGCTGATCAGAAAGAACCTCGTGGCTCTCTCATCTCCTTTCCCTTTCACCGATTCCCATCTCTTTCATGCCAACACCATCCATTCTTCAGGGGAACCCTGGACCTGCTGGAGCAGGACTCCGACAACAAAGGAATATTATTCAGCTTCAAAAAAAGAAATCTTGTCATTTGTGACAACATGGGTGAACCTGAGGACATTCCCTAAATCAGCTCTTTAAAGGGCAGATCTCCAGCAGGCATCAGAGATTCAATCTATGAACTTTGAGGAAAGACAATTCAATCCAAAGCAGTAACTATAAAAATAATCATAATGATTAAAATCTAGATTGATATTTCATTTTCCTCCTAGGCTCTAAATCTGAGATCTGCACTTATTATTTTGAAAAAACAATTGGCAAATGTAGACATGTTAAAGATATAGTAGCAATTAGCTATCAGGTAATCTGAAAGATCAAAAGATAATGAATAAGAAAATAACATTCTCGCTGGGTAAAAAATGTCACATCATGTCAGTTCAAGCAGCACCTAAAACCATTTCCCATGGGAAAGACTATATTTACTCTTCAATTCTGATGTCTGAATCATTCGATTTCTTGGATTCTGCTTTTATCTCTAGTGAATGATGCCTGCTCTTTCTTCCTTAGCTGAAATCTTGCTAAACTAAATTGATTTATATATGAATATATGTTTATAGAATTTTGTAATTTATAATATGTATCGCATAAAATTGACATGCTACTGTTTAATCTTCTCAAAAATCATACAAGAAATTAAAAAATTATTAAAAATTATTGCCACTGTGTGATTTCAAATAATCTCATCTAAAGAGAAAATCTGAAAAACAGATAATCACACAAGCAGGACTATCCACTAATTTACTGATAGTCTCAGATTTTAAAAAGTCATGTGTAGAAAATGGATGATAAGATATATAATAAAAAATGAACAGAAAAAAGTACACAGAAAAATAATTTCTATAATTGGCAAAATTTCAAAGTAAATGTGCCAAAAATGCTAAGATTTAAAAGGGTAGCATTTAAATCTGTTCATGCATGTATTTAAAAATACACATGCATATATGTATATACATATATGTGTACACATTTAATTAAAGTTATCTACTTATCTATATTTGGATAGATTACTGCTCAATGTAGTACTAAGAAATAACTAGGAAAACATGATGCTTGTTTTGATTCCAATTCTTCTCCAGGGGAACATATTTAAAACTGGAGAGTAGAAAGAGTGATATAAATAGAAAATTTACAATAAATTTGATTGAGAATACAGTAAGAGCTACTCTTTAGTACAGGGGAGTTTATTCTTGTAGGCTTAGACAAGAAGGTAAACACCAATACCAAAATCAACATGAACAATAATAATAAATCTAATAAAAGCTTAAAAGTACCTATTGATGCCTCTGTTTATCAAACGTAGTCACTGAACTTGGTGTGCCAAAATAAATGTCCACCTAAATTGCATTTCCTGGGAAAATTCAGAAGGAAGGAAAAAGATTTACCTGAAGCAGAATATGTAGGCAAAATCAAAAGTATACAAGATAACTGCTATTGAGAGTGTTTAAAGGAAGTTAGGGAGGTTGTGAAATCAGCCTAAGATTGGTATCTAAGTTTGAATATAAATCTAAGAATTCCTAGGCTAAGAGATCAGAATAAGGACAAACTAGTACTGGTCAAATGGAAATGGCAAAAAGAAGGGATCCTCAGTAGGCAATATATATATATTTAAAATTTTTACATTCATAAACATATATTTGTACATAGGGAACATCTAATACATTTAAAAAATGAATGGTGAATACTTATTTTAATTCAGGTCTGGGAATGTTTTTAATGACTTACCTAAAGTTACTCACTGAACTAAAATCCAGTACTTTTTCAATTACCTTACGTAAAGGGATTTTTCAAGTCTGTTCAGAATTAGTTAAGGTCCAATTTTGTGTGTGTGTGGAAAAAGTAAGGGGGAACAGAAGACTGGATGAGCAAACCTTGCATCAAGAGGAAGCATGTATGAGTTTCAGAAACAATATATAGATAAGACTCATTTTCGTATTTGGCAAGCATCAGAAAGCATTTTTAGCTCGATGATTTGTGAGAATATAGAAGCGTGGAGCCAGAGTTTCCCTGACGACAACTCACACTTACCCAATCCCGTGGGCAGATCAAGGAGAAATCTTACAAATGCCGATTCTTGAGTTTAACAAAGTATTCAAGGCTCCTAGGTAAAATTAGAGGTGATAATCTGCACTAGGAATTGGCAAAGCATGCTGCTGGGCCAAAGTCAGTGCCCAGTTTGCTTTTATACAACTTGTGAGCTATGAGCGATTTGTTATATCTTTAAAGAGTTGTTTTAAATAAAATACATGAAAGGACCCTATGTGGTCCACTAGGTCTAAAATATTTACTTGCTGGCCCTTTACAGAAAAGGTTTGCTGACCCCTGACCTAACTCATTTCTGAAGGTCCTTCTAGCTCTAATAAGCTATGTTTTAAGTCATATTCTCCTTGAAATGATTGCAGCATTGCCACATTTATCAAATAAAATGCAGGGCATACATTCAAATTTGAATTTCAGATAAACAACCAATCGTTTTGTTTGGAATAGTAGGTCCCATGAAGTATTTGGGACACACTTATACTAAAAAATTATTCATTATTTTCCTGAAATTTAAACTTCACTGGGAATCTTGTATTTTATGACTACAGATATATGTGAATGCTCTGGTAAAAATTTGTACTTAAAATAGGTTGAGAGATTTGTCCAAAGGGTGTTGACATACAAATCACCTAAACCTGGGTCCAGAGGGAGTGTTTATTGAAAGGTCATAGGCCTTTTTCTTTGGAACACATACTGGATGCTTTTATATAAATGCACTGGCTAAAGATCAGTCAGTACTTAATATAAATCACATGATGGGGGCAGAAATCTCTAGAGATAATAAAAATCGTTTTAAACCTAAAATGGTCTAGTCAGTGTAACAATTGATAGTGACAGACAAGAAATGACTATAGAGAGGAGTTAACAATTAATGAGGAATATCAGGGCCAGGAGGATATTATTTTCTTCCCTAAAGCGAGGGTGACTTTTGTTATTTACTGCATCACAACTATGTAGACAAGAATTACTTTTGGGAAATGTGCTGAGTGTATAGAGTGTGTTTGCACTGGAGAGGAGAACCTTCTAAAGTTTGAAAATGTCATATAATTTTAGAAGAGTAAATAAGAGCAAAACTAGTCTCTAAAGATGGATGGAAATATGCTCACTAGAAGGGATTTTGAGAAGGCACTGCAACTATGTAATTTCAAAACAATGTAAATAGTGATATGGAACAGATGGATCAGAACAGGAAAGGGATCAGTATGATATGTACAAGACCCGATAAGTTTAAGTGCAAATTAATATGTGATTATATTTACTGAATGTGATAAAAACCTGTATATGAACAGAATAAGTAGAGTTTATCTAAAAGGGTCACCATTACCAATAAAGTTTCTGGCTTTGAGTTAAAGAGCAAAAGCAAAGCATTCTAATCCAGAGATTTATGGAGCATTGATGTGGGCTGTTAAGGCGTTAAAATATATAGTGAAACATTAGAGGGCATTTCAAATTATCTAAATGTAAATTAACCTGATATATGTGAATTACATATTTTTAAAATAATACAAATGGGTTTGAAATGAAGGGAACACTGCTTTACAATAGGGAACAATTATATACAGATATGCTTTGGGCTTTGAAACATATGTTCAAACATCTGAACAATGGTATGGTTGATTTCACAAACTCTAATTGTGTCCAGAGCCATCCATTCATCATTTTTAGCAATTTTCAATGTTGGCTATTTTCAAGTGATTGCACAGTAATCTTTCTGGATATTCATACATAATGCCTTTCTTATCACCTCTACAAAAAGTGAACTATAAGTCAATTTAACATGAAAATGTGTACAGTTCTCAAGTTCCTATCTAGTAAACAAATACAAAAATATAGAAACTCATCATATAAGAAAGAAAGCTCACACTGAATAAAGACTCCAGATTTTTTGCCTTCTTTTCC
Organism: Suricata suricatta; assembly: GCF_006229205.1. NCBI lineage: Eukaryota > Metazoa > Chordata > Mammalia > Carnivora > Herpestidae > Suricata > Suricata suricatta. The sequence goes on from NC_043706.1 coordinate 55,801,260, forward strand.
TTTTGTTTTCATTTTTTGCATTTCCCTAAACATTGTATACAGGTTCTTTCTGGAACATAGTTTTGGTATTGCACATGCTAATCTGGATAAGGGAACTAATTTTAAGTGGCTTTTTTGTATTTCATGCCAAGAAAATGTCAGATATACTGCACATGGGATCCACAGCAGATACATCTTATAGATTCCCTCTTAAACTAGGTGTTAGAAATTTGTGGGGGAAAAAAAAGCATTACTGAAAAGCTCAGGCAATAAAAAACTTTAGTAGATGTTCTGCATTTTCATTAAAGAATATCTAGTTATTATCACCATTTTCTGTCTTTCTTTTAAATTAGTAAAATGTAGAGAGAAATATAACTACACAGCTGTGTATGGAAACACAGAGCACAGGACATCCTTCTATATATTCTAGCTTATGAATATACTAAATATATACTAATATTTATATACTCTTAAAATATGGTTAAATAAAAATGATTAAATATCATAGAAAATCATAAGCATATCATGAAAAGATGTGATTATATATGATACTATAGACCTTCTAAACATAACTGCCATTAGAATTACAGAATGAGGTATATGTGGTTAGGGCACAACTACGGGATTCACATTCATGTAAAGGCATTCAATATTTGAGTAATAAAACAATGCTAGCAACAAAGTTAACTGGTAAGACTCTAACTTTGGAGCAATGTACCATTTGATAGGCATGTGATACATATAGATAATTATGCCAATAAAATAGAAATAATAAGTAAAATTTCTTAAAAATTTTAGAAAATTTACATATGATTTCAAACCTTCATTCTACTTTAAAAGACTACAAGTTATTTCATTTTCTTTCTTCTGAATTCAGTTACAGAAAGTCTAGAGGATAATATTCAGTGGTTTATGATATGGTAATTGAGCTCAAAATTTAGTTGAGCTGCTTAATTTTTTTAAAGAGTAAAAAATACTTATAAAATACTTACAAAAATTAAGGGTTTTTTCTTTCTTTTTCAAGTTTTTATTTAAATTCCAGTTAGTTAACATGCAGTGGAATATTAGTTTAAGGAATAGAATTTAGTGATTCATCACTTACATACAACACCCAGTGCTCATCACAAGTGCCCTCCTTAATGTCCATCACCTTCAGGGTTATTTTCAATTTTTTTCAGGACGAGGAATTCTATGTTCAAAGGTTTAAAGATGTACCGAAAATATTTTGTCTAGCTCTTGTGTTGCTATGTTTAAAATCCTATGATAGCCATAAGAAATCCTAGGAAATACTTGTTAGTTTTATTTCAAGCTTATTTGTAAATAGTGTTGTCTAAATATTTTACAGTTTTTCCACAAAAGGAGAGAAAAATAAATGTAAGTGTTATGAAGAGTTCTTCAACAAGCCAGAGTTAGGAGGGCTGCCTGAATATTCAGGGCACAGATTGAAATGAATATAAAATTTGAAAAGTGTTCAAATTCAGAACTAGTCGGGTTGGTAAGAAGTCAGGGATTGAGTCTTTAAATTGTTATAGTGGGAAGCAATCTTTGTATTTTTTCCTTTTTCCCTAAATACCATGATATTTACCTAATATGCCTAAATAGCTTAATGATTAGTTATTTCAAAAAAATTATTCTCTATAAATTAAAAAAATTATTTCCTTCCATATTTCATGTACTATGCTAAATGCCTGAGTTTGAAAGATAAAAAAAGTCACTTTCCTCAATATTTTACCACCTAGGATAAAGATATCAGAAAGTATACCATGAAAACACAAGACAGCAAACACAATCCAGAAGGGCTCACATGGGAATGTAGCATGAGAAGCCAAAAAGGTGGTTGGGATGTGATGACAGAAACAGGGCTTCCCAGAAAAAATGATAATTGATCAAAGTCTTTAAAAAAGAAAAGTAGTTAAGCATGTTGAGAAGGATATTCCACGCAGAAGGAAAGTTGAAGAATTACAAATACCTTAGTATAATTGGATTATAGTTTTAGATGGCAGGAAGTTGTAGGAAAACAAAACCAGCTACGTAAGTAAGCAGGTATCAGACCATGAAGGGCAATGTATGTCAGGGAAGGCACTATGTCTGGAAGAAGAATCAGCATCGATCTTGTGAAGCTAAGAGGACATAAAGCGATACAGTGGTGTGGTAGATGCTGTGAAGCTCTTGCTGTCAAATCCTGCTGCCTTCCTTTCCTCACCTGCATTGATCTCAAACGTGCTTTCTTAATAAAATCCTGCTTTATAATCTCTACCAAGGATTCTGCTGCTTAGGGGACACATCCTGTAACAGTTTGGTAGCAGAGTAAGAAAATAACCTGACTAGCAAGCTTTTCTGCCAAAGTGAAGAGGAATCCCTGCTGGTGACACAGTTTCTGAGGTCCACAGCAATGGCTAAGCAGAATCTAAAAGGTTTCTTGTGAGAGGCTGATCTAGGTGTCAATAAATTCTGCTGCTTAGGGGACACATCCTGTAACAGTTTGGTAGCAGAGTAAGAAAATAACCTGACTAGCAAGCTTTTCTGCCAAAGTGAAGAGGAATCCCTGCTGGCGACACAGTTTCTGAGTCCACAGCAATGGCTAAGCAGAATCTAAAAGGTTTCTTGTGAGAGGCTGATCTAGGTGTCAATAAATTTTTAGAGCTAAAAGGGGCTCTCACTCTGCCACTTCAAGGATAGAGAAACTGTAGGTCAAAAGAGTCATGATTTCCCTCATGCTACATAACTAATTACGGGCTGGGCTGAGACTAATTCTGTATCTTTCACTCCCAAGCTACTGTCTTTTTCAGTAAACCTATGCTTCTCAAATGGATGTGTTCCCAGGAATCTGCGTCAGCATGTCAGATTTGCTTGCAACCACAGGAGAAACATGACAGTTCATGGAGAATGGTTTCATTTACTCTTTATATCACAATGCATATGTTGTAGAATGTAAAGAGCATGTGACGTTTAAGATCAAAGGAACAAGAGACTCTCAAGATCTTTGGAATTCGGCTTCATCTCTAGAATCTTTTTGGGTAGGGTTGATTCTCCTCTGCCACTAGGGAGAAAGTGATATAAGTATTGGAAAAGAACTAACTGCAGGAAGAAAGGCAGCCATCATTCCTAGGTACTGGATTCTCTTCCATATTTATGATAATATAACAATTTATAGGAGGACTTTTCCTGTTTTCTCACATTTGTTAATAATTTTTAAAGTTTATTTATTTTGAGAGAGAGAGAGAGCACACGCAGGGAGGGGCAGGGAGAGAGGGAGAGACAGAATCACAAGCAGGCTCCAGGCTTTCAGCACAGAGCCCAATATGGGGCTCGACCCCATGAACTATGAGATCATGACCTGAGCAGAAATCAAGTGTTGGCTGTTTAGCTGACTGAGCCACCCAGGCGTACCTCAAATTTCTTATTAAAGTCTCTAAACTGCAGAATAATAATTACCTCCTCTCTTAAAGAGAGATATTAAACATATCTACATAATACCTAAGAGGAGGTCAATTGGTTCAGCTACCATCACCCCCAAAATCTATGAGAGAAAGCTAGAGATTATATATTTTTCAGAAGTCTTTAAGAGCAAAAACCAAGGTGACATATATTGCCCCAACTCCAAATCAAATGAGGAAGTCTCAAAAAGTATCACTCAGATACTACGGATCGCTAAATGCATGCTAGCAAAGCTGAAGCAATTTGTTCTGTTCTTATCTGTGCAGAATTCTTAGGAGAATGTGATATGTGTTTCCAGAATTTGGAAGCAGGGGATGGAGAACTGAGGCTTGCCTTTTTCTGAGAGAAGCTAAAAGGCAGTCAGCAGCCTGGAGTAATCTGCAAAGTTAGTGAGGAGAAAGAGGATTCATCCTGAGTTTACACATACTTCCACTTGCTGGCAGGGCAGGGATGCCTGGGATTTTCCTGAGATCCAACTGACAAGAAAGAAAGTGGTAGATAAAAAGGCTTGAGTCATCTAGAGATAATCTTTTCCAAAATGATAGCTACTGTACAAGGTACACCGGTCCCAAAGAGCGGAAATTTATTTCTCAGATAATTGCTAAAGGGGATTCACAAAGATCAGATGAGAGTGCCCAAACTACAGCAGAGCAGCATGCTGTAGGGAATGACCAACAACCACGAATGTACCCATGACGTCAGAATGCATTTGCTGCCAGCATAGGATTATAATTAGCATCTTATAATGATTAAGACTTTTGGTGTTTTTCCTAATTCCTTCTACCCTTGGTCTGACCCAGAAGACTCTAGTTGCAGAAAGGAGGATATCAAAGGGAGGGACAGAGAGAGGGTGTGGACAGCTGCAAATTGGGTTTGGGAATGAAAGTGGATTACTTAAATTAAATTAGAGTTTTTAATACCTGCAAGTGACCTGAAAGCTTTGGGATATATCCAGCTTGTCTAAAAATAAGGGGAAGAGAAATATCTGAAGTAAATACCTGAAGTTGGTGCTGGAAGAAATTACATTATTTTAGGTGTAAACCTCCAAGTCAAGTCATTTAGTAAACTAAATTCTTTACTATGTCAATGCAGGTGGTGTTGTCTTTGAGACATATTCTATTTTTTAAATTAGATATTTTAAAATAGAAACATATGGTAGTTAAAAAACTCCTTGGCATCAACAACAGCGTGGTTTGAGTTCTGGCTTTGCCCTTCACTGGCCTATCGTAATCCTTCCCTCCTGGGCAGCTGGTTTATGATCTCCTCTCAGCAACTGGGCTGGCACAACATAGCTTTGGCCAGAGTGATTGAAATAGAGGTGGTCACTTGGGTCACGTGTCTTTTATCCAAGTTTCATCCAAGAAAGATTTGGTCTCTCCATGAGTACTCTACAATGTTGATTCAAAAGCCACTGTCAGCTAGGAGATGGTGAGAAGAATAAAACATGATTCCACCAGAGAAACTAGCCAGAGTCAGAGTTCTCTTGTTCTTAGTTCTACTTCCTTTCTCGGAACAGCTTTGAATTCCCATTCTGGGGCTCTATGAAATGCCACCTTTATATTTTTATAATGATTTTTTTCTATCTTTGCTTATGCTAACTTAGATCAAATAGGAAGGTTAATTTTAAGAACTGGATTCAAATCCCAAAATTTACTAGCTGAGTAAACAAAGACAAATTACTTAAATGTTCTGTGTCCATTTTCTCTGAATTTGGAGATAGAATAGTACTTATTTCAAAATAATATTAACTCATAAGAAATAAATGAGTCACTACAGGCTAAGATTAAGAACAATGTTCGGGCACCAGGGTGGTTCAGTTGGTTGGGCATTCAACTTTGGTTTAGGTCATGATCTCACGGTTCATGGGTTCGAGCTCCATGTTGGGCTCTATGCTGACAGCTCAGAGCCTGGCACCTGCTTCAGATTCTGTGTTTCCCTCTCTCTCCACCACTCCCCCCCCACCCCCGGTCATGCTCTGTCTCAAGATAAATAAAACATTAAAAAAAAAAAAAAAAGAACAATGCCTAACACATATTAAGCATGTAATACATGCTAACCATCATCTAATGAGTTGATTTCTATAACTTAGAAATGAAAATAACTTTGATTAATATTATCTCACAGTGTTGGCATAATGATTGAAAGAGAAAATGCATGAGAAGAGTTTAGGATGATATATACCAAGTTTGAAATGGTAATTATTGGCTGTCATTGTCTGTTGCTTTCTTATTTCTTAGTTATGACACCTGATGTTAATCTGCAGAAACACTAAGATTACTAAGATTCTTCATTTTTAATCCACAAGCAGTGTATGAAAATGCAGGTAAAGGGTGACATAAATAAGTGTGAGGATTGGTTGCAATTTTCATGTCTCTTTCTATCTACTCATACGTATTCATATCTACATCCTTCTATATCCTAAGACAGAGAATAAAGAGATATCTACAGAGACACCTTAACAAAATAGATTAAAGCAATTGAAATTGATTTAGTATTTCAAGGACAAACTGTAAAAGAATAAATTCTTCTCAGGTGGTTCTCAATTTCATTAATAAAATTATATTTATGAGTAAGGATATCACGTTGCCTCATACAAATTCTACTTTATTTCCTGTCAAAGGCACATCACATGTTGAAGAAAGTAACTTGCCTGCAAGTGAGTTTCCCATTGGCCATATAATTATTCTTAATTAGCTCTAGTCATTACAATCCTTTGTTTTGCCATTGTGTCATAACATTTTAAGGCAGGTTAATCTTAGCCTTTGTTTTTCCTGTTGGTCTATTCTCATATCATCCAAGTTTATATATTTCAATTCTTTGGACCAATTTCTTATAGTTAACTAGAAATCAGAATTTTCTTTCAAATCTTTACAAAGTTATTATTTCTTTGTATACAGCATAATACAAAAGTACTACTGTAGACTTTTACCATTATTTAAAATGTTAAAAAGATAGTAAGAGCATTCAACTAACCAATCCTGTTAATTTTATTATCTGATAATATACTTCTTAAAAAATTTGCTTGTTTATTATTGAGACAGAAAGAAACAGAGCATGAGTATGAGAGGGGCAGAGAGAGAGAGGGAGACACAGAATCCGAAGCAGGCTTCAGGCTTTGAGCTGTTAGCACAGAGCCTGATGCCGGGCTCGAACCTACAAACCTTGAGATCATGAGCTGAGCTGAAGTTGAATGCTTAACCAACTGAGCCACTGAGGTGCCCCATTCATATATTCTTATATAGAAAAGGCTTAATTTTTTCTTTGAAAAGGTATGGAGTTCATCAACTGAGAAAAGTCATTTTATTTAGCATCTGTGCATATAACTTCACTAAATTTCTTGAGACCAGAAGAAATGGGCCCACTAAAAATTTGAATAAATAGATGAATGAAATTAGTAGACTGCTTTTCTCTTCATTAACTTGTTTTAGCCCCATCTTTACTCTAAAAGAAATTTTGGTATTAAAGTTTTCCCTCAAAAAAGAACTAGTAAAAAGTCATTCCTATATATACATTTTCACGGTAACATATCTCTTTGTTTGGAACATTCTCCTGGTATTGAAAAGACTGACACCTTCTCAGATTTTAGTTCTAAAATTGATGACATTTCTTCATAATAGATTTCTAAATAGGTCTTTTTCTGCTCCCATGCAGCCTACCCTGTTCTTCATTATTATAGCATTCTGTTTCAGAATCTGTATACCAGTTTGGATCACATATTTGAGTGTTTACTGTTTTACTGGCTTATACTTCTTGTAAATGACAAAGGCAGAGACGCCGACCATCTCATTCATGAGTGTATATCTAGTATTTGAGGCAGTGCTTGGTACACCGTAAGTATGCAAAGAGTTTGTGGTAGAAATATAAATGAGAGACTTCATCTAACTTAATTTATAAATGAACTAATTTATTAAAATGGGAGAGTTTCTATAGAATATTTACTGCCCATTTTTGTGTGAAAGGCCTTATTTAATATACGAGTGTAATATGCATGTCTGATATATAGCAAAAGGTCTAGACTGGTTACATATATCTGGGACCTGTCAATGTATAGATGGCATTTAACGCTTTAAGACTCTGTTGTATTGTAATAGTAGATAGATAATAGAAGCGCAGGTAAATAAGAGAGATCAAAATGAGCCTTTTGGAATTTGTTAAATAAGTGATAATTAATGCTATTTTAACAAATAGTGTAATTTAGTCTTCTGACTGAGACTTGATATAACTTCAGCTGCTTCCATCTTCTCACACTCCAATCAAACCTTTCAGTAGAAAAGTCTTTTCATCCTCTCCCCATCTCCCTTTTGTACAAGCAGCGCCATCACATTCGTTACACCATTTTCCTTTGGTCTGGTAAAACTGTGCAGTCCAACATGGTATCCACCAGACGAGTGGCTATTAAGATGAAGCTTCAAATGTGGCCAGTTTAAATTAATGTGCTGTAAGTGTACAGTACACATAGGATGTGGAAGACTGAGTATGAAAAAAAGAACTTAAATTATCCCATTAATATTTTTATATCATTTCATAATAATATTTTGGATATACTAGGCTAAATTTATTCATTTCTTCTTTCATTTTTCGATGTGGCAGCAAGAAAACCTACAAATTGCATATGTTCCTTGCATTCTAATATTATTGAACAATTCACTTATAGGACCATCAAAATTAAGTATTCCATGATCACTGCATACCAACTTTTTTCTGATTATTACCTCTGTTTATATATTATCATTTTAAAGTGATTTCATAAGCAGTAGTATAAGGAATTCTAATTAACTTTTCTTCTCTTTATTTTTATAAGCAAATTTCCTTTAGGACAAAAATGCTTTAAATATGTTTGTCAATTAAAAGGACAATTAGTAAATCATCAAATGTCATGTTTACATGTCTACAGTCAAAATATATTTATATCCATTTATCATATAAAGAGAAAGCAAGAGATAAGTTGGGACAAATGAAGCCTTTATTCTCTTAATTTGTGTAGGTTTATGTAATTGTTAATCTTAAATATATACAATCGAATTTATTTAATTTTTATTTTTTAATTTTTTCAATTCAACTCAGAATCTACCATTAAACTACTTTGGAGAACACACGCTCTGGCAGATGAAATATTGGATCTGGAATATGGATACTGTATGCCAGTTCTAGATTTGTCCTTAACTAGTAGTTTCCATGAGTTAATTTTCTTGGACTCTGTTTCCATTCCTGTGAAATGCTAGTTTCAACTAATTTAAGTTTAAGCTGTTTTCCAACAGCAAATTATTTTGATAGCCCAAAAGAGATACTAAACATATGTTTTAATAATCCTATATATTTTCAATTTTCTGTGTGTATCTTGTGTTGTGCAATAAATCTGTTAGAAAAAACATATTTGTATATAATGAAGTCACAGAACTTGAGGAATTCAGCATTGAAATGAGAAAGATAAAATACTCATACTTCCCAGTGTGCATGTATACAGTAAACCTTGGATTTTGAGTAGCTTGTTCTGTGAGTATTCTGCAAGATGAGTAACCATTCCTCACAAATTTTAACTTGATAAACGAGCACTCTCTTATAATATGGGTAGTACATGAGGCCAAATATCACGTGATCATGTATGAGCCAATGGTTTTTCTCTCATTGTAGGATTGTGGGTGATCATCTCCCTTGCTCGGATGCTTGGTCTCAGGCTGCGGTGTCTGGCAGAAAGCAGTGATTTTTAAGAACATTGGAAGATGTGCACGACTGGCACTAGTGTATTTTTTGTCACTTCAAAGCACCTATGGACGGTCCTTTGTTTTTCCATACATGATATACTTAGGAACGCTTTGCTTCATTCTAGGTCAGGTTGCCTGCAGATGTAGACCCTGCTGCCTTATTGCCAGTTACGTTAGATACAGTATATGACAAGAGTTTATTAATATTGTACTGTAGTCAACATCCGTGTCATGTATACAATGGCCCCCATGAAGAAAAAGGCTGAAAAGAAAGGCAGCAAAAGGAGATGATTATAGTGGAAGTTAAGAACTATGAGTGATGTATGCGAATGGCCAAAATTACAAGATTTTATAAGTCTATGCCGACCATTTGCACAATATTAAAGAAGAAAGAAGAAATAAGGAGTTTAGTACAGTGAAGAGTCATGAGAATATCAAAGCAACAGGCATGTGTTCTGGAAGATGTAGAAAAGTTGCTTCTGGTTTGGATAAATGAGAAACAGTGAACAAGTAATACTGTGACTGAGAACTTTATCTGAGAGGAGGCAAAGGCTTTGTATACCAACCTTGTAAGTAAACTGCCAGGTACATCAACAGAAAATGAAGATGGCTTCAGAGGAAGAAGGGGATGGTTTAATAACTTTAAGAGGAGGAATGGCATCCTTAGTGTTGTGAATCACGGAGAGGCTGTGAATTCAGATGCTAAGGCAGCTGACGCATTTGCTATCCAGATCCAGAAGCTCATGGTTTGAGTGTTACCTGCTGAGCAAGTTTTTAACTCTGATGAGATGGAGTTTTGGAAAAAGATGCCAAAGAGCAACTACATTACAGAAGAGGAGAATGCGATGCCCGGTCACAAGCCCACGAAAGACCATCTTGCCCTTTTGTTTTGTGCTAATGCACGTGGGGCTTTCAAAGTCAAACCTCTGCTCATGTATCATTCTGAGAATTCATGAGCCTTCAAGAAATGTAAGGTGCAGAAAAGCCAGTTAAGTGTTATGTGGAGGTCCAACAGCAAGGCTTGAGTCACTTGTATCTTGTTCATTGAGTGGATCAATGAGGTCTTTAGTCTTAGACTGAAGAAATACCTTTTAGAAAAGAAATCTGCCAGTCAAAGCCTTGCTGTTTATGGATAATGCTCCTTCTCATCCTCCAGACTTTTAGGATGACTTACTGGAGGAATCTGAGTTCATTAAAGTCAAGTTCCTTCCTCCCAATACCATTCCAATTTTCCAGCCCACATATCAGTTTTATAAATCTTAAAAAGCTTTATACTAAAGCATTATTTCAGCAATACTTCAAGGTGACTGAAGGAACAAACCTTACTCCCCAAGAGTTTTGGAGAAATCATATCCACATCACGAACTATCTTAAGATCATTGATAAAGCCTGGGATGGGGCCACCAAGAGAACCCTCAATTCTGTTTGGAGAAAACTGGCCTGACTGCATTCTTGGACATGACTTAGAAGGGCTTGCTCATGAACAGAAGCCACTGGTTATTGATGAAACTGTGTCTTTGGGTAAGATCATGGACCTAGAGGTGAATGATGATAGCGTTCAAGAAATGATGGAAGAACATGGTTGGTCAGGGGCTGACCTGTATCATGGGCAAAAGCAAGAAGTTATGTTGTCTGCAGAGAAGGAAATGAAAAAGGTGGTGGGATGCCTCATTTCAAATGAGACTAGGGAGATGTTTAAAATGTGGACAACAGTACAAAATTCTGTAAAAAAACAAAAACAAAAACAAAAAACAAACCACCATCCAAATAAGGCTGTAGCAGTGTGAGCGATGGATGTGTTTAACAACATGCAACTTCACATTTCCGTGAATTCTTAAAAGAAGACAAAAGTAAGTGTCATTGGATAGGTTCTTTGTTGAAGTCGCATGAAAAGAAGAAGATTTCATTGAGCCAATAGATAGCAGTGATTCTGTTAGTTATAGGGAAAGCCATCCTACACAATAACCCTCCTCTCTCTTGTCTCCCTCACACCAGGCATAAAGGTTTTCAAAGGTAAGAGCAGGTTAATTTGTTTTTCTTTATATTTTTTTGTTATTTTGTATTATATTACAGTATTGTAATCATTTTTATATGAATATTCTTGGGTTGTTGAACAAATCATTTGCGTTTTCATTATATCTTATGGGGAAATTCTCTTTGATATATGAGTGTTTGATGACAAGCCTGTTTCTGGAATGAATTATGCTCACAAACCAAGGTTTTACTATACCGAAAGTGTTTAGCTAACTGATCATTAACCTTCTCTACAGTAAGCCCACATCATTTAATCTTTTATCCATAACATTTGTTCCCAGATAAAGTTTTACTGATATGATTAGGTTTTTCAATGGCTAGATGGGACAGAAGAGGGTACAAGAAAGGGGAGAAAAAGGGATTCTTGGTATGTCTTATCTTTTTTTTAATTTACGTGTTAGTTACATAACATACCATGCAATATTGATTTCAGGAGTAGAATTCAGTAATTCATTACTTATATACCACACCGAGGGCTCATCACAATAAGTGCCCTCCTTAGTACCCATGACCCATTTAGCCTGTCTCCCACCCACCACCCTCTGTCAACCCATAGTTTATTCTCTATCATTAAGAGTCTCTTGTGGCTTGTTTCCCTCTCTTCTCTTTCCTGCCCCCCCTTCCCATATGTCCATCTGTTTTGTTTCTTAAATTCCACCTGTAAGTGAAATCATATGGTATTTGTCTTTCTCTGATTGACTTACTTCACTTAGAATACATTCTACCTCATCCATGTGATTACAAATGGCAAGATTTCTTTCCTTTTGATGGCTGAGGAATATTCAATTGTGTGTGTGTGTGTGTGTGTGTGTGTGTGTGTGTGTGTATCTTATTTATACATTCATCAGTTAATGGGCATTTGGGCTTTCTCCATATTTTGTTTATTGTTGACAATGCTGCTATAAATATTGGTGTGCATGTACTCCTTCAAGTCTGTATTTTTGCATCCTTTGGGGAAATACCTCATAGTGCAATGTTGCATCATAGGGTAGTTCTATTTTTTGTTTATTCAGGAACCTCCATACTGTTCTCCAGAATGACTGCACCAGTTTGCATTCCCACTAACAGTACAAGAGGGGTTCTCCTTTCTCTGCATCCTTGCCAACACCTATTGTTTATCATGTTGTTAATTTTAGCCATTCTCACAGGTGTGAGGTGGTATCTCATTGTGGTTTTGATTTGTATTTCCCTGATGATGAATAATGCTGAGCCTCTTTTCATATGTCTATTAGCCATCTGGATGTCTTTTTTGGAAAAGTGTCTATTCATATCTTCTGCCCATTTCTTAACTGGGTTGTTTGTTTCTGGGGTATTGAGTTTGAAAAGTTCTTTATAGATTTTGAATACTAACCCTTTATCAGATATGTTATTTGCAAATATCTTCTCCCATTCCATAGGCTGCCTTTTAGTTTATTTTTTCCTTCTCTGTGCAGAAACCTTTATGTTGATGAGTAGTTCATATTTGTTTTTGTTTCCTTTGCCTTCAGCAATGTATCTAGTAGGAAGTTGTTGTCACCAAGGTCAAAGGTTAATGGTTTCCCATCTCACATTTAGGTCTTTCATCCATTTTGAATTTATTTTTGTCTATAGGGTCAGAAAGTGGTCCAGTTTCATTCTTCTGCATGTTGTTGTCCAGTTTTCTCAACAGCATTTGGTAAGAGACTGTATTTTTTCACTGGATATTCTTTCCTGCTTTCTCATAAATGAGTTGGCCATATACTTGTGGGTCCACATCTGGGTTTTCTATTCTGTTCCATTGATCTATATGCCTGTTTTGGGGCCAGTCCAATACTGTCTTAAGTCACTGACTGTCATTTCTCCCTGTTCTTTCTTTTGATGTAAATTCCTCCATCTCGTCATTTTGGAGGAAGAAAACACAGTAATAACAACAATAGAATGGAATAAAAATTTTAAAAAATTAAAAAAAAATCAAATAAAGCTAGATCCTTGATGTGATTTGGTATGCTTGTTAAGAGAAGCTTGACAGCAAAAAGAGAAAAGAGAAAAGGAGAAAAAAAATTGAAAATAATATAACAGTAAAATTAAAAAAATATTTTGCTCTTTCTGTAGCCAAGGGAAAAAAAATAACAAAAACAGAAGCAACAACAACAACAAATAAGGAAGAAAGGAACAAACAAAAATCCCCAACTAAAGCTTGATCCAGGTTCCCCTAGAGCTGAAACCTTGCAGTACACTAAGGTCGGCTAAGTGGGTGGAAGGGATTTGTGCTGGTCTTCTAGCGAGGGGCCTGCTGCTCTAATTTTCAGGCTGACTTGTCCTAGTGGAGAAGTGCCTGGAGGGCACAGGGGGCGGGGATTGGTGTAACAGCTTTGTTCTCCACTTGATGGTGCTGCTTAGCTCACTGGGGTCAGTTAGTTTTGGGAGGCTAATGGTGAAAATGGCTTCACCTCTGGCTTCATCTCTAGTGTCCAGAGCAGGAAGTTCATACCCTCACAATTTGCAATTATCCCCCCTCCTGGATCCCCCCACTTCTGTCAGCTCAGCCACATTCCCCCTGTCTGTGTCCGAGCTATCCACCTACCAGATGGTGCCTTCCTTCACAGTTTTATTTCAGGTGAAGCTGTGTTTCAAAACCCAACACTTCAGAGACCCCCGTGGCTCAAACACACAGTGATCCTCTGGTAGGGGGCCAACTTGTCCCAGGAAATGGTTCCACCATGGCACAGCATCTGTGCTCAGAGTTTATGGTAAATTGCAACACACAGCTGGTGCTAGAGCTTGATGTCCTCAGCACGTATCTTTGTTCCTGTATGTGAACATGGCTTGATGGCACCTGCCGGGTCTTTTACCTGTGGAGAGGCCGCATCACATCTCCCAAATGCACTTTAAACAGAGAAATTGCTTCTCCCCATGTGACCCCAGGAGACCGTCAGACCTCACTGCTTGTTTCCTCCTGGGAACACCAGCGGGGGCTGACCTCTGAAACTCTAGACTCTGTGCTCTACCCTTCATATAAAGCTGGTGGTATTGAAACCCTCTTCTTTTTCCCCTATCAGTTTTTGGGATCAGTTTTCTTGTGGAAGCTCCTGTGTGTTTTCACACTTTCTCTCTACCTGCTTTCAGGGCGAGTCCTTTCTTGTGCAAGCCTGATACACTGCTCTCTCTCCCCACTTCTCTTTCTCCTTTCTGCAAAAATGGCTCCCTCTCCTCAGTGGCACCACAGTTTTTCTCTCCCCCAATTCAACTCTCTGTACCACGTACCTGACGCATTCTCTCCCTCAAGTTATGCAGACTGTTCTGTCAATCCTCAGATTGATTTCCTAGGTGCTCAAAATGGTTTGATGCTGATCTAACTGTGCTCAAGGGATGAAACAAACCTAGGGTCCTCTTACTACTCTGCCATCTTAACTCTTCTGGATCTCACTGTGGAACACAATGACTATAATAGAGTCTTGAGACTTACACAACCAGATGTCAATAATGATA